>NC_090377.1:90153125-90453125 GCF_036365525.1 Heterodontus francisci
CGCAGCAAGTGGTTACGATCCGGAATGCACTGCTGAAAGGGTGGCAGGGGCAGATTCAACATATCTTTCAAAAGAGAATTGGATAAGCACCTGAAGGGAAAAATATTGCAGGGCTATGGGGAGAGGGCCGGGAAGTGGGACTAGCTAAATTACTCTTGTAGAGAGTTGACATGGACTTGATGGGCTAAATTGCCTCCTTCTGTGCTGTAACTTTCTATGATTCGAATATATTTCTTCCATCTACTGTTGAGAAAGTGAAGTACAGTGTCTTTGTTAAAAGGACTGAATAATTGTTCTAATTACATGTGGCAACAGCATAAATACATTCAAAAAGCATGGTTTATGATGTTGCGACATACACTAAAGAATAGTTCTTGCCCTAAGTTGACATTTTGGCTGAACTGCAATGTCTACGCAACTACAATTCTTTGTTTCTATCTTGTCATTTCAGTGTCAAATGTAACTTTGTTTTAATAGATAAAAGAACAAAATGTTGTCATTGATGAGCTCTCCAACCTTAAGAAAAGTCGGGTAAGTTAATGAAATGCAAATCTTGGGTTAATACTTAGAGGTTAGGTTGTGGCATAAATGTGATGATTGTCTTTAAAGTACAGTATTAGTTAAATAAACTGTCCTAAAATGGGTAGTTTTTCAGAAGGATGGAATAAGATATAAATGAAAATACATGAGAAGTAAATCAGGAAAACTTGAAGTATTAGATGTTTGGTCTAATCTGTCAATAAAGCTAATAGAGACACACATATTGGGTTTATTCAGAATTAAATGCCATGATGGTCATAAAGACCAGAAGGTCGCAGGTTTGATTTTTAGTCTCTGCTGGGTTGGTGGGATGGCAGTTGGACAGCTGCAAATGGCTTCAGCATCCCTGGCTTTCAGAGAGGAAAAATCACCCAGAGGTCCCACTCTTGAGCATTAGCCAGTGATCACTGGACAGTGCTTACAGACTCATAGAATGATACAACACAGAAGGGGGCCATTTGGCTCATCATGCGCCTGTGCCAGATGTTTGAAAGAGCTATCCAGTTAGCCCCACTTCCCTGCTCTTTCCCTATAGCCCTTCAAATTTTCCCCCTTCAAGTATTTATCCAATTCCCTTTTGGAAGTTATTACTGAATCTGCTTCAACCTGAACTTGCTGCGTAATTTTTTTCCTTATATTGCCTCTGATATTTTTGCCAGTGCTCTTAAATCTGTGTCCTCTGGTTATGAACCCTTCTTTCACTGGAAATAGTTTATTCTTATTTACTTTGACAAAGGCCTTCATGATTTTTTAACACTTCTATCAACTCACTCCTTAACTATCTCTGCTTTAAATAGAACAAGCCCAGTTCTTCATCTGGTGTAATTCTTTGTAATTCTCCTCTGCACCCTTTTTAATGTCTTGACATCCTTCCAAAGGTGTGATGCCTAGAATTGGCCACAATACCCAGCTGAGACCTAATTAGTGTTTTATAAACTTCCTTCCTTACTTTTGTACTCATTGCCTCTATTTGTAAAGTCAAGGATCTTGTATGCCTTTTTAACAACCTTCTCAACTTGTCCTGCCACCTTCAAAGACTTGTGTATATACACCCCCCAGTTTTCTCTGTTGCTGCACCCCCTTTAAAATTGTACCATTTAGTTTATATTGTCTCTTATTATTTCTACCAAAATGAATCACTTCAGTCTTTGCATTGAATTTCATCTGCGATTTGTCTACCCATGCCATCAGTCTATGTCCTTATGTCCTCCTACCACAATTTCTGCCCTTCCCGCAGCAACTTGGGCTGCATTCCACTTTGAGTGCTGCAAACCTTTTAAGTGGTTTAATTTTTATCCTATCCAGTTTCTCTACAATCTGCTTCTTTACTCTGACATTGGTAACATCCTCTTCAGTAAAGACAGATGCAAAGTTCTCATTTAGTACCACAGCCTCCAAAGATGATCTCCTTTTGGATCCTAATTAGCCTTGACCTTGATTTACCTATCCTTTTATGAGTTAAATTTTTATGAAAGACTGTTAGCTTCCATTTTATCCGCTAAACTATTCTCTTACACTCTCTTTGTCCTTCTTATTTCTTTTTCCAGTTGTCCCCTGTGCTGTTTGTATTCAGCTTGGTTCTCTGATTTGGGAAACTCACATTTTATCATAAGCCTAATTTTTCTGTTTCGTTTTAATCTTTATACCTTTAGTCATCCAGGTAGCTCTGACTTTCGATGTCCTTTCTTTCCCCTTGTGGGAATGTGTTTAGTTTGTATCCAAACTATATCCGATTTGAAGGCCTTCTATTGCTTATTTACTACGTTACCTACCAATCTTTGATTCCAGTCCACCTGGGCCAGAGGACTTTTCAGCTAACTAAAATTAGCTCTCCTCCAGTTGAATATTTTCACATTCGATTTTTCCTTGTCCTCTTCCATAGCTACTCCAAACCTAATGCTGTTTTGATCACTTCTTTCCGCAAACTAGATCAAGCACTGCTGATCACATACTGATCAAGAAAGCTCTTGTACACATTTCAGGAATTCCTCCCCTCTCTTTGCCCTTTACACTGCCACTTTCATAGTTGTTTAAGGTACAAAAGAACTGATGAAGATTTCAGGCAGCTTCAATCAGTTGTTTACCTAATACAGATGATGTCAATTAGCTCTGGATCATCTGGAACCCGAACTACCTGCTTACTCTCTCCAGGCTTAAAATTTTTTAAAAAAAATAAGCACCACAAAGAATTTTTAAAAACCCACTCACAGTGCAATCAGTAGTGGGAGCTGTCCATCAGTGGGGGAGGCGGAGGGTTGTGCAAAAGGGGTTTTCTTACCCTTTTGGCCAATGTGCCCAACTTTATCTCAACATTCTCTGTTAGCTGCCAGCCCCCAAACCGCCGCTCCTTCCAGCCAAATTTCAGATGGATTTAGCGTCCACCATATATAGTGGGCAAATCAGTGGGAACTGTAGCTCCTACCATTCAAATGAGGATCCTAACAGGAGATTTAAAAGTCAAATATAAAATTCAGATACGTTGAAATTCGTTTTTTGTTTTACTACAACAATGAACAGACAACAATGTACCTACAATTATCAACCCCTGGACTGACAAACACCCATGGGTAAAAAAGTGATTCCAAGATTCATTTTGACTTTTTTTTACTTTTAATCTATTTCAGAAAGTTTATAAGCAGCAGCCCAACAGCAATATATTTTTCTCAGCGGATCGAACCCAGACTCTAAGTGAATGTAAATGTAAGTTATTTCTTTTAAGGATGTTTTGTAAATGTGGTGGGTGAATAAAATGGTGCATATGTTCCAACAATGCAGAATCTGTTGTGCGTTTCTTTTGCACCTTGATTTTTATATTGGTGCAACATACATATTAGGGCCTTTTTTCCCCTTCCACTGTTTATTTGCTTTCTGCCATTCCTTTTAATACAGCATTCCTTTCATCTGAGAGGATGGTCAGATGACTAGCTCTCAAACACTTTCAGTCTCCATCTTGAGTTGGTCATTAACAGCTGCACAAGAGTGGACCAAGTTTACTCGAACTTATGCTTAAATAAAAGCAAAATACTGCAGATGTTGGAAATCTGAAATAAAAACTAAATGTTGGAAATACGCAGCAGGTCTGGCAGCACCTGTGGAGAGAAAAGCAGAGTTAACATTTCAGAGCTATGACTTTTCATCAGAACTGGCAAAAGTTAGAAATGTAATGAGCTTTGAGCAAATGAAAGTGGGGGAAGGGGCAAGAAGAACAAAAGAGAAGGTATGTGATGGGGCAGGGGAGATTAACGACAGAGATGCCATGGAATAAAAGGCAAAGGGAGTGAAAAATCACAGACCTGAAATGTTAACTCTGCTTCTAGGAACACAGGAGCATGAGTAGGCCATTCAGCCCTTCGAGCCTGCTTCACCATTCTAGATCATGGCTGATCGTCTACCTCAATGCCATATTCCTGCACTACCCCTATATCCCTTGATGTCATTAGCAACTAGAAATCTATCAATCTCTCTTGAACTTACTCAGTGACTGAGCTGCCACACCCTCTGGGCAGAGAATTCCAAAGATTCACCCTCTGAGTGAAGATGTTCCTCCTCATCTCAATCCTAAATGGCTTGCCCTTTATTCTGAGATTGTGTCCCCTGGTTCTAGACCCCACAGCCATGGGGAAACATCTTTTCTGCATCTACCCGATCTATCCCTTTAAGAATTTTCTAAGTTTCTATGAGATTGCCTCATTCTTCTAAACTCCAGGGAATACAGGCCGAGTCTCCTCAATCTGTCATCATAGGACAATCCCACCATTCCAGGCATCAGTCTGGTGAACCTCTGATGCACTTCTCTCTCCACCGATGCTGTCAGACCTGCTAAGTATTTCCAGCACTTTCTGTTATTTCAAATATACGCTTGTTTAGTCACTCTTTCTGGTGGAGTAGCAAATGGCCTCTGCTTGTTGTGCCCTCTGGCTGAGCTGAGGCGTGTGCAGTCCAACATCTTATTACTCCATGTGCTGCATTATTGTACTTGTTTTAGCAGGGGTTACATAAGTAAATATGGTTGGTGATAAACAGTTCCATTATTGTATCTCATAGCTCTGAATCCTGATGAAGGCACCAAACTGAAACTAGTAATATATTTAATGGAAAATTAATCACAGTATAGATTTACTTTTTAGAAGAAATTATATTGCACTTCTCAAAGGACTGGATAATATGCTTAAATATCTAAATGTGTGTAACAGCCAAGGTAATTACTAAAATGTTTGATAAATATTTCTATTCTCCTTTTCATAAGATTGATGTGTTCATATATATTTTGGTCAATAAATGTCATAGCTAGAATAAAGGACTTGTTTATTCTTGCATCCTCCAATGTTGGTGCAAGTCTGTGAAGAGGGAAATTTGCTTCTTCTGTTAAGCTGAAAAGATTGAATAAAACAGCAGTTTGTTTTTCTGCGAACTTTTTTTTAAACTTAAGGGATGTTCACCCTGCTTAAATCATTGGAAAACTCAAATCACGTTGGTACCTTTTTGTATTAAAACTGCTATGAAAGCGATATTTGTTTGTGTATTCCTTTGTTATAGGTTAGATGATGTACCATCCAAATAATCCAATAATCACTGTGTAATTTTACAGGTGCCCTTGATGAGATGAAAAAAGAATACCAGGAATTAGAAAACTCTGAAAAATGAAGAAATGAACAGCAGTGTCAACATCTGTGTTATTGATTGATGTTAATGGGTAAATTGAAAAGCACAAAATGTGTGGCATTTGTTGTAGGTTAGTTTTAGCGCCTCAGAAAGATGTTCCTGATATTTTGGGAAAGGATATGCTTGAAAGCCTTCGACGGAGAGGTCCTAACTGTAGCCAACAGTTATCCAGAGCAGTACCTGAGCTGGGCTATAATTGCTTTTTCTCTGGTCATGTGCTTCATATGAGAGGGTGTCTAAACCCACAGCCAACGCAGGATACTCAGGGAAACCTCCTCCTTTGGAATGGGGAGGTTTTTGGAGGAATTGAAATTGGACCTGAAGACAATGACACTCGGATTATTCTTCAGCATTTGTCTTTATGTAAGAGTGAAGAATCCATTCTCTCTGTCTTTTCATCTGTTCAAGGACCATGGGCTTTTATATACTACCAACCATCCAGTCACTGCTTGTGGTTTGGTCGAGACTTTTTTGGTCGGCGCAGTTTACTGTGGCAGTTTAAGAATGCTGAAAACTCCTGCTTTACTCTTACATCAGTGAGTACTTCTGTTCCAGAGTGTGGAAGTGTTCCCTGGCAGGAAGTACCAGCATGTGGACTTTACAAAATTGATCTCCAGAAACAATCCAATGCCAACTCATTGGCAATAACATGGTATCCATGGAAACATAGGTCCATTGAATATGAATTCAAGACTCTACATTTAGGTGATGAAGCTCAGTTCACTGAAGAACTGCCTAATTTTGTTTCTGTGCTTTTGAATGAATCTAAACTTTTCCCCATGGCACCCATCACTCCTATGAATTACAATATTCCAGAGTCATGTGCTGATACTGCAGTTTGTGAAACATCTTCAGTAAATGTTAAGGTTTTTCTTTCAGATGAACACAAGAAGAAATTAGTTCATCAGTTTATTGATGTTTTAAGTGAATCTGTTAGACGGCGAGTGCTTTTCTTACCGAGATGCCAAAATCACCCTGACTGTTCAGCTCAGTTCACAGTTTCTAATAAAGCAAAAGTTGCCATTCTCTTTTCCGGAGGTGTTGATTCTATGGTTCTTTCAGCCTTGGCTGACCATCATATTCCACCAGATGAATCTATTGATCTATTGAATGTTGCCTTTAAGCAGCAGGAACAGAAAAAACAGAAAACTTCAATAAAGCAAAAGAAGAAAAACAGTGCCTCCAGTGCACCTGAAGAGGAAACTCGAAAATGTGACAATGGCAGCGAGAAAGAGCAGACTGCTTTTAATGTGCCTGACCGGATCACTGGACTGTCAGGCTTAAAAGAGTTGCAAATTATAAACCCTTCCAGAAGTTGGAATTTTATAGAAATCAATATCACATTAGAAGAGCTGAAGGAAATGAGACAACAGCGGATTAGCCATTTAGTGCAACCTTTAGACACCGTACTGGATGACAGCATTGGCTGCGCAGTGTGGTTTGCTGCACGAGGTATTGGTACCAGCACCAGTAATGGAGAAATCCAACCGTACATCAGCACTGCAAAGGTGTGGTATAAAACTTCTTTTAAAAAAAAAAAAAATTACGCTCACCATTTGGAATGTAAAATTATCCATACATTCATTCATTGCATACTCTCTCCTGAAAGAGCATCACAGCATCTCTCTTTTGTGTGGCTGTTTACTGTCACTTTCTATTTAACTGATGATTTAAAGACAAGAAACTTCCATGGAAAGCACATTCCATTTAATGTATTCCACATTATTGTTAAGGGACTTAACATTCTTTTAAATAAACTTATCCTAAACTCAAGTGAGGCCCTTACAAGTAATCTGACAGATGCACAGATCTGGAGTAAAATAATTGTCTATAATATTATTGTGCTCAGAACACTACCACCACGTCTTCTAGTAAATTTTCCTTTTGATCTGTCCACACTGGGGGATTTAGGCATCTAAGAATTACAATTTTTGTCCCAAGTTCTCCTTTAGTTTTTTTTGGAGGGGAATTTAAACTTTCCTCTGTGCTGCCATCCATGATGTTGGGTTGATCTCGTTCTAAGACTACGGGCTGAGTTTTATGTTGCCCCAACGGGTCGGATGGTGGCGTGGGGGTAGAGTAATATTGAGCTGGAGACTCTGGGAGGCCTACCCGCCCCGCTCCCGCCACTGGGCAACTTTACAGCA
The DNA here is from genome assembly GCF_036365525.1 of Heterodontus francisci. Lineage (NCBI taxonomy): Eukaryota > Metazoa > Chordata > Chondrichthyes > Heterodontiformes > Heterodontidae > Heterodontus > Heterodontus francisci. The sequence goes on from NC_090377.1 coordinate 90,160,475, forward strand.
GTCAAGCAGTTAAGGGCCCTCGCCCGCCTCCATGGGTATTTTACCCGTGGCAAGCGGGTGTGAAGGGGATGTGAAAGGCCGCCCAGTGATAGCTGCCGGCCTTTCCGCGCGCTGGGAGGGTGCCCAATTGAGGGCTGCCCCAGCCTCCCAACCCCCACCCCCGGGACCCAAGACGCCCCCCACCCCTCCGCCCCCGCCCCCCTCAAACGACCACCCTACCCTCACCAGGGTATGACCGATCTCACTGGTGAGGCATGCCCAACTTGCCTTCCCTCCTGGTTCCATGTCGTCAGCTGTGCTGCAGTCCCAGCAGTGGCCACTGCTCCTGGTGGCACTGCTAGCAGCTCACTGAGGCGGGACTTCCTCCGTCAAGCGGGTGGAAGTCCCGCCTCGGGACAATTAAAGCCCGGGGACCCGTAAAATGCGGGACGGATCCCCAGGCTAGGTGGAAGCGGGTTTGCCGCCAGCTTTTACTTCAATGGCAAATTCCTGCCCACCTAAAGTAAAATCCAGCCTTATGTCAAGACTATCTTGCTTCAGACCTCACAAATGCCAATTTATTTTTCCTGCATTCAACGACCACTGACTTTCGTGTGGTACTTCTGGTGTTCTTCCCTTCTCTTAAAATTGTTATGCACTTCCAAAGAACTATGTATAAAGCTGTTGCTGTATTTTGCATTATACTAATAGGCCATTCTCTCTAAATTTCCTTTTTCTTTTGAAGGGTTACCCTCCAATGTAAAGGTGTGATGCTGCCAATACCACGAACTCTGATTTTCTGTAATTGACCCTGACTTACAGTATTGCCCACACACACCCACCTCACCTAATTAAATGCTTCTTGTATTGAACTGTAACCGAGATTTTACCAACCTCTACTTTGTATTTTTTTCCTAACTGGCTCAAGTCCCCATTCTGTCTCTGTCCATAACATCTTCCTCAAAACAACCTTGTGTAATGCTGCAAAAATCATGTAACCCATAAAAGTCTCCATCAATAATTTAAATGGGTTTCAAAGTTGACCTTAATGCATTAAAAAGCTGCACATGTCCCAATTATGCTAAAAGATATTAACTTGAGGTTTAAATACAGTATTTTGTAATCTGAAGCCTCAATACCCAAAATTAAGTTGCTCTTGTCCTGTGCAAATACAGTATGTTTAAAGGAGAGTTTGCTTGACTATCCAAAGTAATTATGTCTCTGGGACAGTACAGTGCATTTTAATTTAAATGTTAGAAGATTCAGGAGTGAAACTCTTATGGACAATATTAATTAATGTTTATTCTTAGGTGGTATTGACTGGGATAGGAGCTGATGAACAACTTGCAGGTTATTCCCGTCATCGTGTCCGCTACAAAACATCGGGTTTTGAAGGCCTGGTCAAAGAATTGGGGATGGAACTTGGTCGCATCTCCTCACGTAATCTTGGAAGAGATGACCGAGTCATTGGAGACCATGGAAAAGAAGCAAGGTAAGTCTGTGCTAACTTTGAGTGTTGAAGTAATAAAATGTAATTTAATTCGCTATTATATAGAAATTATCTTGTTAGCTGGTTTAAAATTGAAGATACAAAGATGAAGCAGAATAAGGTTGAACCCTCTCCATGCACCTTTAATTCTTGAGTTTTAATAGTGCCCTGACACATTTAAGATGCAAGTCTACTAGATGGGCAGCTACTGTGAATCCAAAATTAAAAAGACAATCTTAATTAATTTCTCAGAACAGCAGTCTCAACCATCCGCATTCAATAATAAAGTCAAAGGGCAGAGTATGAGAAATGGAACGGTTACAGTAGTTTAAGAGTAAATTTTTATTTTAGAGTTGGTTACTCAAGGTAATTTATTTGACTCAGTACTATTTGGTGGCATCCCAATGTGCTAATGAGAAAATGTCTCATTCCATACTACAATCAGGAAATCCATGCATGCTATTCTATTGTGTCTTAACAGCTTGAGCAATGTAGAGCGGAATCCTTGAGCTAGTTTTCCCTTCCTCCCACAAAAGCTAGCTGGGATTCTCAAAACAGACCTAAGTGAAAACTGAGCACAATTAACTGTTCAGATGAAGTTTCAAACACTTTTGAAATATTATTTTGTAACATTACCCAAGGTACCACTCTCTTCCTGTCTCATCAGTATCCATTTATACTATCTGCTTGAATCCGGTTAAGCAAGATAAAGATTGATGCTGAAAAATGGCAACAGGAAACTACTGTAGCATGAAATCATCAAAACCCAATTCTGAAAGCAGTTGCAGCTACAGTGCTTTGAACAGTTTACCAATTATCTAGTAGCTAAAATGGAGTATAGCAATTTAACATTGACATTGTGGGCTTGTTGAACCAACCATGACACACGAAATTTTGTGTACTCTCAATTTGGTCTAGTCTGCAGCATGCTTTTTTGAGCAATACAACCGCATTTGACACAACTCAAAATGTCTATCTCCTAATGATTTGGACATTGCCAGTACATAATGCAGTAAACCAATATTTTAAAAAGTGGAGTTATGGCATAGAGTGGGGAAGGATATAGTCGAGGTCAGACTGCAGAATCTGTCAGTTTTAGGAAGAAAAGCTGAACAGAACAGAACAGTTGCACTAAGGCACTCGGTCATCTCCTGATGAGAAACAACTGAGCACTGATGGCAGCCTGGGAGGATGGTGCAAATTCAGCATTGAACCAGGTAGGCAAGGGTGGAAAATACAATAATTACATGAATGATCAAGAAACGTTATACAAAGATGCCCATAAGAATAAAAGTATTAAACATAATTTTTATATTTGTCATTTCAGATTTCCCTTTTTGGATGAAGCAGTTGTTTCTTTTCTAAACACACTTCCTGTGTGGGAGAAAGCAGATTTGACTCTGCCTCGAGGAATTGGCGAAAAGCTACTTCTACGAATGGCTGCAAAAGAACTCGGTCTCACTGCATCTGCTGTACTTCCAAAAAGAGCCATGCAGTTTGGGTCTAAAATTGCAAAGATGGAAAACCAAAAAGAAAAGGCCTCTGATAAGTGTAACAGGCTATTGCAAAGCTTGGTGGATTAGTCATTTATGCTGTACTCTGTTCTTCAGTGCCAGTTTCAGAAAAGGTAATGAGCTACAATATTTAATGGTGAAACTCAAAACAATCAAAAAAATATACAGGTAAGGTGCTGTTGGTCTTTCTGTAGGTTTCTCTACCAAATAGTTAATTAGATAATTAAATGAGTACTGTACACAGTTGAAGTTCAGATCTTGAAGTTACTTATTCTGGAGTTTTTAAATGTGCAAAAGAATTGCAGCTGCATTTCATATTAAATTAATTTGTTGTTTCTCCATTCAGAGTACCAGAAAACACTAACTACCACCTTAAGTGGCTAATCTAACCATCTCAGCTAAGAAATAATTAAATATTTTTTAGAAATCTGTCTGGCCATCCAGATAAGACGATTAGCCCAGCATCTCAAAAACTAGTGTGCAAATCTGTTTCTTAACAAATGTACACTTCCTTCATGTAACTCAGAAGTCAGGCACTCTGTTAAAATCTGGTAAAGGTAGCTCACTATTTTGATATTAGCAACAGAGTACCCCAGGAATTCCAGGTAATACAATTTGAATATGGTTCAGGTATCCCTATGTAGTTTATTTCCAGTTTTCTTTTAAGAGATCCTGTAGAAAATGGGGAGCCTGCAAAAATATTTTCAGTATTCCAAATAGCTTTAAACTGCTGAACATCTTTGTTTTACAACTATCTATTACAGTTCTTAAAATTTCAGTGCAAATACTAGTTTAGATGTCAGTCACACAGAAAATGTAAGTTTCTTTTCTAATAGTCTGCGCTTGCTCTGAAATTGAGTTATAAATGATCTGTGGGTAGGTAATACACTGTCAATAGGATATTAGCTTAATAGTCTAGTAGTTACTGAAAGTATGAGTTCTAGCCCTCTTGCTGCTTGGACTGCCATAATTTGAAAGATTTTCTAAAATTAGTACAATTCTAATAACAGCAACATTGCACCTAAAAATGTACTGTAAACATTAAAAAATAAAGATACAAAGCTTGTCACTAAGATCCATGAATTTTGCTTGCTTCAATTCCAAATGGACGCTGAACAGAAAAAGCAATGACACCACTAATACTATAATACTTAGTTCTGTTTGATCTTCTAAGTAGTTTTTTTGCATGAAACTTGGGCCTTGATGAGGCTGGCCCATACCTGTTCTACATAATGCAAAACTATAGGCAATTGCATTATACTACTTTGCATGCTAAATAGTGGTAAAATGTATTCACTTAATTAAAATAGTTGGTAGTAAAAGTTATATTTCAGAAATAGTTTATTTCCAACAAAGGTTTAAATTCCAAACCCACTTGGTTTGTTTGGTACAAAGGATTACTTAAAATTAGAAAGAAAATTAACTTTGTCGGTATGACCCAATAAACCTCAGAGTTCCTCCAATCAGTTCAGCTTTGCAAGTTTACAAATAAAGTGAATTTAATTTTAAAAATACTAACATTGAGGCCTTAGCATGCAATCAGTGCCAAAATGTTATCTCTGCTCGTCAATAATTTCATAAAGGTAATTTTAAAAAAGCCCAAATTTTTTTCAAACTTCTTATACTGCTGCTTTGACATCCTGACTTCTAGCAGTTATAAATTTATAGCACAGAAAGAGACCATTCAATCCGTCATGTCTGGGCTCTTTGCTGGAGTGATACAAATTAATTTCACTATGGTGTGCTTTCCCCATATGAGGCATTTGAACGCCATGAATTGCAAATGCAAGAAAATCTGACCACCATTTTAGCATATTCTCTAAAGAAACTGCCATATAAATGACTATGACTTGATTTACAGACCCCTCATTTAAAAAGAGTATTTCTTGTAGAGTCCTGTTGTACCTGAACTTTTATGGGGTCATTTTGATTATGATACTATGATTCATTTTCTTAATGAGATGTCCTCATATGTTAGATGTACAGTCACTGATCTACTTATCAGGCAAGCCCCCAACCTACCAAGACAGAAGAAGTGGTCAGACCAGTTTTGATCACATGACTGACTGACTGACTGTTGGAGGATTTGAACTCAGAAAGCCGTGTGCAACTGGCTGGAACAGAACCTCCCTCCTGCCTGCCTCCATCTCTTTCCCAAGGAACTGAATCTTGTGAAAACACATGAACCTCAGAGAAAGGTCTCCAACGTGAACAAAGTTTAAGAAGAACACTGGGCCCTAACGAACAGCAAGACTACCTACAATCAAGTGAGCTCGAAGCACAGTAAACAAGAAACTCTTCTGATTTTGCCTCAAACCCCTTCTCTACTATATTTTCCTCTCTTTTCTGCTCCATTTGCATGTGTATATCGTGTGTGCATGCTAGCGTGGGCGCGTCTCTTATCCATGGTCGTCTACGTTTTAATAAATTTCACTTTTTTCCTTTAAACCTGGTGTGTTGGTTTCTTGGCCTTATAATTGGAAAGCTGTGAACAAGGATTCACAAAAGGAGGCGCTCAAAACACTGTTTGAAGACAGAAGATCCCTAGATACCTTTCGCACCTGGTTGTAACATACTAAATAAAATACATTCAGTCTCAATTTACTCAAGATGAGAAGCCTACGGATGTGGATTTCTGATTTTTAAAAGCAGTAATTCGGGACCCCGTGTCTCTATAGGGTATTGGGAATTAAATGCATGGCTCCAGAGATTTTCCTTTGTTTTCACCATTAACCTGTCATCTTGGAAAGCATTAACAAAAAGAAATGTGTACAAGATACCACACAAAGCTCCTTCACCACAGCTCTTAAATATTGGAAAACTGCTAGTCATTCAAATCAATCGAATTATGCTTCTCAACACTTCTGGAAATATCTGGTACAGTCAATGTAAGATGGAAGATTTCCAACATCAAATCGGCCACATACATGATGAACAAACACTGGTTTTCTGCAAAAGGAAAAGAAAATAAATAGCACATGGCATAACATTAAAAGTAAAATGAAAGTTCCTTGAAGCAGTCTCTCACCTTGAGTGGACCCAACATAAGAAGTTGCCTGGTGCATCCTTCTCTTCCAAGGGCGAATTCTACAAAATAAAACCCTTTTTAAAAAAAGTATTTATATAAACGATCAAAATAAACATGTCTATATTTTTCCAAGAAAAGTGGGTGAAAGGAAAAATAGTACATTGGAACTTTTGGGTCAATTGGAAGAATTTATGCAGGTGTCATCACTATGCTAAATTTACAAGCAGTTTGCAGCACATTTGATTCAAGCATATAATTCCAATTATTTTACCCTAACTATAATACAGGAGTGACTACATTTCAAATGTAATTAATGGGCTGTGAAGCATTTGGGACATTGAGTATTTAAAGATGCTATATAATACGGGTTCTTTGTTTCTATATCAAAATGCAGTCCATGCTATAGAATTCCAAATTAAAGCAGAACATTTAAATTCAAAATATTGGTCAAAAGTATACATAATCAATCCACCACTAAATTCTGCAAAGGAGACAGTAGGATAATGTAGAAAATAATAATTTGCATAAAATGCTGAATTAATAAATAGGACATGATTCAATTATTCATCAATTTGCTAATTGTTCCTGATGTTGAAAGTCCTGATTCAGTTGTAACAGTTCCTAATAAACTAATTGGGCTTTTCTTTTAGCAGAGTTTAACTTAGTTGTGTTAATGCCAACAAATGTACCTGCTTTTCTTGAAGAAATTTTGCTATCAAAGGAATCGTACTTTTTGAGTATATATAGAAGCATGGGCACTGAAAGACAGAAAATTTTTGTAATTACTGAATTCTTAGTTTAGATATTACTCAATACAAGTAGTATTTAATGTGCTAAAAATTTTGCCTGAAAAGAAACAAGTATCAGAACAAGTTACTTCAGTACAGCAAGATTCTGCTTCAGTAAAAATAACGCTTTTGAAGTAACTTGTTCCAATAGTAGATTTTTTTTCAAATTAAAAAGGTACAGTGTGTGGTTAAGAAATGTCAACTTAGAACAAAAATCTTACTGCTCTACGAGATGTTGTTTCAGTAGAGCTGGGTTTTTCTTTAAATGCAGTGACTTGGAACTTTTCATCAATTTCTAAAATGCCAAACTTTGTAGTTTCTGCTGAGAGGAGAAGTTATGTTAATTATTTCCCTGAAAGATCAGTTCATGAAAGGAAGGAGCTTTGTAATAAATTTTGGATTGACCTTCATCTTTGCATCGGTAAGACAGAACCAAATTGCTGTCACAGTTAATTTTCTGCAGCTCAGCAAATTGTGCAAGGACACCAGATAGGCTGAAGTCTTCATAGAACAGAGTGTCCCTGAGAAAAATAAATATTGTCAAAGTGGAAGTCAAAACATACAATAAGTTATTAGAACTCTTTTCAACACAATAAGTTCAATTTATAATAGTATGCCTTTGTCACCTCCAGACTCAACAACTGCAATGCTCTCCCATTCTCCAGCCTCCATAAATTTCAGCTCATCCTAAACTCTGCTACTTGTATCCAAACTCACCAAGTTCAGTTCACCATTTATTCCTGTCCTTACTGACTGGCATTAGATCCTGGTTCCCCCATTCTCTCCAACTGAAAATACTCATCTGTGTTTAAATCCTCTCAAGGCCGCCTCCATCCTTACAAGTTCCCCACCCCCATTCCTCTGACTCTGGTTTCTTATGCATGCTCCAACATCAGTAGCTGTAGCACCTGGGCCCATGCTTTGGAATTCAATCCCTTAAATCCTTCTGCCTCTCCTTCTGCTATTCCATTTCCCTCTTTTCCTTTACGACCATCCTTAAAACCATCTCTTTGACTACATTTTTGGTACCACCTAAACATTTCCTGTGCATCTATTTATTTTTGACTATGCCTTTGAAGCACCATGGCATGTTATTCTATGTTCAAAGTGCTATAGAATTACAAGTTAAGAACTCCATAAATTACTTAACCTCCTGAGGAAGGTACAGGCTAGGAACATTCCAACAAGGGTGAAAGGTAGGGAAACCAAGAACAGGACTGCTTGGTTGATGAGGGAGATAGAGATGATAAAACAAAAAAAGAGGATACATGATGCATGTCAGGTGAACTCATCAGGTGAGAACCAGGCTTAGGATCTTCTACCGGCATGTAAATAGTAAGTGAGTAGTAAGAGGAGGAATGGGGCCTATTAGGGACAGAGAGGGTAATATATGCTTAGAGGTGCAGGGCAAGACTAATATACTTCATGAGTACTTTGTATCAGTGTTCACTAAGGAGGCTGACAAAATATCAGTAGAAGCAAAGAGTAGAGGCAATGGATAGGATAAAAAATTTTATTTAGAGATACAGCACTGAAACAGGCCCTTCGGCCCACCGAGTCTGTGCCGACCAACAACCACCCATTTATACTAACCCTACACTAACCCATCCCCACTATTCTCCTACCACCTACCTACACTAAGGGCAATTTACAATGGCCAATTTACCTATCAACCTGCAAGTCTTTTGGAGGTGGGAGGAAACCGGAGCACCCGGAGGAAACCCACGCAGACACAGGGAGAACTTGCAAACTCCACACAGGCAGTACCCAGAATCGAACCCGGGTCGCTGGAGCTGTGAGGCTGCGGTGCTAACCACTGCGCTGCCCTTGAGAGGAGGGAGGTATTAAAAGGTTGGCTATGCTTAGGGTAGATAGGTCACCTGGTTCAGATGGCTTGCATCCCAGGTTGCTAAAGGAAGTGGGGACAGAGATAGCTTAAGGGCTTGCCATAATCTTCCAATATTCCCTGAATACAGGGGAGGTGCCAGAGGATTGGAGAGTAGCAAATGTGAAACCCTTATTCAAGAAAGGGTGTAAGGACAGTCCTAGCAACTACAGGAGAATTAGTTTAACATCAGTGGTGGGTAAGGTTTTAGAAACTGTAATCAGAGAAAATATCACAAACACTTAAGCGAAGTTCGAGTTAATTAAGGATAGCCAGCATGGATTTGTAAAAGGCAGATCATGCTCGACAAATCTAATTGAAATTTTTGATGAAGGGAATGCGGTGATGTTATGTGGATTTTAAGAAAGCATTTGATATGGTACCACAAAAAGAAGCTCGTGGAATAGGAGGGTCAGTGTCCAATTGGATAAAAAAAATTGGCTTATGGACAGAAAACAGCAAGTCATAGTAAATGGTTGCCTTTCAGAGTGGAGGAGATAGTGGTGTTCCCCAAGGGTGAGTTCTGAGGCCACTGCTTTTTTGATATATATAAGTGACTTGATGAAAGGTCACAGACCTGAAACATTAACTCTGCTTCTCTCTCTCCACAGATGCTGCCAGACCTGTTGAGGATTTCCAATTACAGCACAGAAGGAGGCCATTCAGCCTGTCGTCTCCATGCGGCTGAAAAAACTAGCCACTCAATCTAATCCCACCTTCCAGCACCTGATCTATAGCCTTGCCAGTTACAGCACTTCAGGTGCATGTCCAGGTAAATAAAATTGAGGGTTTCTGCCCTCACGACCTTTCCTGGCAGTGAATTCCAGACACCCACCACCCTCTGGGTGAAAAACGTTTTCCTCACATCCCCTCTAATCCTTCTACCAATCACCTTAAATCTGTTCCCCCTGGTAACTGATCTCTCTGCTAGGGGAAACAGGCCCTTCCTGTCTACTCTATCTAGGCCCCTCATAATTTTGCACACCTCTATTAAGTCACCCTTCAGCCTCCTCTGTTCTAAGGAAAACAACTCTAGCCTATCCAATCTCTCCACATAGCTGCAACTTTCGAGCGCTGGCAACATTCTTGTAAGTCTCCTCTGTACTCTCTCCAGAACAATTATGTCCTTTCTGTAATGTGGTGACCAGAACTGTACACAGTACTCCAACTGTGGTCTAACCAGCGTTTTATACAGCTCCAGCATTGCATCCCTGCTTTTGAATCCTATACCTCGGCCAATAAAGGAAAGCATTCCATATGCCTTCTTCACCCTCTATCTACCTGTCCTGCCACCTTCTGTTTTTATTTCAGATTTCCAGCAAAGGCAGTATTTTGCTTTTATTTTAGAAGTTATGCTGGACCTTTATAAAGCTCTGGTTAGGCCCCAACTGGAGTATTGCATCTTGTTCTGGTCACCACACTTCAGGAAGGCTGTGAGGGTCCTTGAGGGGGTGCAGAGGAGATTTACCTGAATGGTTCCAGGGATGGAGGATTTTAGTTTACAAGGTTGGAAAAGCTGGGTTTGTTCTCCTTAGAACTAAGGACATTGAGGGAAGATTTATTAGAAGTGTACAAGATTATGGCAGGCCTAGATAAGTTGGAGAAGAAAAAGCTGTTCCCATTAACAAATAGTACAAGGACTAGGGGACACAGATTGCAAGTTTTGTGCAAAAGATGCAGGGGGAATATGAGAAAGCACTTTTTTATGCAGGTAATGACCTGGAACTCGCTGCCCACAAGGTTGGCGGAAGCAGAGACGATCAATGACTTCAAGAGGAAGTTGGATGGCCACTTGAAAGAAATAGACTTGTAGGACTGGGGATTGAGCCGGGGAGTGGGATTGACAGCATAGCTCCGTGGAGGGCCGGCATGGACTCAATGGGCCGGATGGCCTCATTCTGTGCTGTAAATGACTCTGACTCTAAGTTATAGAGATTTCAGTGCAAGAGGCCATTCAGCACAGCATTCATGTGGTAGTGCTATATCCTCAGAGGTATCCAATCCCTGAACTCTCTTTAATACTTTTCCTCTTCGTTTAACCTTAAGTTAAATGAATGAGTTGGTTTTAATATTCAGTCATGATGAAGCATTTCATATTCACGTAAAGACATTTCTTCTAGACACTTGTTTACATTTTTAGTGTTAATCCTAAATTTAATGTTAATGTTTAGTGTTAATCCTAAATCCTTATCAATTCAAGCATTGGAAATAATCGTTCATTATTTATTCTTTCAAACTCTTCAAAACCTTTCATATTTCTATTGGATCTCCCCCCCTGTCCCCCCCCCCCCCCCTCCCCCAATTACCTCAGCTTTGGTGAATATAGTTCTAGTTTTTCTCCCTTAGTATGTGGGATACATCAACCTATCCTTGGTAATCACAAATACATTTAAAAGGAAATGTGAAAGTTTCTCCTTGCTCTAAAAGAAATTGAGTATAAACTGCAGGAGATTAATCATTTTTTTTCAGGTTTGATGCTGTAATTCAGACTACTGCCAAAAACGATGATATTGGTAGACTTTAGAAAAATCACTTAATCTGGCAAGTCTTTGCAAAACTTCAATGAGAAACAAAATCTGGAAAAGTAAAATGAAATGCATTTTTAAAGGACAATTTAAATGGTTGATGTAAGGTGGTAAGTGGTAAGGACACATGTGCTTGAGAAAAGGAGAATTATATCAAGACCATCGTGAGAGAATAAGGAAATTAAAATAAACCCAATGGCCAAGCAAAAATATTTGAAAATACATTAGGAATCAAAAGGTAGTGACCACTAGGAGTCATCTAAAAGTCAATGAGGAGGATGAGAACAAGCAAAGGAAAATAGATGATAATGAAACAGAAAGGTAGGTTGTGGATACCAGCTTAAGGGATGCCATTTTTAAACTATACATATAGTTAATATAGGGATAAAGACCAGACAGGCTCTTTAAAGGATAAGCTGGGAAGAAATAATATAAAATAAATTGCAATTTGATGAATTATTTATCAGTTAGTGCTACCTTGTGAGCTATAAACTTCTTAAAGCTATTGAACAGTTCATTTTAAAATTGAATACCCTTTCTATTTACAAGTTGGTAAAAAATAAAATAGTATGTACAGCAAATGAAAATCTATAACTTAAAAATAGTATATTTAAGCAATTTGCCCTATTTTAAAACCTTTACTAGCTATTCTGCTTATATTCTTTACTACCTACAAACATTGTTGCTTACCCGCCTAGGACCAATACATTGTCATTGATGTTAAACTGAGTAATGACAAGCTGAAGACAAGCGATAGCACCCAACCGTTCCTGTGGAGGAAAAAAAGTAATTTTTTTTTTTAAACTGTCCAGATCACTGAGTTATGGCTTTTACTTAACTTTAAATAATTCAGTTAATTTGTACACCGTCTATAAACAGTTTTGCTCACCAAGTTTTCGATGCATATAGGTCAGTTAATGTGAAAATGCTATAAAGATGGAGACACCCCTTCCTACCTCCTTTCCTTCCCTGGGACTTTGAGCAAAGGTTTCCTGTATAATAATTTCGACTGAGGTTCAGCAAAATTCCTTTTAAAGTGTACTTAACTTAAAAATTTACAGCTGCTTTATACAACTATTGAAAGGAACCCAAGACTCGTGTCAGCATTACTGATTTCATTTCAATTCCATCTCCACTCAAAAAAAAATCCTCCTTTGGCATTCAGTAACTAACGAGCTCACAACTATTACATTCAGTTATTTGGGACAGTAAGACTAAATCATATCATGTGATAGAGCCACAAATCATTGCATCACTCAAATCAATTATACAGTATAGGAATGTGTTTCAAGGTAGTAATAATTGATGGCTCAGATGACATCAATTAACCGCCTAAGATTCAATCTCAGTTTATAATCTTTTATTACAGCTTTGTAATGTTCTATCTAGGTGTCATCTGTACACTAGTATGGTACAAACCTGGAGGCCAAAGTGAATAATAGCACTTACAGATTTTTTAATAAAGAATTTTACTTCTAACATTGCGCATATCCACATTTTCCGAACAAATATATTGCACTTCTACAATGCAATTAAACATCAAAGTTAACCAGATGAAGTTTAACTGTGCCTGGAAATTAATTGTAATTTTCACTAATGATCTAATGTTTCTAAAAGTGATAGTTCTGATTTATACATGATATATCCGGGCTATTGCAGTTCTGGACACCTACCTCGTTGCTTCTCGTTCCATCATTTAGAACTTTAACTAGTCGGAATTCCTTTGCCCAGTCTTCAAACTTTACATAATAGAGATCGTTCGTCTGCAAGGATTACTGTTAGTTAGCAATTATTGACATAACAGAGTGATATCTTTGTAGTGTCTGCTAGTTACATGCTTTAAAAGACTGTTTTGATTGACCAATTTTCTTTGTTTAAAAAAAGCAAAAATAGATTAAAACTGCACAAGTTCAATTTTTAATTGTACCTCCCAAACCAACATTTTTCAGAGCACTACTTCTTTGTGAACTGCTGAATGAGAAAAAGACGAGCTTTAGTGGGAATTAAATCAGTGACGCTATTTTAAAAGTTGAATTTGCATTTGGAATAAACAATGCACAAGAAAGAATGGGTTCATTTATTCCTCATCGCCTTTCCTATGTATCCTTAAGAACAAAATTATTACAAATACTCGTGGGCATACAATTTCAATCCTGTGTCAAAATTGTATAATAAAATCTTAAGTTGCAAAACAGAATCTCTACGAACTCTAGTGCAGTACTTCAATACTACGCGAGGACAGAGGCACAAGGCTTTCCCGATTTTGCTTGACAATTTTTTTTAGCTGGATCTGGTACCATCCAATATCAAAACTGAGGCCTATGGATGTTTTTTCTTTTTGGCAGTGATGTGTTAAAAATCATGTACTTGGTTCCCCTTTATCTGTTCAGTTTTAAAAAAAGCTTTTCTACATCCTCCAATTGCAAAGTCCTAGCACCAAAACACAGCAAAAAGATTAAAATAGCATTAAATGTACCAATAAAACTCTTAAGTTTTCTGTCACAAATTTGTCAATGTAAAATAGAAAATCAATTAGAATCATAGAATAATAGACCATAGAAGCAGGCATCATGCCTGTGCCAGCTCTTTGCAAGAGCTGTCCGTCTCATTCCACTACTCTTTCCCCGTAGCCCTACAAATTTTTCCTCTTCAAATATTTATCCACTTTTCTTCAGAAAATGATTATTGAAACTGCTTCCACCACACTTTCAGATAGTTCATTGCAAATCATCATAACTCGCTGCTTCAATATTTTTCCTCCTGTTGCTTCTGTTTTTTTTATGCCAATCACCTTGATCTGTGTCCTCTGGTTACTGACCCTTCTGCCACTGGAAACAGTTTCTCCTTAGTTACTCTTCCAAAGCCTTTCAAGATTTTGAACACCTCTATAAATTTGCCCCTTTAACCTTCTCTGATCTAAGCCGAACAATCCCAGTTTCTCTATCCATATAACTGTAAACTTTCATCCCCAACCATAAATCTCTGCACCTGCTCTAAGGCCTGGCATCCATCCTAAAGTGTGGTGCCCAGAATTGGACACAATACTCTAGCTGAGACTTAAGCAGTGTTTTGTAAAGGTTTTATATAACTTCCTTTCACTTGTACTCTAAGCCTCTTTTTATAAAGCCAAAGATACAATATGCCTTTTTAACAGCCTTTTCAAATTGTCCTGGCAACTTCAAAGATTTGTGTACATACACAGCTCCAGGTCTCTCTCTTCCAGCACCCCCTTTAAATTTTATATTTGCTTTAAGTGTTTCTATTCCCTCTTCTCATTTTTCCTATCAAAATTAATCAGTTTACACCTCTACATTAAATTTCACCAGCGTATGCCCTCCTGAAGTCTGTTACTATTCTTCTCATTTTCTATTACATTTCCAAGTTTTGTATCATCTGCAAACTTTGAATTTATGCTGTGTATACCCAAATCTGGGTCATTAATTGTAACTAAACATTTGGAGGCACATCACAATTTAACTTATGCAGTTTTCTGAAGAAAAGCTCAAAATGTAGACATACGATAACAAAAACTGCATCAATACAGTTGATCTTGTCTATTGCTGCCATCCAATGACTGATAAGTGCCTGATTTCCTACTGGTAGAAGGGGCTTGGGGATGCCATAGAGATGCTTGAAAACTCCACTGGTATCATTCTGTAGGTCACGATTGAATCTTGTACCATAGCCAGCAGCCAGAATAATAGCCTTCATGATATCATTACTTTCTGTGCAGTATAGCCTGTTGGAGAAACATTTTTAGATAAAGCATAATCATTATGTGATGCTACCAATATATTAAACATTTATTACAGATTTTTCTTACTTAAAAGAAGTACTCCAGGGTTTTATGCTATATTGGTCTTATCGTATATATTGTAGTCCCATTTTACCTTCTGCCTACTTAATATAAAAATTTTCACTTGATTCGCTCTTGATTCACTGACAGTTCAGCATTCAGCCATCAAACAACCTAATCGTGGAGTATCTTAAAATTAAAGGAAACATAAAGTTTGTATAGTTATTTTTAAAATAACCAAAAATCAGTCAGTAATTTGATTCTTAATAAATAGATGACATCCCTATACAAAACTGCTACATTAAAATAGCATGAGAATATTCTCCACGTTTTAAACAGGAAAATGTGTACACTTACTAAGATTTAGAAGGGTAGATTTTCACTTGATGAATTAAAAAAAAATCTAGTTTGTCAAAAGTAAAAGCAGTATTAAAATTTACAAAACAGGCTTAAACAAAAAGCACCAGTCACTTCAAATTAACATCAACAGGCACTTAAGTACTTCCTGATAGAATCTACAACCTAGTTATCTTTTGAAACTAAAATATCACAATGCCTTTTAAGCTTTTGGGTGAGAAATGGGGCTCGGCAGCACCCAATTTTTGGGTGCTACGACTGCCATTTGGGATCAAAAATGGCATCTGCAGCGTACATGCCCACTTCTGACACCAAGTACGCCGGACGATCTTGATAAAAGGGTCAGCACACCACGTTAATGTCTGCTGAAAGTATGCAGAGCATGTAGATCATAACGTTAGTCTGTGTAACGTTGATTTGATGCCCGTGCTGCCATTTTGGAGCTCCATGTTCCTGCCGATGCCTTCTCTTAAGCTTGCACAGTTGAACACCTGTTGAGCAGCAAGTCGGACACCCCACCATTGCTATTTAAAGGGATCATCAAATACTTATAGTTTAGTTGTTGGCTGATTTTTTTCTGGCTATTACTACAATTCTACATATTTTTGGTGATGTCCATAGTTTTTTCAAGTTTCAAAAGTCTACAAGGAGTGCTGTGGCAGGTGCTGAAGAACTTTTTGCTGACTTCAAAGTTTCTGCACAAACCAGTTGCTCCCAGACATTGGTACACCATTAGCACTAGCCTATGTCTTGGAATAGAGCATAACAAGCTGCCAGAAAAGATGATGAGGAGGAGGGGGAGAAGGGATCTCAGCAGGGCGCCATAACTACAAAGGTATTCAGGCAGCAATTTTTCTACCTGAACCGCAGCAACGACCAACCTTTGAGATATCTGCACTTCACTAAAGAGGTCGTCACTGAAAATGGCCAACTGCTGCAGCCACAACACCAACCTCAGGAGGACGAGGACTGCATTGCCAGTGGCTGTGCAGGTAATCATGGCTATTAACTTTTTTTAATGCGTCTGGCTCCTTCAGGTTGATGCTGGATATATAAGCAACTTCTCATGGTCTGCATAAAAATCACTGAAGCTGCCTATTCAAAGAGAGAGAATTTCATTTCAATCCCTCATGTCAGCCAGAAGCAGGCAGAGCGAGCATGAAGGTTTGCAGGCTTCCCCATGGTACAGGGTGCCATTGGTTGCATATACATTGCTTTGCCAAATCTGCCACATACCAGAATGAAAAGGGGTTCCACTCTCTGTCCATCTGGTGTGTGACCATAGGTGGCACATCATGCAGGTCCATGTCCAGCATCCTGACGGCAGTCATGATGCCTTCAATCTGAGGCAGACCGCTCTACCAGCTGCATTTCAACCACCATGACAAACCTAAATGTGGTTACAGGGCGGCAAGGGCTATCTGCTGATGACATGGAGCATGCCTCCAGTTCACAACTCTTGCACATGTACACATCATTCATACAATAAAAATCATGCTGTCACAGGAAATGTGATTGAGCAGACCATTGGCATGTTGAAGTAACAATTCCACTACCTGGATCACTCTGGAGACCACTGCAGTACTCAGCTGAGTGGGTCTCAAGATTCATGGTGGTCTGCTAAACAGGATCTGGCTGTACGTAAAAAACTAATTCAAGTGCGATACCAGTAACCTCAACCCCAATTCTACATGCACCAATATTCCCATACTCCTTACTTTTCCCTCTGTGACTGATCATTACATCATCCTCTTGACCACAATTCTAAAATAAGTCAACTCAATATAAACATTCCAATCCAAATTATTTAGAAATGAAACCATGCCATATTTCATACAAACCTAACCAGTCTTGTGCACTCCCTTAATGCCTGTCTTCTGCCTTTGTTATTCTAGTGCTCCTATGAAGTGCTACCCCAGTGGCTGCAGCATAGCTGGTGGAAGGCTGCTGACTTTCAGTGGAGGAGACTGCAGATGGGCATGGAGGATGACCTCGAACAGCTTTGGGCCTAGCTTCAGAATGCACCATCTCAGCATGGGCGGCAACAGTCTGGCTTGGCTAGCTGAGGAAATAGTAAGGGCAAGAATAGTATGTTAGGGGTGGGAGCACAAGTGTTGTCATCCTGAGAGAGGACTACAGGTTTGTTGTCCATGGAGCCACTGCCACTCTCCTCCCTGGGCAGCACCTCAGAAAGCCAGTAATCTGTTGGATGACAGACTGCTGGACTGCTATGACACCCTGCAAGCTCCTATGAACACTGATATCCACAGCCATGATGGCAGCAGTCTACAATGGAAGCTGAGACATTGGCCATCAGAGACTACATCATGGTTAGGTCCACAAATGTGTTGATGGAGTTGGCCACCAGTTGGAAAGGATGGGCTTGAAGCTCTGTACCACGTTGATGCCAGACCCTTCCATGCTTCTTGACATTGACCACAGGCTTCCCAATGTACTAAGCATTTTATTTTGTACTCCCATCAGTCTTCTGCAACCTCGCCTATTAAAGTCCTCATCTGACTCCTCTGCAGCAGAATTCGTGTGCGACACCTGTGCTATCCTTGCCTCCTGTCCTGGTTGCAGTGCACTTGTCCCCAGTGTTTCAGCATATGCAGATATTCAGTATCATTATCTGACCTGGTGACTGTGAGTGTGAAATCAAGTGACGGTGTGTCTTCATCATCACAGTTGTTATGGCCACGTGGTGTGACGTGGGTGGTTCCCATTGTACAACACCCAACTTGACTGCAGCAAGTGTATTTGTATTACGGGTTTAGCCGCCTTGTGTTTTATTTTTCAAATAAACAGAGGTTTTTAAAAACAGAAAGTCAATTGTTTATTGATGAATACGTCTTATCCTGAAATTGTTACAACCTCATTCACTCACGCATTTGTTCGCTCACCCGCGTGCGCAAACGCACATGTGTGAAACAGATAGAGGAGGGTGAGAGGCAGGTGGGTTTTTGTGGGGAGAAGGGTTATGATAAATCTGTTTAATTCTCTTGAGACTCAAAGTCCAGATAGTTGCAGGCCTGTGGTGATTGTAGATTTCTCTGATTGAAGGTTCTGTTGAAGTTGGTGGGTTACTTCTAGCTGTCTCTCTGCTGTCTGGTGTAGATGTCAGATTTTTTTCTGCAGGGTATGTGCTTTCTGGAATGCCAGCAGTTACAAGTAGCTTCACCTTTAAAGGTAGAACTATCACTTCTCACCTCCTGTTAGGAGACAGTCTGGTTTTTCTCCCATGGTGATCACACAGTGGCCCAGGACATGGCTACTTCAGACCTCCTTTGTTTTAGAGGAAGAGATTCAATTCTGGAATGTTTGTACAAAGGTGTGAGATGGGTTTAATTATCACCTTTTGGCTTTGAAGATTTGTTCATTGTCTTTGTCAGACTATTTTAATATACAAAAGGTTAATCCCATTCTCTTTGGTGGCCATTTTGGACCACTGTTCACTTTTTAAAAATAAAGATTAAATTTTGAAGACAAAGTCCGTTTTTTCATAACTGTTCAGAGTCCTCATGGATGTTGTATTACCGCACCTCCGATGTGCGTGACACACTCTTCTTGGTCTTTCACCACTGTCTGGCCAGGGTGCAGTTCTTGGGTATCTGAAAGGAAAAAGGAGCAAAGCTAGGATGTGGTGTATGCTTACACTATCTTTGGCTTGTCAGTCAGAAGAGAATAGAGGTTGAAGCGGAAGTAGGATGTGAGAAGGAAGATTAGGTACGAGGATACCGTCATCTTCAATCGAGAACAGGGAAAAATTGCCTGTAAACAGCAAGAGAAAAATAGCAGGGAATTGAGCGTCCAGCTAGTACATGCCAGAACCTGACAGCGAAGATGTTGGATGGCAGCGGCTGTCTGTTACTGTGCAGCCACTAACTGACTATCCAGGGACGGTCTATTCAACGACTGTCGGCAGGAAAGAAGTTGACGATGTTCACTCGAAGTCAATGATTCGTGTCTCCAGCTCCGTAGACAATTTCAACGCCATTTGACGCTGATCACCGAGGTGTACTGACTTCAAAACAGAGTATTACCTTCGAGTCCCGACTCACCGATCCACATCAACACAGGAACACTTCACTCCCTTCCCTGCCCTGGCCCTGAGAAACCGGAACCGGAATCCCCCCTCCGGCCCCAGAGACTCACGGTCCAGCATCGCGTTGTCATGGAGACGGCGTCCAGTCTCCGCGGGCCTCGTGAGTAACGGACAAAAAAAGCGAGATCAGGTGCGGCCGTGAAACCATCGGTTTCTTCAGCTCGGGAGACAGTTTATTAACCTCACGGTAACTTTATCAATACCGGAGACAGTCACTGTAACGTTACCAATGCGAGAGACAGTTGTTCGACCTCATTATAACCTTACGAATAGTAGAGACAGTTTACCGACCCCACTTTAACTTTACCAACATTGGAAATAGTTTCCTGACCGCCCTGTAACTTTGCCAAGTTTACAGTTTACCAACCTCACTCTAAATTCATCAACTTTAGAGACATTTTACCGAGCACACTGCGACGTTACCAACTTTAGAGACAGTGTATCGACCTCAATGTGATCTTACCAATACTAGTAACAGTTTACCAACTTCACTGCAACTTAACGAAGTTTAGAGACAGTTTACCAACTTCGCTGTGACTTGAATAGCTTTAGAGGGAGTTTACCAAACACACTGTAACCTTACCAATATCAGACACAGTTTACCGACCTGTCACAAAGTTTAGAGAAAGTTTCCCGACCTTACGTAGAAACATAGAAATATGGAAGAGTAGGAGTAGGCTATTCGGCCCTTCGAGTCTGCACCGCCATTCAATACGATCATGGCTGTCATCCAAACTCAGTACCCTGTTCCCGCTTTCTCCCCGTATCCCTTGGTCCCTTTAGCCCTAAGAACGATATCTAACTCTTTCTTGAATATATTTAATGATTGGCCTCAACTGCTTTCTGTGGAAGAGAATTCCACAGGTTCACCACTCTCTGGGTGAAGAAATCCTTCCTCATCTCAGCCCTAAATGGCTTACCCCTTATCCTTAGACTGTGACCCCTGGTCCTGGACTCCTCTGCCATCGGGAACATCCTTCCTGCATCTAGTTTGTCCAGTCCTGTTAGAATTTTGTAGGTTTCTATGAGATCCCCTCTCATTCATCTAAACTCTAGCGAATACAAGCCTAATTGACTCAATCTCTCTTCGTACGTCAGTCCTGCCATCCCAGGAATCAGTCTGGTGAACCTTTGCTGCACTCCCTCCATTACAAGAACATCCTCAGATAAGGAGACCAAAACTGCACACAATACACTAGATGTGGTCTCACACTTGTATAACTGCAGCAAGACATCCTTGCTCCTGTGCTCAAATCCTCTCACTATGAAGGCCAACATACCATTTGCCTTCTTAACTGCCTGCTGCACCTGCATGCTTACTTTCCGCGACTGGTGCACAAGGACACCCATGTCTCACTGCACCTCCCTCTTTCCCAATCTATCACCGTTCAGATAATAATCTGCCTTCCTGTTTTTGCCACCAAAGTGGATAATCTCACATTTATCCTCATTATACTGCATCTGCCATGTTTTTGCCCAGTCACTCAACCTGTCCAAATCACACTGGAGCTTCTCTGCATCCTTCTCACAGCTCTCACTCCCACCCAGTTTTGTGTCGTCTGCAAACTTGGATATATTACATTTAATTCCCTCATCTATATCATTAATATATATTGTGAATATTGATACTTTATTATTATAAGAAAATTATAATACTGCTCCCTGCGGTACCCCATGAGTCACTGCCTGCCACTCAGAAAAAGACCTGTTTATTCCTACTCTTTATTTCCTGTCTGCCAACCAGTTCTCTATCCATGTCAGTGCCTTACCCCCAATCCCATGTGCTTTAATTTTGCACGCTAATCTCTTATGTGGGACCTTATCGAAAGCCTTCTAAAAGTCCAAATACACCACATCACTGGTTTTCCCTTATCTATTCTACTAGTTACATCCTCAAAAAAGTCCAGTAGATTTGTCCAGCATGATTTCCCTTTTATAAATCCATGTTGACTTTGTCCGATCCTGTCATTGTTTTCCAAGTGCTCTGCTATTACATCTTTTATAGTGGACTCTAGCATTTTCCCCACTACTGATGTTAGGCTAACCAGTCTATAATTCCCTGTTTTCTCTCTACCTCCTTTTTTAAATAGTGGGGTTACATTAGCTACCCTCCGATCCATTGGAAATGTTCCAGAGTCTATAGAATTTTGAATTCTACTATTTCTTACTGTGACTTTACCAACATTAGAGACAGTTTACCAACATCACTGTGACTTTACCAATACTAGAAACAGTTTACTGACCACCCTGTAACTTCAACAAGTTTACCAATGGTTTACTGACCTCACTATAACTTAACCAGCTTTAGAGACAGTTTCCCAACTTCACTGTGACTTTACCAATGCTAGTGACAATTTACCAACCTTAATGTAACTTTTCCAACTTTAGAGACAGTTTACTGACCTTACTGTGAGTTTACCAAGATGGAGACAGTTTACCCATCTCACTGTAACTTTACGAAGTTTGGAGATAGCTTCCTGACCTCACTGTGACCTTACCAACATTAGAGACAGTTTACCAACATCACTAACTTTACCAATACGAGAGACAGTTTACTGACCTCACTTTAACTTTACCAACATTGTAAATAGTTTACTGACAGCCTGTAACTTTACCAACTTTAGAGACAGTTTACCAAACCCACTGAAACTTTACCAATACTAGTAACAATTTACTAACCTCACTGTAACTTTAACAGTACTAGAGACAATTTACCAACATCATTGTGACTTTACCAATACTAGTGACTGTTTACCAACTGCTCTGTAACTTTACCAGTTTTCGAGACAGTTTACTGACCTCACTGTGACTTTATCAAGTTTATAGACAGTTTAGTGACCTCACTGTGACTTTACCAATACCAAGACTGGGAACTGAACATTCAAGGATATTCTTCATTTCGGAAGGATAGGCAAAAAGGAAAAGGAGGTGGGGTAACACTCTTAATAAGGGACGAGATCAGTACATTAGTGAGAGAGGATCTTAGATCAAAGGATCAAGATGTAGAATCAGTTTGGGTGGAGCTAAGAAACAGCAAGAGGCAGCAAGCATTGGTGGGAGTTGTTTATAGGCCACCAAACAGTAGTGGTAGTGTTGGACACAGTATAAATCAGGAAATTAGAGGTGCATGAAACATGGGTAATACAGTAGTAATGGGGATGTCAATTTACATATAGACTGGGTAAATCTAATCACTAATGCTATGGAGGATGAGTTCCTGGAGTATGTAGGAGATGTGTTTCTGGAGCAGTACATTGAAGAACCAATTGGGGATCGGGCTATTTTAGATTTAGTATTATGTAAGGATAAAGGGATAATTAACAACCTTGCTGTAAAGGAGCCTTTGGGAAATAGTGACCATAATATGATAGAATTTTACATTAAGTTTGAAAGTGATATCGTTCATTCTGAAACTAGGGTCTTAAATCTAAACAAAGGCAACTGTGAAGATCTGAGGGGCAAGTTGGCTATGCTGGATTGGGAAAATACTAACTTCACTGTGACTTTACAAAGTTTACAGTCAGTTTATCAACTTCACAAATCTTTAAAGCTGGCATGACTGGTTAACAAAGCAGTTAATAAAGCATATGAAATCCTTGGCTTTATAAATAGAGGATAAAAGCCAGGAAATTATGCTTAACCTATATAAAACATTAGTTTAGCCCCATCTGGAGTATTGTGTCCAATTGTGGGCACCACATGTTAAGAAGAATGTGATGACTTTAGAGAGTTTATAGAAGAGATTTATTAGAAAGGTTCCAGGGATGAGCGATTACAGTAACATGGATAGACTGGAGAAACTGGGGTTGTTCGCCTTAGAGGAGAGAAGGCTAAGAGGAGACTTGATAATCATGTAGAGTTTACATAGCATAAAGGGGAGCTGTTTCTAGTGGCTGAAGGATCGATGACCAGAGGGCACAAATTAAAGGTGATTATCAAAAGAACTAGACACGACATGAGGAAAAACTTTTTTACACAACGAGTGTTTAGGATTTGGAATGCACTGCCTGATAGGGTGGTGAATGCAGATTCAATAGTAGCCTTCAAAAGGGAAATGGCTAAATACTTGAAGGAGAAAAAATTTCAAATATGGGGAAAGCGCAGGGGAGTGGGACTAACTGGATTGCTCTTCAAAAGTGCTGACACAGACTCAACAGGTCG
Organism: Heterodontus francisci; assembly: GCF_036365525.1. Lineage (NCBI taxonomy): Eukaryota > Metazoa > Chordata > Chondrichthyes > Heterodontiformes > Heterodontidae > Heterodontus > Heterodontus francisci. The sequence continues at coordinate 90,184,102 of NC_090377.1, forward strand.
AATGGTCTCCTTCTGTGCTGTACTATTCTATGACAATACATTCTAAGACTTTGAAGAGGAAATGGAGGTTGATAATGGGGCAGTTATTTGCCAGGATGGAAGGATCAAGGTTTTTATGAGGAGTGTATGAGGATAGCAGAATTGAAAGGAAGGAGGATAGTCCTAGGGGAGAAGGAACCATTTACAATATTAGCTAACATGGGGGCCAGGAAGGGTAGTTGGGTAGTCAGCAGTGTATTGGAATAAGGTTAAGAGAGTAAGTAGGAGGAGGGTCTCATGGATAAGGTGATCTCAGAAAGAGCCTGGAGTACATGGGAGAGAATCCAGAGAATGATGTAAGTTCAGCGCTCAGGCAGGGGAATCTTGGGAAAACCATGGCTGAAAGGGAAAAGAGAAGGGAGGGTGCAGCAGAGGCAGCTGAATGAATGCTGTCAGTCTTAATGACATCTTTGTTGATAAGAGCTTCACATGCTTGTTGGAGGTAAGGATGTAAGGGGCAGGGTAGAATGGTGGAGGGAGACAGTTGGTAGTGGGGAAAAGACACTGGGGGCTATCTTTGCACTCCAGGATGATTGTGGAGTAGTGAACAGTTTAGCAAAGGAGAGTAGGGTCTGATAATGCTTGATATAGTCCAGCCAGATCTGTTAATGAATGGCTAAACCAGTTGTGCACCGTAAACATTCAAGGCTGCACCATTTGGACTTAATGGAGTGAACGTGGTGGTCATACCAGAAGAAATGAACAGGAAAAAATACAAATAAACCTACCAATCTTCATTGATAAATAAACCTTTTAAATTTGTATCTTTTTTGTTCACAAAGGCCTATTACAATTTATTATCATAAATAACAACATCATTGGTTTCAGAAATGTGCAGACCTCATTATAGACAGAGACTATAGATTAATTATAAGAAAATAAAATGTTTTTTCTACCAATGCACTAAAACTGGACTGATACTTCGTAGGAGGAAGTTGGCAGAAAGTGAAGACTTGCCAATCTGGATTCCTCTGGAAACTAAAACAGGGCAATTAGAATAGTGAAAGGCCTGTTTGGCTGCTATGGCATTGAAAATGAGTGCAAGTGCTGTCCTTGGCAAATACAACTTGAGTGATCTACAGGAATTGCTCACCACCGCCTCCTGCAGCTGGCTACAGTCCACTGACGAGTTTCACTTTCCAGTAGAGTACCCCAAAGGACTCACAAACCAAATGAAAGACTTCAGCTATCCCAATGCTGTAATTCTAGTTCCAGTGGTACCAGATGCTCCTTTGAATTATAAAGAAGTCCAACAAATTCTAAGAGAATTGGTGATGGGTATTTATATTCTGAACCAAGTTCCAATTATTTATTTAGATGGCAACTATGATTGCAGTACCACATGTCTTCTGTCACCAGCTTATCATGACACTCGAATTGGGCAGATTTTGATAAACGTGGACTACAATATGAAAGCACTTTGGCATGGAGCCTACATGCCAACAGAAAAAAGAAAGCGATTTTCAGAAGTGTGGCGCTCCAATCTGGCTGTAGATGTCAATGGAAGTCCAAAAGCAAAAGAAGATATACTTTCTGAATTTCTTAAAGCAGGTGAAGTTCTATGAAACATTACACTTGTTAAACAAATTTATTTTTGTCAAGCAACACTAGATTATCTGTAGCAGGTAAACATGGAAATATTAACTGCTATTGATACCTTTGAAGAGTAGATACAATAGTTGTGCAGTGTTGTAATTTGGAAATATAGAGGTACTTTGTGACATAGTTGGACACAAGCTCAGATTCAGCCTAGACTGATGGTTTCCACTTGTCTGCTAGCTGCATGGATGCTATATGAAGTGAGTTTGGGCTTGTCAACCCAGAATCCACACAAAAAATAGCATCAAAGGCAGGATTTTCCTGTGGGCTTCAGGACCCCACCATCAGGCTCAAATGGGGGTCAGAAGCCTACACTGTGTGGGAAACAGTCACTCATCTATAATTTTCCCCGAATTGGCCAATTAATGACAGAGGGCAGACTCACTATCCAATTAAGGACAGTGGGTGGGCTCTCAAAGCTGCAGGACCAATAGGAGGCCCTTCAGCTTGAAAATAGTGGCAGGATGCAGGTATGTGAGAGAGAGGGCACCCCAAAATAGAGATGTCCTTTCAAATTTAAAATTAAAAAAAGGCCTTTGCATCCAGGCCACCATTATGGGCTGGGGGGGTGGGGTTGGTGGGGAGCCCCAAGGCAGGGCAGCCTGCGACTGCTACTGAACCCAGGCAGGCAAAAAGGGCCTCTAAGGTCTGCAGCTGGGCGACCACCCCGAGGCAGCTGTACTTCCCCCACCACCCCCCCACCAACCCCCTCTCTACCTGCAGGGACATGGAGGCTGTCTGGAAAATCCCAGTCGGCCTCCAACAACAGGCCTCAATAAACTTTAATTGGTTCAGTTGACTAGCTGCCGCTTGTGACCCCCACCCACCCCCCCCCCCCACCCCTTCCCCTGCAGTGGCCAAATTACCTTATTGTATTGCAATTTCTATGAGTTCTATGGTCCTAATTATTAATGTAAATTATATTTCTAATAAAGAATTTATTCCTTGTAATATAGGTCTTGTAGATATTTCAACAGATCCCGACTTTGAAGGAATCTATAGTGCTGATGTATACCTTGATCCAACATATGATCCCAACAGTTGTATGGCAATGCAGTTATTTATGCAACATGTGAACAACATTTTACTGCAAATCAACCCTCACATCACCTGTGTTAAACAGCATCAAAATTTGTTCATGTATGATGCAGCTTACACCCTTAGTAATGCTGTAAGACTTACAGAAGAAGAAATTGATCTAGTGACCTACCAGAAACTACAGCAGAGGCTGATTCTCCAGCAGAAACTTATTGAGAAGTATCTGGCGAGGAAAGCAGAGGTCCACACAAACATCACGTACCTCAAGCTAATTGCTTTCCTAATACCTTTTCTTATTGCGCTGAAGGGGAAGAGGAAAGTTCCAGATCTGAGCAGGCTCCTACCTCCATTTTCTGGTAAAGGTTATAATTAATAACAGCTTGTTTGATAACTTCTGCAAACTAATATATAACATTAGACATAGGAGTGCCTCTTTTAAGAAGTAGAAAATTAAAACATATGTTTTTTTTAATTCATTCGTGGGATGTAGGCATCGCTGTTTAAGCCAGCATTTATTGTCCATCCCAAGTTGCCCTTGAACTGAGTGCCTTGCTCAGCTATTTCAGAGGGCATTTATGAGTCAACCACATTGCTCTGGGTCTGGAGTCGCATGTAGGCCAGACCAGGTAAGGATGGCAGTCATCCTTCCTGAAAGGAATCAGATGGGTTTCTACAACAATCCTTTTTAATGTACTTTTACAGTGCGTTTTTGTTCCTAAATCATTTGTAGGACTAGAATAAAGGGAAAGCGCTCAATTAACATGAACATTAAAAGATAAAATTGCCAAAACACTCCAGATTATTGATTATAGTAATTCATTTTTGAGTCAACTTTAACCTCTTAGTTGTCCCAGAGTCCCTTCTAAATTGTGTACCTCTTTTCTGTTAGAAATTGGTAGAGGGACTTTATAGCCAGGTCAACAAAAGGTGTGTGGTGAGAGAAACAAAGTTAACATTTCAGGTTGATGACCCTTCATCAGAACTTCTGACAAAGAGTCATCAACTTGAAACATTGGGTTGGATTTGATGCAGGAGGTGGGGCTCCCGGTGCCTGGCTGAAAAGTCGCGAGGAGCACACCTCAGCATTTTTTTCTGACCCCCGGAGCGATCCTAGTTCTTTTGGGGTCAGGTTTAAGGAGGCAGGATCCCCGTCCCTTTAAACACTTAATAGGGACAGGGATCCCACCCCCGAGAGCTGCCGGCCAATCACAGGGCCAGCAGCTCATCAGTATTGGCAGAGCTACTGGGAACAGTAGCCACTGCCAGCACTGCAGAAGCCTTGGCCCCAGGCATGGTACTGGAACCCCAGAGAAGAGGTAGGTGAGGCAAGGTCGCTGGGGCCAGTCTGGAAGGCCCTGGCGAGGGGGTTAGGGAATTGCCGTTCGGTCCAGTGGGAAGGATGTCCCGGGGGATACATTTCTTCCCGGTGGGGGTCCTCCTTGGGCCACAAATTTCCCACGAAGGAGGGACCCCCCCAAACCCGCAAGGAGGCTGCCTCATTTTCCAAGGCACCCTCCCCGTGCAACAGAGGCATCCCCCTCCCCCCCCCACCCCCACCACTGCTGCTGGTAAGATCCTAGCGGTGTCATGAGTTCTTTGTGTTATCTTAAGCAACACAATGAGGTACATGGATTCCAGGTCATTGAAGATCCCTGGAGGGTTTATTAACAGTTAAATTAGTATGTATAATACAGAGCAAACTATATACAGAACCTTTGCCCAGGGTGTTACAGTGCAGAGAAACTATGGCTTCTAGTCACATGACTACATGCTGGTACTTTATTCTTTAGCATATAGCGATCATACAACATCCCCTTTCTTTCCAAAGATAAGACTTGTATGTTACAAGTAAAAACACATAGGCCGGGATTTCACTTTGGGCAGATAGGAGCCGGTCACCGACTGAAAAGTTGGTGGCGAACACGCTTCCACCTCGCCTGGGGATCCAACCCGCATTTTATGGGTCCCCAGGCTTTAAGTGTTCATAGGCGAGACTTCCACCTGCTTGAGGGAGGAAGTCCCTCCTCATTGAGTTGCCGGCCAAGCAGCAGGCCGGCATCTCTTAGTCCCAACAGAGCCACCGGGAGCAGTGGCCACTGTTGGGGCTGCAGCCCAGCCAAAGAGATGGTGGCGGGAAGACAGGTAGGTTTTGGTTGCCCCGCAGGGGGTAATCGGTTGGGCCCCGGCGAGGCAAGGGTGGGCGGTTGGGGGGAAGGGGGGTGTGTTGGGTGCTGAAAATAGTTGGGGTAGCGGGGGCGGCATTCAATCGGGCACCCTGCGCCCGATGAGCAGGCCCGCTTCTCCCCACTTACGGGATGCTGAGAAGCCACGATTTTCCCAGGCGACTTTTCCTGGCTCCAGGACACCCGCTTGCCATGCGTAAAATCCACGTGGAGGCGGGCAAAGGCCCTTAAGTGGCCGTTAAGTGACCACTTAAGGGCCTTGATTGGCCTGGGGCGGGTGGGCAGTTTTTCACCCCCCCCCCCCCCACCCTATGTAAAGGTAGGCGAGAGCGAGTTGGGGGAGCCTCCCGCTGCATTGTACACCACCTGCACCCACCCCCTCCCCCGCCATCTGGCTCATTGGGGTGGCATAAAATTCTGGCCATAATATTGTATAATATCATGCAGTGAGAGATGAAGAGCTGTACTCACTGTTAATGCTCTTGTGAGGTCATTGAACCTCTCCCTACACTGAAGACAGGTGCTGGGGTTGATGCTGCTGACACTGATGCTATCAACCAGCTTTGTGCAGGCCTGCACAATTGTAGCCCTGGGGATGCTTTAACAGGTTCTGTGGAACAGTACCAAGCTTTCTTGCCCTGACCTTCTCTATGATAACATCAAGGAAGTATCAGAAAAACTAGGAACTACCCTCCAACTCATCTGTCAAATTTCCATTTGTCTTATTTGCAGCAGTATGAGAATGAAATTGGACTTTAGGGAATGCAACCTTGCTTTTGGAGGTGTATTACTTTCAGAATGGGTGTGACAAGGTACGATATAGGAAACTATTAGTGAAGATTAAGATTGGAGAATTTTTGGAATTAGGTGAGGGGTACCAAATTAGATTTAAAAACTGGTTAGAAATAAAGGAATAAGACTTGAGGACAGCTTTTCAGAGTAGATGGATATGAGTAGTGATGGCGGCAGTGTTCTGTCCTAAGACTGCTTCTTTTCAATATTTGCATGAATGATTTAAATATATGGCGGAGGGAATGTTGGCCACATTTGAAGATGATACTAAAATAGGAGACAGAGTAAATAATTTTGAGGACCAAAGGAAGTTGTTAGGGAGTATTGATAAGATGGGGGAATGAGCAAAAATATGACAAATTGAATTCAATGTCAGTAGGTGCAATGTGGTACATTTTGATTTTGGAAAGTAATAATGATACTTGGAGCAGAGAGATTTGGGGTTCAGATTCACAAGACATTGGCCCAGATTGTATGGTAAGAATAATGCTGAGGCTATTAGTGCTCATCATTATTAAGAAGTAAATTGACCAGCAACTTCCAGCATCTGCATATGCACAGTTAAATGTGGAAATCAGAAAGTTTCTGACCCGGTTGCCCTGCTCCTCCAGAAGCTACACAATATCACTATCTCGCAGAGACTCGCTATTGAAATACTTGGAAGGGTGTGAATTTGCAGTACTTACCCAATAGATAGCCACTAAATACACACCAGTTAAAAGGTTAGGGCTTGTCCATTCAATGATAAGTGCATTTTTAATGGCGTAATAAGTTGTAATTATAGCCAAACAATCTCTCTTTTACAAGCCTGGAGTCTCATTCCTTCAGATTTAATTTATGTTTGGAGAACTTACAAAATTAAAATAATGTTTTTTACTTTTATTTTCTGTCTCTTTGTCTCTCTCGCTCTCTTAATCCTATCTTTCTTTCCCTCTTTCACTTTCAGAGTATGATGTAACATTGAATTAAATATTCTAATATATACTTCCGGGTTTAGACTCTGGGGCCGTGAAATTGGATAGGGCACAGAAGTTGCCACAGAGATTGTGATGAGAGATTACACTCCGCCCGTTGCTTCAGATGCAGGCAACACTCAAACTTTGTGCTGCCTGCCAATTTAAATGATTGTGCATCTAGCTAGTCCTAAGCACGCTGTTGAGTAGCTGCATGTCTCAGCAAGGGGTGCAACTACTACTTCACTACTTGAAGCCAGCATCTACCTTTTAAGGGGAGGTGCGTTGTGGCTGAAGCAAATGCTGGTAGTCTTTATAAAAGTGATTATGAGCTGGGGAACACTCAATAATGTCATTCATCCTCCTATGACTGCCAATCCACCAGAGACCTTGCTGTTGCCTGTCAGCCATACCGAGTTAGTGCAGTCTGAAGCTGGCCCTTCTAGGCCAGAGCTGCTTAAGGTTGTCCTGCAAAGTTATCTGCAGCATGCTCCACTAAAAGTCAGCAGCCTTCCATCAGCCGTGCTGCAGGCACTGGGGTAGCACTGTGTAGGAACACTAGGACAGGCAAAGGCACATGGAAGACAGATACTAAGAGAATGCACAAGAGTGATTAGTTGACATTTGCATGCATTATGGCATGGTTTGATTTATAAATTTGGTTTGGAATGTTTATTTTGGGGTGGCTTTTATTTTCACATTGTGGTCAAGTAGCCATTGTAATGGTCAAGTAGTTGCTGTGATGGTCAGTTATGAGGGAATGTAAGTGTGGGGCTGTTGAATGGGGGATTGGGGTTGCAGTTGAATGTGTTGATCATGGACAGCGTGGCCAGGAAGCGGCAGTGTTGGGTGCTTCCTCCTCCTCCTCAGCTGGTTGCCGTATACCTATTGGTAAGGCTGTGCCCTCTGAAATGCTGTAGTCCAAGGGGGATGCATACTAGTGCATTCATGACTGGAAGCAAGAGGTTTATGCAGAATCCTTGAAGTCAGGACAAAATCCTTCAGCACATGCCACGCCACTCAGTGGTGAGGTTTTGCAGCATGCAACAGACCACGATGAATCTTGGCATGCACTCTGCAGAGTACTGCAGGACTCCTCCTGAGTGGTCCAGGCAGCGGAAGTGTTGTTTAAGCATCCCAATGGTCTGCTGGATGATGTGTCATATAGTAGCATGTCTTTTGTTATCTGCATGCTGCCCACGTGTGCATGGGTTGTGTACCAGAGTCATGAGCCATGTCAACAAAGGATATTCCTTGCCGCCCTGTAGCCACCCCCTGGTTTCTCAACTGTGGCTTAAATGCAGGTGGCAGGGCAGACTGCTGCAGAATGAAGGCACCATGACTCTTGCCAGGATACCAGGCATTGACCTGCATGATTCATTGCTTATGGTCACACCCCAGGTGGACATTAAAGGAGTGTCAGCCCTTTTGGTTGTAATATATCTCGGAATTGGCATGCGGCGTCCGCCCCAGGGAGAAGTCTGCAATCTTCATGAAGTCATGTGTCCCCTCCACCTACTTCTCTTTAAAGTGTTCTCTTGGAATATAAAGGCTCAGTGACATTCCTTATGTAACAGTGCACAGCAAACTGGGAGATGTTGCAAATATCATATGTTCTAGCCTACAAAGAGCCAGATGCATAATAATGCATGCCTGCAGTCATTGCTTCACAGCCACTGGAAGTACTGTCCTTGCTCATTTCTGGGACTGTAGTTGTGGCTGCAGTCTGTGTCAGATTTCTGTGAGGAAGTCTTTAGTGAGGGAGAGATGTCTGACACACTGATCCTCGCTGAGGTTCAGGTATGAGAATTGCTCTCTGACTCCCTGGGCAGATATGGCCTCCTGCTGAGAACTCTGCTCCCGTTGCCTCTTCCAATAGCTTGTACTGCTCTGTGTCGCCCCCTGAAATGCTGTAGTCCAAGGGGGATGCATACTAGTGCATTCATGACTGGAAGCAAGAGGTTTGTGCAGAACCCTTGACGTCAGGACAAGATCCTTCAGCAGCACATGCCACACCATTCACTGTAAACGTTAGCGACTTTAAACGGCTCCAGAAACCACCGAGCACTTCTACACCAACAGTAGTAGAAATCAATCAGTAACCAACCTGAAAGTAGTTGATGATCCCTCTAAATAGTGATGATGGGGTTTTCCTTCTGCTGATTAGCATGTTTAGCTGTGCCATGTTAAGAGAGGGCACTGGTTGGAGAGTTTAGCTCCAAAATGGCAGAGATTGTGTCAAATCAGCATTACATGTGGTCATTCCCTGCGTGAGCATGCTAATACCCTCACCAAAATCACTTCCATTGCAGCTCACACCAGAAGTGTGCATGCAGGCTGCAGATGTCATTCTGGATGCAAAAGGACACTTGTAGCGCCAAAAAAACAGACGCTAAGGAGTTGAATTTCTCAATAAGGATTCTTCAATCTGATTGGTTAAGGAGGCACACCATTGCTTCCCTTGTTCATACAGATTCCAGATTCCCTGCAGCGAGCTTGCATTGTTCTGTCTCTAATAACCGCAAATTGAAGTGCAAACACCCACAGAAATTCTCTGGCCAAATTAAATGAATGGTGAGAGCCATTCATACACTGTCTGAACCATTAAAAGTAGCACCTCAAATGGATAAGGTAATTAAAAATTTACAAATATAAAGAAAGACTTGCACAATTGGAGCTATTTTCATCAGACCACAGGAAATTATAGAGGTGTTTAAAATTATCAAACAATAGGACAAAGTAGATGGAATTGAACTGTTTCCAGTGGTTGAAAGGTCCAGAACAAGAATATATAGATATCAGATTAATGTAAGAGATTTACACATAGGCTACAGAATGCATTAGTAGAGTATGGGAGTTAAGCTGAGACCATGTTGACTTTTAAGAATAGGTTAGATAGGTGATTTACAGAAAAGGGGAATAAAAGGAATGTAGGAACAGAGTGGACAAATTGGATTAGGACTGCTGTTCATGTTGGAGATAATTCCAACGCAGATTGGGTAGGTCGAATTTCTAAGTAATGCTTTGTAATGTAAGTAAATTTGGAACTTCTAAGTTTTTTTCGGAAGTGCTGAAAGTGTTGTGTTCATAAATTAATTATATAGCTTGGTGCACTATAATGGAACTTGGTCTAAAATTAAAGAAGGCCTGTTCCCTGTGCATCTTCAAGTGCGGGGGATATCCTTAATAAAAAAACTCAACATAACTAAGATACAAGGTGGCAGTTCACATAGGAGGAGGCATCTTCAAAGTAAGTCAGCACTGGGAAGCATTAAATTGGAAAACTATATGCTTTTGTAGTACAATTTTAGGCATAATTTGCCACAATTTGATAAGCAAGCCAGAAACCACATGCGACTCGGGCGGCACAGTGGTTAGCACCGCAGCCTCACAACTCCAGCGACCCGGGTTCGGTTCTGGGTACTGCCTGTGCGGAGTTTGCAAATTCTCCCTGTGACCTCGTGGGTTTCCGCCGGGTGCTCCGGTTTCCTCCCACAGCCAAAGACTTGCAGGTTGATAGGTAAATTGGCCATTGTAAATTGCCCCGAGTGTAGGTAGGTGGTAGAAGAATGATGGGGATGTGGTAGGGAATATAGGAATAGTGTAGGATTAGTATAAATGGGTGGTTGTTGGTCGGCACAGACTCGGTGGGCCGAAGGGCCTGTTTCAGTACTGTATCTCTATGACTATGACTATGATTTAGACACATATTTCCACGTACACTTCACGTAGTTTGGGATAATTTACAGGTGAATTATACTTTGGTCTATCAAAAAGCTAATCACAGTATTAACTTTAGATGTTTACAGTCTGCTTCTGCATCGCTAGATCAGTATATTATTAATATTTTTATGTTTCACTTATTATGGTAGAGAGGTAGGTTGAAACAGGGGTCAAAATACACAAGCCTTAGGTCACCAAAATATTATTTAGTCTCCAAAACTTTAAGTATGAAAGTTAAGCCGATTTTTCACCATGTCCAATCTCCTTTCCACTGAAATTCACACAATAATAGTTCAAACTCTATTTGGAGACTCATTTCCTAGTCTCACTGTCACTTTTAATTTGTTTGAAATTTAAAACCTTGACAATGCTTTCCAAGTCAATGGAAAATAAAAACAGATGCAGTGAAAAATTGGCTACAGATTCGCTACAAGCCTGTTTTGTGCTGCTGGCGTAGACAAATTTTGCCCCTTCAATTTCAGCCTGATAAAAATGTGCTTGAGGAAAGTTGATTTTCTTTTTTATGACTCCCCATATGCACCAGTGCCAGAGTTTTATGGAAAGAAAAATGAATAAAGACCCATAATGACAGATTTCTGCTCCATTTACACATCGGGATGAATTTTACGCTGCCCCAGTGGGTAGGATGGTGGCGTGGGGGCGGATGGGGGCGGCGTAAAATTGAGTGGGAGGCTCCGGGAGGCCTTCCTGCCCCGCTCCCACTTCTGGCCAACTTTACGGCGGTTGGGTGGTGGGAGGAACGGTCCACCCGCCCGAGGTAAGAGCCCTTGCCCGCCTCCACGGGTATTTTACCTGTGGCAAGCAAGCGTGCTGAGGGCGTGAAAGGCCGCCCAGCGATAGCTGCTAGTTCTTCCGCATGCCAGGGGGGGTGCCATGGCAGTCAGGCACAGGGTGCCCGATTGAGAGCTGCTCCTGCCTCCCAACCCACCCCCTGGGACCCAAGATGCCCCCCTCCCCCCCAAACGACCCCCCCCTAGCCTCACCAGGGAAGGACTGATCCCCATGGTGAGGCATGCCCAACTTACCTTCACTCCTGGCTCCATGTCGTTGGCTGGGCTGCAGTCCCAGCAGTGGCCACTGCTCCCGCTGATTGGCCGGCAGCTCACTGAGGTGGGACTTCCTCCCTCAAGTGGGTGGAAGTCCTGCCTCGGGACAATTAAAGCCGGGGGACCCGTAAAATGCGGGACGGATCCCCGGGCTAGGTGGAAACGGGTTCGCCCCCGCTTGAACATCAGTGGCAAATTCCTGTCCGCCTAAGGTAAAATCCAGCCCATCATGTGCATTCATGACAGGCCAGGGATCTGACACAGAAAGCTTCCACTTTAATAGACAGGCTGATGCACAGATACATGTGAAGGCCTAGTTAATCATTATGCTGGATGGTTCTTCAGAAGCACCTCAATAATAACATCTCATGGTGGCTCCTCATCAGAGCCCTTTCCTATCCTGAGTGGTGTGAAACAGGGCTGTGTTCTCGCACCCACACTTTTTGGGATTTTCTTCTCCCTGCTGCTTTCACATGCGTTCAAATCCTCTGAAGAAGGAATTTTCCTCCACACAAGATCAGGGGGCAGGTTGTTCAACCTTGCCCGTCTAAGAGCGAAGTCCAAAGTACGGAAAGTCCTCATCAGAGAACTCCTCTTTGCTGACGATGCTGCTTTAACATCTCACACTGAAGAATGCCTGCAGAGTCTCATCGACAGGTTTGCGTCTGCCTGCAATGAATTTGGCCTAACCATCAGCCTCAAGAAAACGAACATCATGGGGCAGGATGTCAGAAATGCTCCATCCATCAATATTGGCGACCACGCTCTGGAAGTGGTTCAAGAGTTCACCTACCTAGGCTCAACTATCACCAGTAACCTGTCTCTAGATGCAGAAATCAACAAGCGCATGGGTAAGGCTTCCACTGCTATGTCCAGACTGGCCAAGAGAGTGTGGGAAAATGGCGCACTGACACGGAACACAAAAGTCCGAGTGTATCAGGCCTGTGTCCTCAGTACCTTGCTCTACGGCAGCGAGGCCTGGACAACGTATGCCAGCCAAGAGCGACGTCTCAATTCATTCCATCTTCGCTGCCTTCGGAGAATACTTGGCATCAGGTGGCAGGACTATATCTCCAACACAGAAGTCCTTGAAGCGGCCAACATCCCCAGCTTATACACACTACTGAGTCAGCGGCGCTTGAGATGGCTTGGCCATGTGAGCCGCATGGAAGATGGCAGGATCCCCAAAGACACATTGTACAGCGAGCTCGCCACTGGTATCAGACCCACCGGCCGTCCATGTCTCCGTTATAAAGACGTCTGCAAACGCGACATGAAATCGTGTGACATTGATCACAAGTCGTGGGAGTCAGTTGCCAGCATTCGCCAGAGCTGGCGGGCAGCCATAAAGACAGGGCTAAATTGTGGCGAGTCGAAGAGACTTAGTAGTTGGCAGGAAAAAAGACAGAGGCGCAAGGGGAGAGCCAACTGTGCAACAGCCCCAACAAACAAATTTCTCTGCAGCACCTGTGGAAGAGCCTGTCACTCCAGAATTGGCCTTTATAGCCACTCCAGGCGCTGCTTCACAAACCACTGACCACCTCCAGGCGCGTATCCATTGTCTCTCGAGATAAGGAGGCCCAAAAGAAGAAAGAAATGCTTTACTTAGTACGAAATGATGGAAGGCATGCCAAGGTGGTCATTGGCTAGCAAAGTTTGATTGATCACATCAACCAATGTGCCGAAAAACATTTTCAGGCATTGTTGCTCCTATTGGACAAAACTGCAGAGTTTGAGGATGGAATTTTAAACTGATAGTCCCTCGCCAATGGCAGGACCATTAGCAGGTCAGGAAGAAATTTCCATGGCTTTGCTGTAGCTCTTTAACTGGGCCATGGCATTAGCATCCCATTTCCAGGTTCCTTGACCAATCAGAGAGGAGTAGGTGGGATGATACGCTGCATCTGTCAAAGGAAAGATTTCTAATTAAAGGGGCCCTGGTATATATTTTGGTAGGAAGAAAGAGAACAGTCAATATAAAATAAAGGATACAATCCTAAAGGGAGTGCGGGAACAGAGAGACCTGGGTGTAAGTGCACAAATCATTGAAGGTGGCAGGCAGCTTGAGGAAGTTGTTAATAAGGCATACCGGATCCTGGGCTTTATAACTAGAGGTATAGAGTACAAAGGCAAGCAAATTATGGGTGAACAATTATAAACTACTGGTTTGGCTTCAACTGGAGTATTGTGTCCAATTCTGGGCACCATACTTTAGGAAAGATGTGAAGGCATTAGAGAGGGTGCAGAAAAGGTATATAAGAATGCGTCCAGTGATGAAGGACTTCAGTTACATGGATAGAATAGAGAAGCTGGGTTGCTATCCTTAGAGAAGAGAAGATGGATAGGAAATTTGATAGAGGTGTTCAAAGTCATGAGGGGTAATTAGGGATGGGCAATAAATGCTTGCCTTGCCTGCGATGCTCACAACCCAAGAATGAATTAAAAAAAAGGTATGATCTGACTCGAGCACTATAAAGTTCTGGGTTAGTGACTGGAACCCCAATGCTTAAGAGCACAGGTGAACCATATGAATTTTATGAAACATGCAATATGGATCTATTTCCACATCAACAAATTAAAGTCTCGAATGAAAGAACTCATAATCTTATACAGTTGTATGTAATATTGTCAAGGGCATAGAAAAAGTTAATCTGGAATATTATTTTAGGTTAAATTCTTGAAAGTAAATAAAAGAATTCAGGTTTAAACTAGAGAAGGGTACTTTTAGAACAGATAACAGTAAATTCTTCACACAGAGTGATCAATATATGGAACTAAATTCCTGATAGAGCAGTGAAGGCAAAGATCCTGGAACCATTTAAGAAGCAACTAGATGTTGCAATGGGGGTCACATGAGGATATGTCTAAATTGATAAATTAAGATGAGCTGAAAGGCCTTCCTCATCTTATTGTCATTTGCTCTTATGATCCTCATGGTTAAGCACTCAGTTTGGCAGTTTGAGTGCACAAATCATCTGTGACTATTGCAAAATTAAATAGCTTAAAATAGTATGAGGAACAGTTTTTTTAATTGATGGAGGTTACTTATGAAAATAATCATCTTTAATGTCTTCTAACAATATGAGGAATATTTAATTTGCAGGACAGCTATGTGCACTGCAACATTAAATGCAGCATTGTCTCACAATCACCAGTTGCATAATGTGATTGAAGTACTATCTCCTCTTTACAATATCTCACCTTTTTCTTGCTAGATGACAAGTTAAAAACTGAGCGTGAGTTGCCACCTCTTCTTCTAGGCCCAGACTTCAAATGTAAGCATTTCCTGTATGAAACGAATGAGTACTTCCATTTGCATGGTGGAATTGAATTTGACATAGGAACTCCTGCACTTGAGGATGTGCCTGAACATATTAAGGTATTCTTGTAGCTGTACATCCATCGCTGTAACTGAATTGTCTTTTGCCTGAGCAGAGAAAAATTTGAAACACAAGTAAACATGATTCTAAAATGAAGTGCACAAATCAGTTCTTATAGTTCAGTGGGTAAATGCAGCATGTGGTTTGATACCAAGCCATAGAAGATTAAGATTGTCCTATGTTCAATCGCTAATTTGTGCTAACTTAGTTGCTCCCAGCTGATGAACATTGTTGGTGGTGAGGGAGGGAAAAATTATCCAGGATCCCAATCTCAATTGCTATTAACTGGTCCACACTCTGATTATGTATTCTGTAGTTATCAGATGAGGACACGATTCACTTCGATCATCTTGTTTTAAATTTAAATTTTAGCCTTTTCTGTTTTATAACAATTTACATTTATATAGCACCTTTAACGTATCAAAATTTCCCAAAGTGCTTCACAGTTGCACAACAAACTCAAACAGATGTAGGGAGAGATACCCAAAGACCTTAAGGAGGCTTTTGAAAGAAGTGACAAGGGTTCAAGAATTTGGAGAAAAGATGGCTGAAAGCTCTGCTACAATGGTGGAACAAATTGAATGGGCAATGCACAGTGGTCCAGTGTAAAATCAAGGGTGCAAGCAGGGACAGATGACTGTATAAGATTTCAGAGGTACAGAGGATTGAACCCATAAAGGAATGACGCTGTATAGACAGAAATGAAGATTTCAATGAGGCAGCAGTGGAGGTGAATAAGGACAGGTTGATCGGGGCTTTATGCAAGATAAGATGTGGGCAGCGGCTTTCTTGTTAAGTTGGAGTTGACAGAGGATGTAGTTCAGCGAGGAGAGCATTAGAACATTTGAATTCGTAGGTAACAGACATGAATGAGGATATCATTGGAAGTTGTATTTTTTTTCATTCTTTCATGGGATGTGAGGGTCACTGGCATGGTCAGCATTTGTTGCCCATTTCTAATTGCTTTTGAGAAGGTGGTGGTGAGTCACCATCTTGAACCACTGCAGTCCATGTGGTGTAGGAACACCCACAATGCTGTTCGAAAGGGAGTTCCAGGTTTTTGACCCAGCCACAGTGAAGGAACAGCGATATATTTCCAAGTCAGGATGGTGCATGGCTTGGAGGGGTACTTACAGATGGTGGTGTTCCCATGCATCTGCGGCCTCGTTGAAAAAGCACAGATGCAGACAATATTGCAGAGGTGGAAGTAGGTCGTCTTGGTGATGGACTGAGACTTTGGAACTCAGCTCAGTGTGATGGACTGTCCGATTGAGCTTCAGTGGTCATCAAGGAAGGTGGACAAGATCAGTAGTGAAGACATGGATTTTCAAATGGAAACCACACAGAATGGCATCGTTATTGTCCACATCGATTTGTATAAAATTCTTACATATGAAAACATATGAAAGATGAATCCATTTTTAATGATTCAGTCACCAGCAGAGAGCATGTATTTGAGGACGAGGAAAGGGCAAAGATTGAGCTATGGGATGCACTGGAGGTAACTGTGCAGGCACAGGAGAAGAATCCAATGCAAATATGCTGACTGCATTGAATCAGATAGAAAAAGAATGATATGAGGGCAGCACCATACATGTGTATCACAGAGGAAAGGTGGTGGAGGAGGATCATGTGGTCAAACATTTAGAAAGCCACAGAGTGGTCAAGGAGGGTAAGGAGAAATAACTCATTGCCATGATGGTCCTAAGGAATATAATTAGTGGCTTTGATCAGGGTTTTTAATCTAGATTTTATTCAAATAGGGAAGGATCAGAATTAGATGGTGGCAACACATTCCAAAACATGAGAGAGAAAGTGATATTGGAAGACAGAACAGTAATTGGTGAGGACTGAGCTACCAAGGGTAGGCTTTTTTTAGAAGTAAGGTAATTTTCGATGTTTTGAAATTGAAGGTCAGTGCCTGAGGAAAAGCATTCAGCCAAGAAAGGGTAGTTGAGTAGTCAGGACCTGAGTTGTTCAAGGATCATGAGAGCAGCAAATGGGTATCATGCAGGAGAGGATTCTGATAAAGGCTGAGGTAGAGACATAAGTTAAGTTACTGAATGCTATGAGTTTGGAACTGGAGTAAGGAATTTGCTGTTAGTGATCTGGAAGAGCAGAGGTATTTCAGTAGGCTGAGGCAATAAAGCAGATAGCATCTATTTTGGATGCAAAGAAATCCATGACCTCCTCATGACTAGCATCAGAAGTGCGATAGAGGCAACAAAGGAGAGAGCTCAGTGGAGGAAGTTAGCAGTGGAAAAAATAAGATTTCTGATGCCAGGTGATTTAGCCATAGGGAGGGAGATGTGTTATTTCTTTGGGTGTTTGAGTGAGATCTGGTAAGGGCCAACCAGCTGGTTGTGTGCTTTTGGGTGCTTTGAGTCTATGTTTCTCAGATTTAAAGATATAAAGTTGGATATTGTACTGGAGGAGTGGTGCGGCTGGAACATTGTGAAGATTTTGTGAGGAAAACCGTCTTCAAAGCAGAAATAAGTGAACTGTTGAGTAGATTGATAGAGGCAGTACTATCATGGCAGGTGGAAGGCCAGAGAAGAAGGAGTTGCAAGTGAGAGAAGATGTTGGACAGATATCTCAGGGAAGGGTCTATTGTTTCCAGGAAAACAGGGCAATAATAGTGATGTCAGATGCCCAAAGGTGCAGGGCAGCCTTGTTAGTGATGGAGACTGAGAAGATGGCAAGGCCTTGAGTATTGGCAAGGTTTTTTATTGGGATTTTTATTAGCTATTTGTTGCTACCCCTTGCTTCCTGGAGAGTGAATTTGTTACTGCATGACAGAATATCACATATTCATTGAGTTCCATCATCAGAAGTGTTCTGGGATATGGTAATGGTTTGGGCAAGAGAAGACTACTGATCAATCTCACCTACTCTTCCACATCTCCCATCAGGTTATTTTACTATGATTTGAGAACTTGTAGTCCTCAAACCTACTTGCTAATAGGAAATTATCTAGTCCTTTTTAAAAAAGCTTGTTATGTTATTGTCACGCTCATGGGATTTGCAACGGTGGAGATACAAAAATAAACTGGAGAGTTACAAAAAAAAAACAATTTGAAAGACTGGTACACTTGCCTTCAACAAGATGGAGAACAAAGTCACGTGACATCCACCTTCTCCTCCACTGAAATACACATTCATGTCTGCTAGAACTAAAACACAATACCCCGTCAGCATTGAAATTATAGACAGTTCTTTACACATGGATGTGAGCTATCCACAAAAATGAGCTAAAACAAAGGCAATCACAGATGCTCCGTCTCCAACTACAATCACTGCAATACCTCATCTTATCAAAATGGGCTGCAGTTAGAAGCTATTGTATAGCCCCTCAGGAACCGAAAACGTAGTCACGGAGGCAAAACTAACACTTGAGTCTGTGCTCTATGGGCTGTTTCCAGGGATGCACACCGAGATAAACATCAACTGCTGCTGGAGGACTATCAATTCGGTGAAAGGCGCCCTTTGGTCTGCCCGAAACTTGCTAGTCTTCCAGCGCAAAGAGTTGTCCACGACCGAATGTTGCAGACTGGCACATTCCAAGGTCCAGGACTACGTGCTGGGGGACGCACTAAAGCTTGGGGCAGCCGCAGCAAAGGCTCAATGGGGAAAGACCACTGTGTAAGGTCCCCCCACCAAGCTGAACGGAGGGGCTGGATCCATGGGAAACCCCTTGAACTGTATCGGGAAAATTTTGTGTGCTGTAAAATGTAAAAATGCATCTGGCATGACAAATGAAATGGAAGGGTTGTGAGACAACTCATGATTGTATTGAAGGAAACTGAACACCTTTGCACTGTTTGTATTTTTTGACTTGGTGCTGTTTAAAATTGTTTGGTAATGTATTTTTTACAAATTTTTATGAATAAAGTATATTTTGGAAAAAAAAAATTATCTTTTAAGGTAACTTTTTTGGAGAACAAAGAGAACATCAGGATATCAGCCAGAAATCACCAGCCACAGAGAGAACATCGAAAGCCATTCTTCAATTCCAGCACAAGGCTGAGAGAGAGAGTTCAATTCCAACTAAGACAGTTGAATCCTGCTGAGGCGAGTTTGTAAGCAACTGCAGCAGAGAAATTAAAGAGTGAATTTTAAACAACTCCTCCGCCTATGAAAATTGAACTAAGAAATACCAGCACCATCTTCACCATCCCAACAAATGCAAGACAACCAGCAAACAGGCCTGCAACTTTAAAAACCTTCCAAGAGGATCCCGTTATCCCTTCTTGACTCTTTGGTCTTTCCACAGTATTTGACATAGTCAATCATGCTGGCTTCTCCATTGTCTATTTACATTTACTTTTTCACTAAGGTTAATGAACACAGGAATTTTGGGCCCTAATGACTAAACTGTGACAGTAACTAAACAGAGTTACCATGTTTGGATCTTGGCTATCATGAGAACCCAAAAGTTGTTTCCAAAGTTGTGTAGCGAGTATGTCTAACCTGCAATTACTGGGTCACTCTATAAAAAAAGTTGACAAATGAAATTTCATTTGGGGATTTTAAAAATTTATGAACTATTTAAATACAGGAAAGAAATTAAATGGATTATTAGCAGTGGCTTTAATGTAGTGGCCTCTGAACAAGATCAATAAATTCAGCCTTGACTAACATTCAAATTTCATTGGCTTCTGTTTAATTTTTCACCCAGTCCACCATTAGAGCGCTTTGACTGTGCCACCCTTCTCAAAGTTAGAATGCACTGACAGGATTATTATTAACCAATGGAAGTGAACTCCAATCAGCTGGTTCTGAAGTGTTACTTGTTCAAGAAGGCATTATGAAACCAGAGAGGAAGAACCATAAAAATGTGTATTTTTTATTTACGGGAAGGGATGGGCAAGACTTGGCCAACATTCAGGCTTGAGCTGATAAGTGGCTAATAACATTCATGCCACACAAGTGCCAGGCAATGACCATCTCCAAAAAGAGAGAATCTAACCACCTCCGCTTGACATTCAGTGGCATAATCATTGCTGAATTCCCCCACCATCAACATCCTGAAGGTCACCATTGGCCAGAAACTTAACTGGACCAGTCATATAAATACTTTGTGATTGCAGGAGCAGGTCAGAGGCTGGGTATTCTGTAGCGAGTTACTCATCTCCTGACTGTGCAAAACTTTTCCATCATCTACAAGACACAGTAATGTGATGGAGTACTCCCACTTGCCTGGATGAGTGCAGCTCCAAAAACACTCAAGAAGCTCAACACCATCCAGGACAAAGCAGCCTCCTTGATTGCCACCCCATTCACCACACTTATTCACTCCCTGCAACACCAGCGCACCATGGTGGCAGTGTGTACCATACACAAGATGTATTGCAGCAATTTGCCAAGGCTTCTTCAACAGTACCTTCCAAACCAGTGACCTCTACCACCTAGAAAACAACGGCAGCAGGTGCATGGGAACATCACTATCTGCAGATTCCTCTCCAATTCAAACACCATCCTGATTTGGAAACAAATTGCCGTTCCTTCATCGTTGCTGGGTCAAAATACTGGAACTCCCTACCTAACAGCACTGTGAGTGTACCTACATGACATGAACTGCAGTGGTGCAAGAAGGTGGCTCACGGCCACCTTCTCGAGGGCAATTAGGGATGGGCAATAAATGCTGGCTTTGTCGGTGACGCCCATGTCCCATGAGCAAGTAAAAAAAAAAAATTCAATTGTTTATTCCTAGCTGATGTTAGAATTGACTTATGTATTCATGTGCTAGAAGCCACTGGGTAGAAAGAAAATTAGCCAGATTGCCTATTCCTGGTCACTGTCCAGTGAGCCGTGTTGGAATATGGATGTGCGGATATGATAACACGTGAAAAATCACTTTTGAGTGAAGAGACAAAGGACTACTGGCATATTGAATCTATTTTTGCATGAGTGACTGTCGTCAGGAATGGTGGGGTAGGGGGCAAGAAGTTACAGACACAATTTTATATGAAAATTTTTTTTTTGCAAGTTGAATTCTGTAATACAGTAAATAAAATGTAGGTAATTTATGTGATATAATTATTGCTGTTTTGCTACAGATTGCCTTTAATGATATCCAGACGCAAGCTGTGAACCATCTGAAACAATTGTTCAAACCTGATATGTTACTCAGGGGTCAATATACCATACCTATTATGCAATTACATGGGAAAAGGTAGGTAAGAATCTTGTAAAAAGTTTTAATATGATTACAAAACATGTCCTGTACACTATCCAGTGGTTGATAATATTTACCCTGTTTTAGTTTGCTTTTTCCTTAGTTTTCTGTGTTTTCTTTCTCTCCATCCATCCACACATTCAATAATTGTGAGCAAAATAATCTGATCACATGTCTCCGCTGATACTGTTTTAAATATAATTTTTGTTCTGATGATATGACACACATGAACAAAAAAGATTACTCTGTTCAATATACAGCTGTTAATGTATTTCCAGCTTAATTGTGCGACTTTTTCAAAACTTTTTTTCATTCATTCATATGAATGGTTATCTCTTCTGAATAGTTGTAGCATCCTATCACCAATTATACATACCAGGATGATTTAAATGTACAAGATCTAACAGTAAAATTGTTACTGATAAAACACGGGAGAATATTTTTTGCTGAATCAGTGAGAGTTTATTTAATATTCATAGATTACATCAGCTTCTGTGTGCTCCTAGTTGTTCTAGGTATTGTATTAACTCATTGAACGAACCTATGATAATTTCATTTAATGACATTAACTTTTTCTAATGCTTTGATAATTTAACACAGTTTGTAAACCACTAAAGTTTAATCAGTGTAAGTGGAATATTATTAAGTTTCCTAAGCAGACTTAAGCCATTTTTATATTGGAGGAGTGTAGCTAACAGGAGATGTTCACTTTTCCAATAATTAGTTGCACTCATAAAGACAAAATAATCTGACTTGCAGAGAACCAATAGCATCATGAACATACAAAAATGTGGTCTACAAGTCTATTTTCTAAATTAAGCACCTCCAGTTGTGGGAATTGAAATGCATGTCACTTCTTATTACACTCACCCTTAAAGATGGCCACTGTCAGTTCATGAAATGTCTTCATTAATGATGTAAAATAAAAACAGAAAGTGCTGGAAATACTCAGCAGGTCAGGCAGCATCTGTGGAGAGAGAAGCAGAGTTAAGGTCTGTGACCTTTCATCAGAACTGGCAAAGGTCAGCAAAGAATTAGGTTTTAAGCAAGTAAAGGGGAGGGGGTGGTTTGGTTTGGAAGAGAACAAAAGGGAAGGTGTGTGATAGGGCAGAGGGCAGGAGAGATTAAATAACAAACCATACCCTCCCCCCACCCTTCACTTGCTTAAAACCTAATTCTTTTCTGACCTTTGCCAGTTCTGATGAAAGGTCACAGACATGAAACGCTAACTCTGCTTCTCTCTCCACAGATGCTGCCTGACCTGCTGAGTACTTCCAGCACTTCCTGTTTCTTTTTCAGATTGCCAGCATTTGCAGTATTTTGCTTTCATTCATGATGTGCTCATTGGTATTATAATGGTAGTTTTGGAGTGTTTGTTCGAGGTATTTTTGGAAGAAATGAATGTATAATATTGTGTTGGTAAATTCTCCGGGGAATCTAGTGCACTCATCAACTGGAACAATGAACTAACCAGTGCAATATGGTGCTCCCATGTGGATTATTATGGCTTTGCATGGTTTAAGACAAAATCTTGCAAGTTTTGATAGGATAATCCAAGAATCATCTGTCCTAATTGCTGATTTAGATTTTTAGAAGCAGTTCTTCGCTATTGTTCTGAGAACGTTTGAAGTTTGCTTAGTCTTTCTCATCTTTCTTCTGTGTTGGCAAATTCCTAAAGAAGGTTACAGTTTTTCATAGTTCAGAATTCAAAGGGATGCAACAGAAGGGGTTCCTTTACCCAATATTTGAGGTGCAGGAATCTCTGAAACTTGCCACAATTGCTATTGAATGGCATTATTTGGTAATGCGATATGAAACCAAGTATTCATATATAGAGGGTTAGGTGCCTTCCAAATTGGATTGTAGAGAAACAAGATGTTGCAACTGAATCTTCACCCCGCTATTGGATGGGACCACCGTTCACTAAGATATTATGTGTCTCTCTGATAGTCATATAAGCAGTAACAAGCATTGCACATTTCACAGTGAATTGTGTCGCTCAGTATGCTACTTGTGAAGAATCTGCCGTTAATGAACTGAGAGCTCAAATTTGCGTTTATCATTTATCACATGATTTTGTGGCCAGGTGGGGTCACTCTGGGGTCGAGTTGGCACTGAGATGATACACTTTTTTTTATTAATTCATGGGATGTGGGCGTCACGGGCTATGACAGCATTTATTACCCATCCTAATTGCCCTTGAGAAGGTGGTGGTGAGCTGCCTTCTTGAACCGCTGCAGTCCATGTGAGGTAGGCACACCCACAGTGCTGTTAGGAAGGGAGTTCCAGGATTTTGACCCAGCGACAGTGAAGGAACTGCGATGTAGTTCCAAGTCAGGATAGTGTGTGACTTGGACGGGAACTTGCAGATGGTGATGTTCCCATGCATCTGCTGCTCTTGTCCTTCGAGGTGGTAGAGGTCGTTTGGAAGGTGCTGTCTAAGGAGCCTTGGTGTGTTGCTGCAGTGCATCTTGTAGATGGTACACACTGCTGCCACTGAGTGTCGGTGGTGGAGGGAGTGAATGTTTGTGGATGGTGTGCCAATCAAGTGGGCTGCTTTGTCCTGGATGGTGTTGAGCTTCTTGAGTGTTGTTGGAGCTGCACCCATCCAGGCAAGTGGAGCGTATTCCATCACACTCTTGACTTGTGCCTTGTAGATAGTGGACAGGCTTTGGGGAGTCAGGAGGTGAGTTACTCGCCGCAGGATTCCCAGCCTCTGACCTGCTCTTGTAGCCACGGTATTTATATGGCTACTCCAGTTCAGTTTCTGGTCAATGGTAGTCATTAGGATGTTGATAGTGGGGGATTCAGTGATGGTAATGGCATTGAAGGTCAAGGGGAGATGTTTAGATTCTCTCTTGTTGGAGATGGTTATTGCCTGGCACTTGTGTGGCACGAATGTTACTTGCCGCTTATCAGCCTAAGCCTGGATATTGTCCAGGTCTCGCTGCATTCCTACACGGACTGCTTCACTATTTGAGGAGTCGCGAATGGTGCTGAACATTGTGCAATCATCAGCAAACATCCCCACTTCTGACCTTAAGATTGAAGGAAGGCCATTTCTTTACACTTTACAATGGCAGATTGGAACCATGATAATTCTCTATAACAGACTTGGTAATCTAATAATGAACTAGCCAAGTTGTAACACTCACTAGCCACCTGGCTCATAAATGTGATCTATTTAGGTTGATCAAATACTGCGGCTAGAATTTTTCCTACTCACCTCTAGATCGCCATACAAGCCAACATCCTATCATATAGGTTGCTCCTATGGGAGGTAAGGGTCGCCAAGAGTGTCCCTGCTGACTGCATCTGCGGGAAGTGCACCCAACTCCAGCTCCTCGAGAACTGCGTTAGGGAACTGGAGCTGGAGCTGGATGAACTTCGGATAATTCGGGAGGCGGAGGGGGTTATTGAGAGGAGTTATGGGGAGGTAGTCACACCTCAGGTAAAAGAAGTAGGTAGATGGGTTACCGTCAGGGGAAGGAGAGGGAACCAGCAGGCAGTGCAGGGATCCCCTGTGGCCGTTTCCCTCAACAACAGGTATACCGTTTTGGATACTGTTGCGGGGGACGACTTACCAGGGGTATGCAATGGGGTACAGGTATCTGGCACAGAGTCTGTCCCTGTTGCTCAGAAGGGAAGGGGGAAGAGGAGCAGAGCATTAGTCATTGGGGACTCCATAGTTAGGGGAACAGATAGGAGGTTCTGTGGGAACGAGAGAGACTCACGGTTGGTATGTTGCCTCCCAGGTGCCAGGGTTCGTGATGTCTCGGATCGTGTTTTTGGGATCCTTAAGGGGGAGGGGGAGCAGCCCCAAGTCGTGGTCCACATAGGCACCAACGACATAGGTAGGAAGAGAGATGGGGATTTAAGGCAGAAATTCAGGGAGCTAGGGTGGAAGCTTAGAGCGAGAACAAACAGAGTTGTTATCTCTGGGTTGTTGCCCGTGCCACATGATAGCGAAGCGAGGAATAGGGAGAGAGAGGAGTTGAACACGTGGCTGCAGGGATGGTGCAGGAGGGAGGGTTTTGGTTTCCTGGATAATTGGGGCTCTTTCTGGGGTAGGTGGGACCTCTACAAACAGGATGGTCTTCACCTGAACCAGAGGGGTACCAATATCCTGGGGGGGAGATTTGCTTGTGCTCTTCAGGGGGGTTTAAACTAATTCAGCAGGGGAATGGGAACCTAAAATGTAGTGCCAGTGTACAGGATGTTGAGAGTAGTGAGGTCAGGGATAAGGTTACAAGGACGCAAGAGGGCACTGGCAAGCAAGAACCTGGTTTAAAGTGTGTCTACTTCAACGCCAGGAGCATCCGGAATAAGGTGGGTGAGCTTGCAGCATGGGTTGGTACCTGGGATCTCGATGTAGTGGCCATTTCGGAGACATGGGTAGAGCAGGGGCAGGAATGGATGTTGCAGGTTCCGGGATTTAGCTGTTTCAGTAAGAACAGAGAAGATGGTAAAAGAGGGGGGGGTGTGGCATTGTTAATCAAGGAGAGTATTACAGCGACAGAAAGGACGTTTGAGGACTCGTCTACTGAGGTAGTATGGGCCGAGGTTAGAAACAGGAGAGGTGAGGTCACCCTGTTGGGAGTCTTTTATAGACCTCCGAATAGTTCCAGAGATGTAGAGGAAAGGATAGCGAAGATGATTCTCGACAGGGATGAGAGTAACAGGGTAGTTGTTATGGGGGACTTTAACTTTCCAAATATCGACTGGAAATACTATAGTTCGAGTACTTTAGATGGGTCAGTTTTTGTCCAGTGTGTGCAGGAGGGTTTTCTGACACAGTATGTAGACAGGCCAACCAGGGGCGATGCCACATTGGATTTGGTACTGGGTAATGAACCCGGCCAGGTGTTAGATTTAGATGCAGGTGAGCACTTTGGTGATAGTGATCACAATTCAGTTAGGTTTACCTTAGCGATGGGCAGGGACAGGTATATACCGCAGGGCAAAAATTATAGCTGGGGGAAAGGAAATTATGATGCGATTAGGCAAGATTTAGGATGCGTAGGATGGGGAAGGAAACTGCAGGGGATGGGAACAATCGAAATGTGGAGCTTATTCAAGGAGCAGCTACTGCGTGTCCTTGATAAGTATGTACCTGTGAGGCAGGGAGGAAGTTGTCGAGCGAGGGAGCCGTGGTTTACTAAAGAAGTTGAAGCGCTTGTCAAGAGGAAGAAGAAGGCTTATGTTAGGATGAGACGTGAAGGCTCAGTTAGGGCGCTTGAGAGTTACAAGCTAGCCAGGAAGGATCTAAAGGGAGAGCTAAGAAGAGCAAGGAGAGGACACGAGAAGTCATTGGCGGATAGGATCAGGGAAAACCCTAAGGCTTTCTATAGGTATATCAGGAATAAAAGAATGACTAGAGTTAGATTAGGGCCAATCAAGGATAGTAGTGGAAAGTTGTGTGTGGAATCAGAGGAGGTAGGGGAAGTGTTAAATGAATATTTTGCGTCAGTATTTACAGTAGAGAAAGAAAATGTTGTCGAGGAGAATACTGAGATTCAGGCTACTAGGCTAGATGGGATTGAGGTTCACAAGGAGGAGGTGTTAGCAATTTTGGAAAGTGTGAAAATAGATAAGTCCCCTGGGCCAGATGGGATTTATCCTAGGATTCTCTGGGAAGCTAGGGAAGAGATTGCAGAGCCTTTGTCCTTGATCTTTATGTCGTCATTGTCGACAGGAATAGTGCCGGAAGACTGGAGGATAGCAAATGTTGTCCCCTTGTTCAAGAAGGGGAGTAGAGACAGCCCTGGTAATTATAGACCTGTGAGCCTTACTTCGGTTGTGGGTAAAATGTTGGAAAAGGTTATAAGAGACAGGATTTATAATCATCTTGAAAAGAATAAGTTCATTAGCGATAGTCAGCACGGTTTTGTGACGGGTAGGTCGTGCCTCACAAACCTTATTGAGTTTTTCGAGAAGGTGACCAAACAGGTGGATGAGGGTAAAGCAGTGGATGTGGTGTATATGGATTTCAGTAAGGCGTTTGATAAGGTTCCCCATGGTAGGCTATTGCAGAAAATACGGAAGTATGGGGTTGAAGGTGATTTAGAGCTTTGGATCAGAAATTGGCTAGCTGAAAGAAGACAGAGGGTGGTGGTTGATGGCAAATGTTCATCCTGGAGTTTAGTTACTAGTGGTGTACCGCAAGGATCTGTTTTGGGGCCACTGCTGTTTGTCATTTTTATAAATGACCTGGAAGAGGGTGTAGAAGGGTGGGTTAGTAAATTTGCGGATGACACTAAGGTCGGTGGAGTTGTGGATAGTGCTGAAGGATGTTGTAGGGTACAGAGGGACATAGATAGGCTGCAGAGCTGGTCTGAGAGATGGCAAATGGAGTTTAATGCGGAAAAGTGCGAGGTGATTCACTTTGGAAGGAGTAACAGGAATGCAGAGTACTAGGCTAATGGGAAGATTCTTGGTAGTGTAGATGAACAGAGAGATCTTGGTGTCCAGGTGCATAAATCCCTGAAAGTTGCTACCCAGGTTAATAGGGCTGTTAAGAAGGCATATGGTGTGTTAGCTTTTATTAGTAGGGGGATCGAGTTTCGGAGCCACGAGGTCATGCTGCAGCTGTACAAAACTCTGGTGAGACCGCACCTGGAGTATTGCGTGCAGTTCTGGTCACCGCATTATAGGAAGGATGTGGAAGCTATGGAAAGGGTGCAGAGGAGATTTACGAGGATGTTGCCTGGTATGGAGGGAAGGTCTTACGAGGAAAGGCTGAGGGACTTGAGGTTGTTTTCGTTGGAGAGAAGGAGGAGGAGAGGTGACTTAATAGAGACATATAAGATAATCAGAGGGTTAGATAGGGTGGATAGTGAGAGTCTTTTTCCTCGGATGGTGATGGCAAACACGAGGGGACATAGCTTTAAGTTGAGGGGTGATAGATATAGGACAGATGTCAGAGGTAGTTTCTTTACTCAGAGAGTAGTAGGGGCGTGGAGCGCCCTGCCTGCAACAGTAGTAGACTTGCCAACTTTAAGGGCATTTAAGTGGTCATTGGATAGACATATGGATGAAAATGGAATAGTGTAGGTCAGATGGTTTCACAGGTCGGCGCAACATCGAGGGCCGAAGGGCCTGTACTGCGCTGTAATGTTCTAAATTCTAAAATTAGAACCATTTTTTCAGCTTTTTTATGCTTTCAAATAAGCCAGCACAGATGATTGGCATAGACTTGAACCATTGTACATGCATTGACTTGATAATACAGTGCTGATGGTCACAGGCAAACTGCACATTGATTCAATAAACGTTTTTTCTGTTATCAGTCCGATGGAATTCGGCAGCCCTGTCTTGTTGCTGTTTTGATTGGTGAGAAAAGCGTTGGCCTACCTGATTAAAGCACCAGATTGATTGATGCAGTTATGGACAGAAAATTAGCTAATACTACTAACTTGGAAGAAGCTTTAAGGCATAACAATTGTCTAGTCACCTTGACAGTCACTGGCAGTGCTGCCCAATATTTAAGGTTGTGTAGGTCTTTCTGAATCAGATCATCTAACTGCCCCCTCTTTAATCTCAGCCCCAGAAGTAGTGCCCTTCAAATATCTTCAGGGTATGTTGACGCATTGGGTGACATATTGGCAAATCCAGACAGCATATCCTTAGTGACTCTTGAAATCTTAGGCAGCCATTATCTGCTCTGCTCATCTTCCTCTGCTAAGTCAGTATCAGGAAACATTGGAAGCAATTTTCAATGTAATGCAATGTAATGAACTGCCAGAAAACCTCTGTAAAACAGTAGCAGTTGACTTCTGAATCTGTTGGAAGAGTATTTGATTATGGACAGCATCACATTAGAATATGAACTTGATCATATCACCACATATATTTTCCAGTGGCACATGGGATCTCAGGTTGATTTTTTTTTACTTCTTCCCTAGCCCAGTGCAATGAAGCCAATAGTAGCATTGTAATTTCTGCCCTTGCTGAGATCAGGTGACTCAGCACGGACCAAAGATCTAAATAGTTTAGATCCACACTGGGCAGTATTTTTGCCTGTTGGACCATCAGAGATCTTTTTGCTTTTACCTTGATTCTTAGAATGTTTGGAGTTTCATAGAAAATTGCATGTTAATCCATGTTTAAAAATGTCTTGTTTTAATGTTATTTTTACAGCTATTATGTAATCTCTGTAGAACTGGAAAACCTCTTTCAGACATTTCAGAAGGTTCAGTGGTGGGGAGCCATGAGTGAAACAATTCGTATGCTCAAATCCGATAAGCTACCATTAAATGGAGTCCAGTTGAATGAACAATTAAAGAAAAAAATTGGTCATAAAAATGCCATAAAATGCAAGGTACGAAGAATGTTTTTTTGCCACACAGAAATACTTAGTAAATTATAGCCATGCAGCTTTTAATTCTTTGTATTATACCTCATGACAATTATGATAAACAATATTGGCAGCTATTTACCATGTATGTGACTAGTGACTGAAAGACTTTGGACGGTTATATAGGAGTACAAATATAAAGGGTAACAAGGCACCATTTATAATTAAATATATTACTTAAAATATTTTAGTTATGGAAAGTAGGACCTTGTTTTAGATTAGAAAAATGTTCAGTGAGCTCTCCACTGGTTCATTGTGTAATTTTAGTTTTCTTATCATGGGATATGGGTATTGCTAGAAAGGCCAGTATTTATTGCCCGTCCTTAGTTGCCTTTGAGAAAGTAGTGGTGAAGCATCTTCTTGAACTGTTGCATTCTGTGTAGGTCTTCTTTGGCCTCCTTATCTCGAGAGACAATGGGTAAGCGCCTGGAGGTGGTCAGTGGTGTGTGGAGCAGCGCCTGGAGTGGCTAGAAAAGGCCAATTCTAGAGTAACAGGCTCTTCCACAGGTGTTGCAGAAAAATTTGTTTGTCGGGGCTGTTACACAGTTGGCTCTCCCCTTGCGCCTCTGTCTTTTTTCCTGCCAACTGCTAAGTCTCTTCGACTCGCCACACTTTAGCCCCGCCTTTATGGCTGCCCGCCAGCTCTGGCGAACGCTGGCAACTGACTCCCACAACTTGTGATCAATGTCACAGGACTTCATGTCACGTTTGCAGACGTCTTTAAAGCGGAGACATGGACTGCTGGTGTGTCTGATACCAGTGGCGAGCTCGATGTACAATGTGTCTTTGGGGATCCTGCCATCTTCCATGCGGCTCACATGGCCAAGCCATCTCAAGCGCCGCTGACTCGGTAGTGCGTATGTTGGCATGTGTAGGTACTTGCACACATTTGTTAGGTAAGGAGTTCCAGGATTTTGACCCAACAATGTTGATAATAAATTACAAGATATGGTACTGAATCGTATGGGCAAGGATGATCCTTGATTCAGTCTGCAATTGACTATTACCAGTTGAAGTGGCTGGAAAGTGCAAGGTACCCAACCCATTCTTCATCACAGCCCTCGAAGTGGATCACTTTCAACAGAAGTTGCAAGTGTACTAAGGCAAAAGTCTCTGCCACAACATCTTTGACTTCTGTACCTACCAGTACATCTCCTCTGAGACCTGGTATTGTCCTGCTATTTGTTCTCCTCTCACCGTTTTCTTTAATGTAATTTTTGTTTAGAAGTTTGTAATGTGAAAACCCCTAAGAATGGGTTCAAATGGTCTATTAGCCAGTGAAGGAACTGTATTTTCTTACATAGAATTATATAGAATGTACAGCACAGAAACAAGCCATACTGTGTATCAATAATACCACATCTGCATTACTAGGATTTTTAAAAAATAAACATTTTATTCTAAAAATGCTGTGTCTGACGAAACAGATTCAGGTGCTCATCCCTTATAAATGGAAATTCAAACGTTCAACTAAATCATTTCACAAATGTTCTGAAAACCCAATTCTTAAGGAATCTGTGCAATGATGTAAATGTCATGCAACTGTCATAGCTTCTTCATTTTTTGCCATCCAGGATTTGTCCACTGGTCTAATAGCTGCTACCAAGAGTGGACTTACTGCCGTCTTTCACACGTACTGCCAACAAAATCCAATATCTCAACTTCGAGTTGTAAATGAAGCTGGTTATGCACTTGTTCATCATGCTGCGATACATAACCATGTGTCAATTATCTGTCAGCTGACCACAGTACACCTGAAAGTCAACCAGCGTCGCAGTGACAATTTCCAAAATTCAGGTAACCTCCAAAAGCCAGCCAGTTTTTGTGTGTACAGCATCTTCTAGTAATTTAATACTTTCAAAACCAAGTTTAATTTTCAAAATATTGGATTGTAAAATGCAGAATACCAAGACAATGCAAAGTTTACTAGAAACATTTTTTTCAGACGATACCTAATTAACAAAAGAAAAATATTCTATCGTAATTATTTAATGTCCAGACTGTTCATACCATGGAATAATAGGACATAGTCTGCCCTGCCTATTCCCATCCACACACCTTTCACAGTCTGTTGGACATATGTATTAAAATAATATTCATAGATGTCAATATTGAAAAGGTGTTTCACTGGAAAATTTAATATTGGTAAGTATCCAAGATCTCTTAA
This sequence comes from Heterodontus francisci, assembly GCF_036365525.1. Taxonomy (NCBI): domain Eukaryota; kingdom Metazoa; phylum Chordata; class Chondrichthyes; order Heterodontiformes; family Heterodontidae; genus Heterodontus; species Heterodontus francisci. The sequence goes on from NC_090377.1 coordinate 90,215,577, forward strand.
ATTAGAGATTTTTTAATTGTCTAAATTAACCGAAACATCGTAATTTATTTTGCTAGAATTGAAGTTCTGAAATTATTACTTTCCTGACAACGCATTTAACTACTTTCAAACTTTAGTATTGACAACTTGCTCTTTATTTAAAGAACAACTTGTAAATTTTCTAATGTATTTCTGCAATACTGGAAACGTCGTCTTCAACAAAGAAGCCACTTTTTACAGCAATATATTCTTAAACTGTGGGGCACAGTGAGAGGAGCAGCAGTAATGGTTCTAAGTATGTTAATAAAATTGCAAGATTTCTGGTTTATTGCTGCAAAGCAAGTTTATTAAGCCTCCATAAAATCTATCGTTTCATCATACCTAGTGACTGATAACTTGCCTGTCAATCTCAGTTGTAGGATATGAGAAATATTTACTTCATTGTTCTCGCTTCCCCCCCCCCCCCCCCTACTCCCCCCCATTAGTTTCTGGTTGCATGGCAGACATCTGCCAGAAGCAAATGGGGTCTTAATTAGAAGGTCAAAATCGTGCTCCAATTATGTCCACACTGCATTTTAATCTGATCATGTGAATGACTCAGCAGCAACACCAAGTGGAATTGGTGTCTGCCAACTCCTGAAGCAGTAGAGCTGCAGCTCTGTGCAAAAGCATATTGTTACTTGCCATCAAATAATCCCGATATACTAATTAGTTTTCAAAAAGAATACTACAGTACAAGAAATATTTATGGATGACAATGAAACAATTACAAAGGTCATTTAATAAAATGAAAAGCCTCCTGCTTCTGTGCAGTTTCAACTATTCTGTAATCACTTTGCTGAGGTTTTTCTTCTGGACTGTGAAAATCATAACTTCCCAGGATCTCATGCGAAGCCCTGTAAGTAGATATAAAGCAGTAATTTCTTATAAAATACTAAACGAGTACAACTTTCACAAGGACCTATCACTGGGAGGTTGAATTGCTTGCCTGTTTCAGGCAGTATGTCCCTTTTAACATGCAAATTGGGGTCCCATGACATACATACGCCTCTAATTATGATGTTTAGGAGAGAATGTTCCTCCAGGCCCCACAAAAATCCTGCAAACTGGTGCCAGTCTGTGTGCACCCCCTCTGCCTCGCTTCCTCCTCCACCCACCACCCACCCGCCCCCAACTTACCAGCAGCTATAGCCCGCATGCCAGCAGACTGATATTCCTCTGGATCAAAACTGGTGTCTGCCAAAATTGTGGGGGTTTCCTGTCAGTGAGTGCACTCTGCTGGCCGGCCACTCAAAAGTCAAAATCTACTCCATAGAATGACCCGTAAAGGGCTACGATGGTGATCGGAAAATGATTAAAAGGCAGAAGTGATGCTTGATGGACTAATGGCCTTTTGATTGAAGACTGTTGAGAGGCAAAGGTGTCATAAAGGAGTTATTTTCTATTTGGAGCAGAGGCAATATTAAGGTACACATTTACCACGCATATGAGAATGCTGAAAATCCCTGTGTGTATATGAGCTTATTTAGTTGTAATCTCTGCCTCTGTGTGTGACAGTGAAGGAAATTGCTTGAGTTAATGGATGTAATATATGTCAATGATGCTAAAGGATGCAAAATGGAAACAAAGACTAAACAACGTAGACAATGGCATTGTACTGAACCAACATTGTTTGCGTAAGTGAAACAATTAACTAAACTCAACATTGTTTTCTTTGGCACAAAATTTATTTCCTCTCCATACTAATGTATCTGTCGTGGGCATTCCATAGCCAATGCTATCCCGCCTATTGAGCTGAGTTTTAAGGACACAGGAAATTCAAGTGCTACTGCAAGCATTATAGACCTATGGTTGCTAAAAGGTGTGGAGAATATCTGGGTCTTTGAAGAGCCTGTGGTGTGATCAGGGAAGTCTGAGTCTAGGTGAGCAGTGTGAAAGCCAACAGCTTGCAGGAAAATATCCTGGAGCCCTTCTGAGATTGCGAGAAGATAATTTTTAAATATCAGTGCAAAGAAACGAGATTTTGTGGCAGCAGAAAACAAAACAACACGACTGTAAAGAAGTGTTATGGTCAAGTGAGGAGGAGTAAAAGGGCTTCCCTCTTTTCCCTCTCCTTCTTTGACCATAACAGGATAAATTCTTTCTTAAAGTGAATGTACTGGCCAATTCAGTACATGTTTACTTACTTGCTAAGATCATAACAAGAACCAGTCGGGCAGGTTTTCCTGAGTTAACAAAGAGATTAACTTTATTGTACTAAACCAAACTAATAAAAATAATAAACCACGTGCCAACTTTCACTCACACACACACTGGACATTTACACACACACAAATAGGTTACAGAGTGGGGAAAAGTAGATTGGTTGAGTTAAAGTCGATAGAAAAAAGGGTATACAGTCGGCGGAGTTCGAAGAGGTAGATGAGTGGTTCGGTGTGTCTCTTGGAGATAACAAGGCAGATGCTTTCCTGTAAAGGAGTTTCTGATTGTATGCAAAGGTGGTCAGTCAATGGGCAGAATTTGAAGCTTTCAAGCTGAAATAGAGAGAGAGAGCGAGAGAGAGAGAAGGACCCCCACTGGGTTCTTGCTGCCATTTCGTTTCCCTCCTTACAGTCCTTGTAAGTGAACTGGGTAAGTGAACCTATATATTCGGGCAGTGGCTAAACCCGAAACACTACACGCGTAGTGTCTCCCACCCATCCTCCTCCTCTAACCAAAAAAAAAGGACTCTTGTGTGGAGGGTTTGGTAAGGTAAGGTTTTCCTTTATTTTTTTTCCTTTATTTTTTTAAAATTCTCTGTTGTCAATTTAGAGCAGAGGGGACGGAAGCTAGGGCAGTGGCATGCTCCTCTTGCAGGATGTAGGAGGTAAGGGTCACCACTTGTGTCCCTGCTGACTTCACCTGCGAGAAGTGCACCCAACTCCAGCTCTTCACAGACCGCATTAGGGAACTGGAGCTGGAGCTGGATGAACTTCGGATCATTCAGGAGGCTGAGGGGGTGATAGAGAGCAGTTATAGGGAAGTAGTGACATCTAAGTTACAGGATAAAGGTAGCTGGGTGACGGTCAGGGGAGGGAAAGGGAACAGGTGCACAGTGCAGGGATCCCCTGTGGCCGTTCCCCTCAATAATAAGTATACCGTTTTGGATACTGTTGGTGGGGGGGGGACCTACCAGGGGAAAGCCACAGCGGCCAGGTCTCTGGCACTGAGCCTGACTCTGTAGCTCAAAGGGAAGGGGGGAGAACAGGAGAGCGATAGTGATAGGAGATTCAATGGTTAGAGGAACAGACAGGAGATTCTGTGGTCGCGAACGAGACTCCTGGATGGTATGTTGCCTCCCGGGTGCCAGGGTCAGGGATGTCTCGGATCGAGTCTACGGGATTCTTAAGGGGGAGGGGGAGCAGCCAGAAGTCGTGGTACACATTGGTACCAATGACATAGCTAGGAAAAGGGATGAGGACCTGAAAAGCGAATATAGGGAGTTAGGTTGGAAGCTAAAAGGCAGGACGAGCAGAGTAGTAATCTCAGGATTGATACCGTTTCCACGTGCTAGTGAGGCTAGAAGCAGAGAGCGAGTGCAGCTGAACACGTGGCTACAGAGCTGGTGTAGGAGGGAGGGCTTCAGATATGTGGATCATTGGGATACCTTCTGGGGAAGGTGGGACCTGTACAAGAAGGACGGGTTGCATCTGAACTGGAGGGGCACCAATATCCTGGGCGGGAGGTTTGCTAGAGCTCTTCGGGAGGGTTTAAACTAGTTTGGCAGGGGGATGGGAACCGGACCTACGGATCAGTGGATGGAGTAGCTGTTGAACAGGCAGATGCAGAGTGCAGAGAGTCTGCGAGGAAGGTTAGACAGTTGACAGGGCAAAGTTACAGCCAGTATGATGGGTTGAAGTGTGTCTATTTTAACACAAGAAGTGTCAAGAATAAGGGTGATGAACTTAGAGCATGGATCAGTACTTGGAGCTACGATGTTGTGGCCATTACGGAGGCTTGGATATCACAGGGGCAGGAATGTATGTTGGATGTTCCGGGGTTTAGATGTTTCAAAAGGAATAGGGAGGGAGGTAAAAGAGGTGGGGAGTGGCATCGCTAATCAGGGATAGTATCACAGCTGCAGAAAGGGAGGTCATCGAGGAGGGTTTGTCTACTGAGTCAGTATGGGTGGAATTCAGAAACAGGAAAGGAGCAGTCACTTAATTGGGAGTTTTCTATAGACCCCCCAATAGCAACAGAGACACGGAGGAACAGATTGGGAGGCAGATTTTGGAAAGGTGCAGAAGTAATAGGGTTGTTGTCATGGGTGACTTCAACTTCCCTAATATTGATTGGAACCTCCTTAGTGCAAATAGTTTGGATGGAGCAGATTTTGTCAGGTGTGTCCAGGAAGGTTTCCTGACTCAATATGTAGATAGGCCGACTAGAGGGGAGGCTATATTGGATTTGGTGCTTGGCAACGAACCAGGCCAGTTGGCAGATCTCTCGGTGGGAGAGCATTTCGGTGATAGTGATCACAACTCCCTGACCTTTACTATAGTCATGGAGAGGGATAGGAGCAGACGGGATGGGAAAATATTTAATTGCGGGAGGGGGAATTACAATGCTATTAGGCAGGAACTGGGGAGCTTAAATTGGGAACAGATGTTCTCAGGGAAATGCACAACAAAAATGTGGAGGTTGTTTAGGGAGCACTTGCTGCGACAGCTGGATAGGTTTGTCCCGATGAGGCAAGGAAGGGATGGTAGGGTGAAGGAACCTTGAATGACAAGAGATGTGGAACAGCTAGTCAAGAGGAAGAAGGAAGCTTACTTAAGGTTGAGGAAGCAAGGATCAGACAGGGCTCTAGAGGGTTACAAGGTAGCTAGGAAGGAACTGAAGAATGGACTTAGGAGAGCTAGAAGGGGACATGAAAAAGTCTTGGCGGGTAGGATTAAGGAAAATCCCAAGGCGTTCTACACTTATGTGAGGAACAAGAGGATGGGCAGAGTGAGGGTAGGGCCGATCAGGGATAGTGGAGGAAACTTGTGCCTGGAGTCAGAGGAGGTAGGGGGGGTCCGTAATGAATAAAGCCTCACAGCTCCAGCGACCCGGGTTCAGTTCTGGGTACTGCCTGTGCGGAGTTTGCAAGTTCTCCCTGTGTCTGCATGGTTTTCCGCCGGGTGCTCCGGTTTCCTCCCACCTCCAAAAGACTTGCAGGTTGATAGGTAAATTGGCCATTGTAAATTGCCCCTAGTGTAGGTAAGTGGTAGGAGAATGGTGGGGATGTGATAGAGAATATGGGATTAATGTAGCATTAGTATAAATGGGTGGTTGTTGGTCCGCACAGACTCAGTGGGCCGAAGGGCCTGTTTCAGTGCTGTATCTCTAAATAAATAAATAAATACTTTGCTTCAGTATTCACTAGTGAGAGGGACCTTGTCGTTTGTGAGGACAGCGTGAAACAGGCTGATATGCTCGAACAGGTTGATGTTAAGAAGGAGGATGTGCTGGAAATTTTGAAAGACATGAGGATAGATAAGTCCCCGGGGCCAGACGGGATATACCCAAGGTTATTACGGGAAGCGAGGGAAGAGATTTCCGCGCCTTTGGCGATGATCTTTGAGTCCTCACTGTCCACTGGAGTAGTACCAGATGATTGGAGGGTGGCAAATGTTATTCCCTTGTTCAAGAAAGGGAATAGGGATAACCCTGGGAATTACAGACCAGTCAGTCTTACGTCAGTGGTGGGCAAATTATTGGAGAGGATTCTGAGAGACAGCATTTATGATTATTTTGAAAAGCATAGTTTGATTGGAGATAGTCAGCATGGCTTTGTGAGGAGCAGGTCATGCCTCACAAGCCTTATTGAATTCTTTGAGGATGTGACAAAACACATTGATGAAGGAAGAGCAGTGGATGTGGTGTATATGGATTTTAGCAAGGCGTTTGATAAGGTTCCCCATGGTAGGCTCATTCAGAAAGTAAGGAGGCATGGGATACAGGGAAATTTGGCTGTCTGGATACAAAATTGGCTGGCCCATAGAAGTCAGAGGGTGGTAGTAGATGGAAAGTATTCAGCCTGGAGCTTGGTGACCAGTGGTGTTCCGCAGGGATCTGTTCTGGGACCTCTGCTCTTTGTGATTTTTATAAATGACTTGGATGAGGAAGTGGAAGGCTGGGTTAGTAAGTTTGCCGATGACACAAAGGTTGCTGGAGTTGTGGATAGTGTGGAGGGCTGTTGTAGGTTGCAATGGGACATTGACAGGATGCAGAGCTGGGCTGAGAAGTGGCAGATGGAGTTCAACCTGGAAAAGTATGAAGTGATTCATTTTGGAAGGTCGAATTTGAATGCAGAATACAGGCTTAAAGACAGGATTCTTGGCAGTGTGGAGGAACAGAGGGATCTTGGGGTCCACGTCCATAGATCCCTCAAAATTGCCACCCAAGTTGATAGGGTTGTTAAGAAGGCGTATGGGGTGTTGGCTTTCATGAACAGGAGGATTGAGTTCAAGAGCCGCGAGGTTATGCTGCAGTTCTATAAAGCCCAGGTTAGACCACACTTGGAATATTGTGTTCAGCTCTGGTCGCCTCATTATAGAAAGGATGTGGAAGCTTTTGAGAGGGTGCAGAGGAGATTCACCTGGATGCTGTCTGGACTGGAGGGCATGTCTTATGAAGAAAGGTTGAGGGAGCTAGGGCTTTTCTCATTGGAGCGAAGAAGGATGAGAGGTGACTTGATAGAGGTGTACAAGATGATGAGAGGCATAGATAGAGTGGATAGCCAGAGACTTTTTCCCAGGGCGGAAAGGGCTATCACCAGGGGGCATAATTTTAAGGTGATTGGAGGAAGGTTTAGGGGAGATGTCAGAGGTAGGTTCTTTACACAGAGAGTGGTGGGTGCGTGGAATGCACTGCCAGCGGTGGTAGTGGAAACAGATACATTAGGGACATTTAAGCGACTCTTGGATAGGTACATGGATGATAGTAGAATGAAGGGTATGTAGGTAGTTTGATCTTAGAGTAGGTTAAAGGGTCGGCATAACATCATGGGCCGAAGGGCCTGTACTGTGCTGTACTGTTCTATGTTCTATGTTCCTTGCAATGTAAGATACAGTGTAGCAAATTAGGTAGCCATCTAGCAAAGTCATCCTTTTTTAACTGTTCCTTTTAAATTTCTTCAAAAAACGATTCAGATCTCCAGTTAGCGGATTACAGAAAATTATCTTTCAACAAAGCCAGTTGGCGTGACAGCAGGCTGATTGCATAATTGAAGGTAATTTTGATAGTTAGACCATTGAACAGCCATTTCAGGTAGTAGGGCAGAGGAGGAGTATCCTATTTCTGCACTATGGAAGGAAGGTCGTAAAGGGTGTGGCAAGAGATGTCGGAGGCTTTCAACAGCGTCAACACTGTGCAAAGACATGGTGCAATGCTGAATGAAAATTAATAACCTCACCATGAGGTTGAACATCATAGATTGTAGAATGTTTATGACGTGGCAATTACCTCGTCACTCAATGTCAAGAGCTAGTTGAGTGTGAAGTGGAGACAATGCATGATTTTAAAAAGAAATTCAATGGGCACTTGAGGGAAATAAACTTACAGGGCTACGGGGATGTAGTTGGGGAATGGGACTGATTAGATTGCTCTACAGAGAGGCAGCATGGACTCAATGGGCCAAATGGCCTCCTTCTGTGCCGTTATGACTCTATGACTCCTCCTGTGCCTGCTCCATTTCTGCCTGCTCTGGATGAATGCTCTTTCAATACTCAGGTTATGGAGAGCAGGTATGATTATCTTGAATGGCACTGCGGGACTCACCATGACTTATCCAGACAGCAGAATCTCTGATTTAGTATGCCAGTGGTGTTCTCCATGGTGACTCTGGTAGAAGCATCATCATACCTCTTCTCTGCTGCAGTAGGTGATGAAATCAGGAAGTCTTCAGCCACAGTAACAGTAAAGTATTCGAATTCCCCTATCAGCTAGTTCTTGAATCCTTGTTCTTCCACAAACAGTGGTGCCATGCTGCATTGGCAGAACATATAAGCATTGTGCATGCTGCCAATAAAACTTGCATTCACCTAAATTATTTTGTATCGCTAATCATGCATTGGAGTTGATTTTAACCTGACCCATCCAGCAGAAACCAGGCAGATGGGCAGTTTAAATTGAGCAGATTACTCACCTGCTTGGATGCCGACCATTTTTGAACAATTGCTGTATTAATCTGCAGTGTTTTACAGGCAGAAGCCTCGTGCATTTACATTACTCGTGGTCCTTTAATTTCAACTTTAACCAGAGCCTGACTGGAGAAGCTGCTATAGATTTCCCACTAGGCAGAAGCAGGTTGGCAGCTGTTGCTAAGACCGAAGAGTCCTTTCTGGTAAGTCTAAAACTTTCCTTTCTGAGAGCAGGAGGAGCAGGAATGCTTCTCTGGGCTTCACAAGGAAAGTCATGGCCTTCCCTGCCCTGGACTCCTCCCTTTCCCTCCCGCTAGCCATTTCCCAAAATCCCATTCCCACTTTTTATTTGAAAGCTGGTGGGCAGCTCTTCACCACCCAATCTTCACCTGCCAGTATCTGCTCAGTGCCCTCTTCATTCCAGTTCTGGATGGGAAGTGGTCCAGCAGCATTTAAATGAAGCGTAGTAATTAAAATCCTGCCTCATCCAGGTACGAAGTCAGTTTGTTGGTGTGGTTTCTCATTGGAAATCCTGACAGTTAAAATCTGCCCCATTATCTGAACCTTAATTAAATAGTACCATGGAGCTTGCAGGCCCAAAATGCTGACAGCAGTTATACACAACCTCCTGGGCAGATCAGCAACATATTAAACCAACAACACTTTGCTGGCTGCTCTCTGGAATTTATTCAAAAAAACTATGTAGCCATTTTCCCTGACAAATAGTGCATCAGTGACCTGGTAGATGAATCTGTATACTGCCAACTAGCTGATACAATGGTATCTCCTGTGTCCCCTCGAAGCCCTCCAAATGGTAACAAAGTTTGGGGGAAGAAATGGATAACCCAGGAAAACAGGCATGGGGATTAACCTACATCTCTTCTTACTTTGCCAGCAGCCTGTTCAATTTGTACTGCCTGCTCTTTTAAATTACTTCTGCAGGCAGCTAACGCTAGCCATACTGTTTGTTAGCTGCACACATCAGCAGAGGGCCCAATACCGCGAGTGACTAGTGCTACTTAAAGGCAGCATGCATCTCTTAAAGGTGAGATGTCTGTAAGAAGTGGTGGGAGTTTTTTCAAAATTCAGTTTGGACTGTGTTACTTTGAACAATGGCTGAACACGTGTGAGAATGAACCCCAAGTTTTTCAGACAATGCATTGGAGGTCTCAGTGGAAGAGCTGGAAAAAGAAGAGACATCTGCATCTCCAGGGGACAGGAAGCCTTTCAGACGTAGGCTTCGGAGGCAGTGGAACAAGTAGTGGCAGCAGTCAATGTCAGGAATGTTATTCCAAGAAGATGGACTCAATGGGCTGAATGGCCTCCTTCTGTGTTGTAATGACTCTATGATTCTAAGTGTGTGTGTGTGCATCCTAGACCCCATTTTCGAGCATTTGGAAGCTCTGCTGTGCCTAAAAAACAAGCACAACAGAGCCCAATTTCTTCCTCTTTATTATATTTTATGGGACACTGAAACATTAGTGGACGATGGGGAGCACAGTTTCGGATCCTTTACCTGCAGCTGTCAGAGCTCTCGTACTTCCTGGTAAACTGATACTTCGTCTGAGAGGTCCAGGAATGTCCACATTGATCTACAGACCCACTCAGCTGAGTATCTCAAAGGCAGCACGCTCTTCCTCTGATGTTGTCTCACCCCCATCAAATCCAGCAATGCTTCCTGCTTACCTTCCTTCTCCTCCCTACGACATATAAAGGGAAATCCCAAGGGGCATTCACATCCTGCACCCTACATTGCAGTTAGAAATAGCAGGGCAAACAATCGATTCAATTTTTCTACTAAAATTGGAAGGGTTGTATCTCAGTTACATAGGATTACATAGTGTTGTAAAAACAGGAAGTGCTGGAAATACTCAGCAGATCTGGCAGTATCTATGGAGAAAGAAACAGAGTTAATGTTTCAGGTGTGTGATACATCATGTTGTGTTTGATTGCTCAGTGATTGATTGCTCTGTGCTGTGTTTGTAAGTCTACTTACTATGCTGTCAGTCAGTCCTGAGTGGGCATGGCTCCAAAGTTAAACTAAGACATACCTGGGCAGCCTACACACACAGAAATCATGAGTCTTGTTTCTTCACGCTTGGGATACGAAACATAACATTTGGTGATGAAGATGGCGAGTAATTTAAATTTACTGGCCCCAGCATGTTTCCTCTCATCGCCGGGAGATCCTCCCATTCCGTGGGACAGATGGATTTCTGGGTTTGAAATCTACTTGCTCACTACAGGTAGGGATGGTACGGATGTCGCAGCGACCTGCAAGAAGGCAATACTTGTGCATTGCCTCAGAGCAGAGGGCCAGCATATATCCAAACAGCTAATAATGGTTGAAAAGACTTTGTTTGATAAGACAGTAAGTGCCCTTGAGAAATATTTTGGCTCGAAGAAAAATGTGATGATTGAATGATACATGTTCCGCCAGAGATACCAGGGAAGTGGTGAGCCCATAAAACAATGTGTAGCAGTCTTGTGTCAGTTGGCTTCAACATGCCAAATTTGGTACACTAACTAATAAACTAATTCGTGACCAACCAGTTGAAAAAACTTCAATCTCATGTATTAGGGAATGCCTACTCATGGAGGATGATGGTTTGACTTTAGAAAAGGCCATGAATCTGCCATGTTAGATTTGAAGATGTTACACAAAAATGCTCAGGCTTAGGTTCGCAGACACAGCTTGCCTAATCAGCTCAAGTGCAAGGGTACAGACAAAGAGCCCTCAACAGGCTCATCACACTTGCCCTTTCACAGTCAGGCACCCTCAAAAACGTGCCCAAATTGTGGGGGTGCCTGTGGATTCAAAATGTCCGGCACTAAGGAAAAAAGTGCAACTCATGCTCAAAAACTAATCACTTCACGAAGGTATGCAGGCGTGGACGAAGACTACTTTGTCAGTTTGGCACATGGAGGAGCCTATTCCTGAGAGCAAAATGCAGTATATGTATACAATCATAGACAGTAAAGCACCCACTCCTATGCACGAGGATCACGTCAAGGATTGCACAGTCGTGATCGCGGGCATTTCAGTGTAATTCCTCATTGATGTGAGTGCAAATGTATACATATTGCATGAAAACTCTACTGTCATTATTTTTCATAACCTTCTCTCACTCCTGCAACAGACACTCTTCAAGCTTACAATGACTCAATTATCCTGATCTTTGGACCAATCATAGTTCCAGTGCATGACAAAAATGTCAACATGGACAAGTTCATGTTCTGTGTGGCCAAAGGCAAGAGCCTTATGTGGGTAGACCTGTTCGATAGCTTGGCTTCAAACTTGCAGACCCCCACCGGAGCACACATTAATGTGATCGATGATCTATGCACGATGTGATCGATGTGATCTATGCACAACAGTATCCTTCCTTCCTTCACCAGATTTGGAGAGATTTAGGAGTACTGTCATGCTTCTCATGTCGACATGTCAATTTCGTCAGTTTCGCAAAATTTGAGATGGTTGCTGTTCGCAGTCCACGCCAAAGTGTCACAGGAGCTGAAACGACTGGAAGTAGATGGTATCATTGAGCGAATCAATTCATTCCAATGGATATCGAAACTAGTTATTGCGCTACGCAAAAATGGAGAACCTAGACTACGCGTTGACCTTAAGTCGGTCAACAAAGCAATTATTCTGGACAAGTACCCGCTCCCTAGAAGAAGCAAAGGTTTAAAAGTGTGGAGCACAGGAATTTGGCAGTGTTAAAGGGTATTTATTTAAATGCAAGAGGTATAGTAAATAAAGCCGATGAGCTGAGGGCACAGATAGACACATGGCAACACGATATCGTTGCTATAACGGAAACTTGGCTTAAAGAGGGGCAAGAATGGCAGCTCAACTTACCTGGATACAGCGTTTTCAGGTGGGATAGAGAGGGAGATAAAAAAGGAGGAGGTGTAGCATTATTAGTTAAGGAATCAATAATAGCTTTGAGGAGGGATGGTAAGCTAAATGAATCATCAAACGAGGCCATATGGGTGGAGCTCACAAATCAAAAAGGGGCAGCCACACTACTAGGAGTGCACTAGAGAGCCCCAAATAGTGAGAGGGAGATAGAAGAACAATTATGTAGGCAAATTTCTGAGTGCAAAAACTATAGGGCAATAATAGTTGGGGATTTCAATTACCCCAATATCAACTGAGATACGAACAGTGTGAAGGGCTCAGAAGGGACAAAATTCTTGAACTGCATTCAAGAGTACTTTTTTAGCCAGCACGTAACAAGCCCAACAAGAGGGGGCACAATTGTAGATTTAGTCTTCGGTAATGAAGCTGGGCAAGTGGATGAAGAAACAGTGGGTGACCATTTTGGAGATAGTGACCATAATACAGTTAGTTTTAGCATAATCATGGAAAAGGACAAAGATAAAACAGGGGTAAAGACAAATTTTATGAAGCTGAGAGGTGACCTGGCCAAAGTGGACTGGACATAGCTACTTGAAGGAAAATCAGTGGCAAACCAGTGGGAGGCATTCAAAAGCGTGATACTGCAGGCATAGTGTAGGCATATCCCCACAAAGATAAAGGGTGGTACTGCCAAATCTAGAGCCCCCTTGTTATCTAGAAGCTTACAGGGTAAGTTAAAGCAGAAAAAGAAAGCATATGGTGATCACAAAAATCTTAATACTTTAGAAAGCCTATATAGAAAGTGCAGGGATGAAGTAAAAAAGGAAATTAGAAAAGCAAAGAGAGGACATGAAAAATTATTGGCAGGTAAAATCAAGGAAAACCCTAAGATGTCTTATCAGTACATTAAGAGCAAGAGGATAACTAAAGGAAGGTAGGGCCTATCAGAGATGTACAAGGGAACTTATGCGTAGATGCAGAAGATGTGGGTAGGGTCCTTAATGAGTTTTTTGTCTCTGTCTTCACAAAGGAGAGGGTTGATACAGACATTGTAGTAAAAGAGGAGGAGTATGAAATATTAGATATGGTAAGCAAAATGAGAGAGGACGTACTATAAGGTCTGGCATCTTTGAAAGTGGATAAATTACCAGGGCTGGATGGATTGCATCCCAGGCTGTTATAAGAAGCCAGGGAGGAAATAGTGGATGCGCTGAGGATCATCTTCAAATTCTCACTAGATACAGGTGAGGTACCAGAGGATTGGAGGTCTGCGAATGTTGTACCATTGTTTAAAAAGGGTGCGAGGGATAGGCCCAATAATTATAGGCCGGTCAGTCTGACCTCGGTGGTGGGTAAATTGTTAGAATCAATTCTGAGGAACAGGATAAACTGCCACTTATAAAGGCACGGATTAATGAGGGATAGTCTGCGTGGATTTGTTAGGGAAGGCCATGTCTTACTAACTTAATTGAGTTTTTTGAGGAAGTAACAAGTAGGATTGATGAGGGTAGTGCAGTGGATGTGGTCTGCATGGATTTTAATAAGGCATTTGACAAGGTCCCACATGGCAGACTGGTCAGTAAAATGAAAGCCCATGGGATACAGGGGAAGGTGGCAGGTTGGCTTCAGAATTGGCTCAGGGACAGGAAACAAAGGGTAGTAGTCGACAGATGTTTTTTTGAATGGAAAGCTGTGGAACCCCTGTGGGGTTCCACAGGGCTCAGTGCTGGGTCCCTTGCTGTTTGTGGTATATATTAATAATTTGGACTTAACTGTGGGAGGCATGATTGGGAAATTTGCTGATGACACAAAAATTGGCTGTGTAGTTGATCGTGAAGAGGATAGCCATAGATTCCAGAATGATATCAATGTTTTGGTTGAGTGGATGGAAAGGTGGCAAATGGAATTCAATCCAGAGAAGTATGAGGTAATGCACTTGGGGAGGGCAAATAAAGCGAGGGAATACACAATAAACAGGAGGATATTGAGAGGGGTAGAAGAAGTGAGAGACCTTGGAGTGCATGTCCACAGGTCCCTAAAGGTGGCAGGACAGGTAGATAGAGTGGTGTAGAATGATTTCCTTTATTGGCCAAGGTATAGAATACAAAAGCAGAGATGTAATGCTAGAACTGTGTGAAACATTGGTTAGGCCACAGCTGGAGTATTGCGTACAGTTCTGGTCACCACATTACAGAAAGGACTGGAGAGAGTACAGAGGGGATTTATAAGAATGTTACCAGGGCTCAAAAGTTGCAGCTATGAGGAAAGGCTAGGGTTGTTTTCCCTAGAACAGAGGAGACTGAGGGGTGACTTAATTGAGGTGTACAAAATGATGAGGGGCCTAGATAGAGTAGACAAGAAGGACCTGTTTCCCCTAGTGGAGAGGCCAATTACCAGGTGACACTAGATTTAAGGTGATTGGTAGAAGGATTAGAGGGGACATGAGGAAAAACTTTTTCACCCAGAGGGTGAGGGGTGTCTGGAATTCACTGCCAGGAACAGTGGTGGAGGCAGAAATCCTCAATTATTTTAAAAGGTACCAGGACATGCACCTGAAGTGCTGTAACCTGCAAGGCTATGGACCAGGTGCTGGAAGGTGGGATTAAATTGGGCGGCTAGTTTGGTCAGCCAGCGTGGACACGACTACAAGCGTTTACTACATTGTTAGTCACATCAGGATCTGGTCATCGACCTCTATGCTTCTACTGATTGTCTGATCGCCTTCATCAGTACAACTTCGAGGCCGAGTATCTCGCAGGTTCATGCAACTGAGTAGCTGACATGTTTATCCGCAGTGCTATCGCAGACAGGTTAGCAATAGCAAAGCAACTTGCAATATCGAAGACTACGTAGTTGCGGTGATTTTTCACTTGACCGCGAATCTTGTGATATGAGAGGAGTTGAAGGCAGAGTCGGCAGCAGACAGCATACTGCAGAAAGTAAGCAGGTACCTAAAAACTGACTGGCCTCTCGAAATAGAGGAAGACCTGGTCCCGTACTACAGAGTGCGCAATGAGCTCATATCGTTTGATGACAACTGTATCACACGCAGAATTCGAGCAGTTATCCCAAAAGCGCTACAGCAATGGGTGTTGCATCTTGCCCATGAAGGACATCTGGGTGTTGTTAAGATGAAACAACAATCTTGTGAAGCAGCCGGGTGACCAGCAATGGATCGCCGCATAGAAGAGTTAATCAGAAACTGCATTCCTTGTACACTCAGTGAAAAATCTGCTAAACCATGTTCCACACCTCTACAACTGACGCCACAGCCAACAAAACCATGGCAACAACTCCAAGTAGATATTTTCGGAGAAGTGCATGCAGCACCTAGCAATCAATGTTTTTTGCTTGTTGTTCATGATCTACATCGAAGTGGCTGAAAATCATTGCAACAAATTCCATAACCACCACTTTAGCCATTGACATTCTAGAAAAGTTGTTTACAAAGTGGGGTTTGCCAGACTATCACTATGGACAACAGACCGCAATTTGTTTCCAGTCAGTTCACGGAGTTCCTAGCAAACTATGGAATTCAGCATCATCTGACATCGTGATACAAGCTATGATCGAATGGTGGCATCGAGATGTTCAACAGGATGATCAAGGACAGTTGGAGAGCTACCGTGTCAGAAGGGCGGCACAGTGGCGCAGTGGTTAGCACCGCAGCCTCACAACTCTAGGGACCCGGTTCGAATCTGGGTACTGCCTGTGCGGAGTTTGCAAGTTCTCCCTGTGACCGCGTGGGTTTTCGCCGGGTGCTCCGGTTTCCTCCCACAGCCAAAGACTTGTAGGTGATAGGTAAATTGGCCATTGTAAATTGCCCCTAGTGTAGGTAGGTGGTAGGGAATATGGGATTACTGTAGGGTTAGTATAAATGGGTGGTTGTTGGTCGGCACAGACTCGGTGGGCCGAAGGGCCTGTTTCAGTGCTGTAGACACCACCAAGTGGAATGCGGGACGCTTGATTGCGAGCAGATGTGGAGATTTTGATGATCGTGACTACGAGGATACATTACCTTTTCTGCTTAGTAATCGTGATATTGATCATCTACCTCATCAAGATGATTACGCTGAGCCACAACCACATTTTCTTTGATCTCACGCCATTATGGAAGACTTCCATATTTCGAAGATTGTTTGTGTACTTAGAAGAACAAACAGAATCTAAAAAATTACTCACTATATACCAGTATGATGCTTATGAAGGTTTAATTCAAAATAAGCCACTTAGTTTACTGGTGGGAAAATATGTTGTGTTTGATTGTTCAGTGATTGATTGCTGTGTGCTGTATTTGTAAGACTGCTCTGTCAACTCTGAGGGGGTGTCATTCCAAAAGTAAAACTTAGACAGATCCAGGCAGCCATCTGAATAAAGCCTACACATATAGAAATCATGAGGGGAATTTTATTCTGGTGGCAGAGGTCTCAACGTTCGGAGAAACTGAAGCCGAGATCCCTGCGTGGCCTCCTCTACCAAAGGTCCGCTGAATTTATTGCCAATCAGGCACTTAAGTCGACAGTGGTGGGCCTTCCACGGGATCAAGGACCCTGTTGCCGGAAGTCCCGCCCTTGCAGAGCTGCCAGCCAAACAGAGGCCGGCAGCTGTAGTGCCACCCTGGTGGCAGTGGCTGCTGCTGTAGCTGCACCTACTTGAGACCGAGGAGTGTATCTTGAGCCAGGCCTCAGGTAGGTCAGGGCGGGAAGGGTCTCTTGGGGTGGGGGTTGCAGGGAAAGGGGGTTGGCAGCAGGGGCAGGGTGTGGCCCTCAGAGGGCCTTCCTGTTGCCAATACCAGGCCCCTCATTCAGGCACTAAGTGCTTTTTAATGAAGGACCCCCCTGGAGCCAGAAGGCAACCCGCACGGTTTTCCATGCCATGCTTCCTGTGTGACAACAGGGCCGCCCGCTGCACGGCTAATTGCGGCTGCGGCGGAAGGAGGCCCTTAATTGGGGTGAATTGCCCAGTTAAGGGCCTCAGTTGGTGGTGGGGGGTGGTGGGGGGTGGTGGGGAAGACCATTCACAGGCCTTCCCGTCCCGGACCTCCAAACCCACCGCGGGGGAGAGCATATAATATCCCCCCATGAGTCTAGTTTCTTCATGCTTGGGTACAAAACATAACACATATGATGTCGGGCACAGAAACTGGCCATTCGGCCCAACCAGTGCATGCCAGTATTTTTGCTCTACTCGAGCCTCCTCCCATCTATCCTGATCTAAATCTTCATCATAACCCTCTATTCCCTTCTCCCTCCCATGTTTATCTAGCTTCTCCTTAAATGCATCTATACTACTCGATTCAACCACTCCCTAAAACAATGATTTCCCCAATCTCATCACTCTTTTGGTAAAGAAGTTTCTTCTAAATTCCCTGTTGGATTTCTTGGTGACTGTCATATACTCATGGCTTCTTTTAATGCTCCTCCCCACAAGTGGAAACATTCTCTCTGTACCCACTCTATCAAAACCATTCATAATTTTAAAGACCTCTATTAGGTCACCCTTCTGCCTTTTTTCAAGAGAGAAGAGACACAACCTGTTCATCCTTACCTGATATGTAGTTAAAAAAGTTATGTCACTTCCACAATCTGCTGACTCGGGCCCAGAGTGCCGGAACTGCTCTTTAAAATTCTTCACAGTTCCTCTTTTGTAACGGGAACTTGCCCACAACCTACAACAGGTTCTAGAGCAGGAAATTGGGTCACAGGCAATTGTGCTGGCATAAACACAACAAAATATCTTGATTTGTATACCAGTGCTTCAATATTAGAGTATAAGGACCTTACATAATAATGAAACAGAAACTTTGTGAACAGCAGTGGAAACCCAGCATTATGGATTGCTGCTTATTTTTCAGATGTACTGTGCCTCTTCTAAAGGTACTGCCAGAGTATTAGGGACAGGAAAATAAGCCCTTATATTTCACAACATGAGCTAAATTTCACAATTCTACAAATGCCATGGGTTTTGAAAAAAATAATTGATGTCTTCAAATGGGTGCCAAAGATGAAAGTGACATAGCATAAACAAAAATCCAATTTTTTTAAAAATCAACTCGAAGTTGTATCTTGGTGGAAAAATATAACTTAGTCTGAAGCACTTAGTAAGCAAGCAATTCCATCAAATCCATGGGAAACAGTAGCATAGCAGGAAAGTTACTGGACTAGTAATCTAGAGGCCCAGACTAATGTTCCAGAGATATGGGGCAAGATTTCCCTACGGACTTTGGGACCCCGACATTGGGACCAAATTGGGGCCCAGAGCCCACACCTGCCGGGAGCCAGACCTGGGGAGCTTTTTTCCCCCAGGAAGGCCTCCTAAATGGCTGCCACCAAGCTTTCCATCCAATTAAGGATAGTGGGCGGGCTTATAATGCTGCCAACCCAATCAGAGTGCCAACAGCTCCACAAGGAGACGTCGGCACTGCTGAGGCAGTTACGTGAGAGCGAGGGCACCTCAAAATGGAAGGATGCAAACAATTACATTTTTGGAGGGGCAAAGCAGGCAGGGTCCATGGATTAGAGCATTTAGGCTGCAGGTACGGCCTTTGCTGGCCCCCTCTTTGGGGATGGAGCTTCCGGCTCCAATGGTCTGCTGGGCTGGCACATTAAGATGGCGGCCTCCCCATGCAGCGGGTGGCCATTTCACCGCTGGCAAAGTTCTGGTGAGTGCTCTAAATGACACCTAATCAGGGCCTTAAATATGCATATTGGCTGCCCATGCCTTGCAGCAGGCAGCTGATCGACAGTCCTGCCCACTCCGGGAAACTTCCCTGGCAACAGAAGTATGTAGGGGAGCTGTCCCAATGTACTCCTTGCTATTTTCCCATCACTCCCCATTACCCCAGGGCCGGGAAAATTCTGCTCATGGGAAAATTTAAATTCAATTAATTCAATTAATTTGGAATAAAAAGCTAGTCTCTGTAATGATGGCCATGAAACTACCGCTTCCGTTGGTTCACTAAGGTCCTTTAAGGAAGGAAATATGCCATTCTTAACCTGTCTAGCCTACATGTGACTCCAGACCCACAGCAATGTGGTTGGCTCTAAAGTGCCTTCTGAATGGCTTAGCTATGGAAAAGTCAAATAAGAATAAAACTGGACAGACCACCTGGCATAAACCTAGGCATCAGATATGGCAAAAGCACAATCAGCCCAATTGTCCCTGCAAAGTCCTCCCCACTAACATTTGGGGACTTGTGCTCAAATTGGGAGAGCTACCTCACAAATTAGTCAAGCAACAGCCTTGCGTAGTCATCCTCACAGCCAGGTAATTTCAGCCAATGTCTCAGATTTCTCCATTACCATCCCTTGGTATGTCCTATCCTACTGGCAGGATAGACCCACCAGAGGTGGCAGCACAGTGGTATATAGTTGGGAGGGAGTGGCCATAGGAGACCTCAATTTTCCAGACCCCATGAAGTTTCATGGCATCAGGTCAAACATGGGCAATCCTGCTGATAACTGCCTACCACCCTCCTTCAACAGATGAATCAGTACTTCTCCATGTTGAGCACCACTTGGAAGAAGCACTGAGGATAGCAAGAGCACAGAATGTACTCTGGGTGGGGGACTTACTGCCACTACTCATCAAGCAGGCTGGGTTCTGAAGGACACATCTGCCAGACTGGGCCTGCAGCGGTTGTTAAGAGAACCAGCACAAGGGGAAAACCTACTTGACCTCATCCTTACCAACCTGGCACAGATGCATTTGTCCATGACCTTTTTAGTAGTCCTTGTGGAAACGCAGTCCCATATTTACACTGAGGACACCTCCATCATATTATGTGGCACTACCACCATGCTAATTGGGATAGATTCAGAACAGATCTAGCAACTCAAAACTGGGCATCCATGAGGCACTATGGGCCATCAGCAGCAGTAGAATTGAGTTCCAGCATAATCTGTAACCTCGTGGCCCAGTATATCCCTCACTGTACCATTGCCATCAAGCCAGGGAACCAACCCTGATTCAATGAGGAGTGTAGGAGAGTATGCCAGGAGCAGCACCAGACATACCTATTAATGAGGTGCTGTTACGACCAGGTGCTGTCTTCACCTGGTCTTATTGTAACAGGGTTTAATTTTTTACACACTGTGTGTTGAGCTCCCACTTTGTGAATCCTTGTTCACAACTTTCCAACTAGAAGGCAAAGAAATGAGCACAAACAGACTTTCTGTGGTTTAAAGAAGAAAGATGAAATTTATTAAACCTTAAACGTAAACTCTAATGTGGTTAACACCTACAGATATATGATGCTCCCATGCTAGCATGCACACGCAGTACACACATCCAAATAGGGACAGAAATGAGCAGAAGAAAAGACAAGTAGAACAGTTTGAGGCAATATTTTGTTACTGTTTCTCGAACTCGCTGTAGTCCTTCATTGAAGATATGATCTTGTGTTTTGTTGGGGCCCAGTATTCATCTTAAACCTTGGTCACGTACGAAACTGTTCTCTCTTTGAGTTTACGTGTCTTCACAAGATTCAGTTCCCTGGGAAAGAAATGGAGGCAGGCAGACAGGAGAGGAGAGGTTCTCAGTCCATGAGCACACAGCGTTCTCTGAGTTCAAATCCCTTTGTTGGGAGTTCAAATTCAAAAAAAACTCCCAGGTTGCCCAGCAGGTTAGTCATGTTCTGAAGAAGGGTCACTGACCTGAAACGTTAACTCTGCTTCTCTCTCCACAGATGCTGCCAGACCTGCTGAGTATTTCCAGCATTTCTTGTTTTTATTTCAGATTTCCAGCATCTGCAGTATTTTGCTTTTATTTTAGGTTGGTCATCTGACTAGCTCCTTATATGGAACCTTAGCAGTCTCTGGAATGCTAGCTCCCCTTCAACGTCTGGTAATCAAAAGTTCATTGTTGGTTGAATGAATCAGGGCTTGGCCCTTTGTCCCTTATTCCAACACTGTCGGTTACCATGGAAATGTCTTTCCGGCCAGGGGCTTGCAATTTTAAGTTTTAATGTTCATGTGGCGAAATCATGTGTGCCTCAATCTTGGCAGGTGGGACGTTTGTCTGACAGGTGCCAACATGGTGAAGCTACAACACAGAACTACATGCATGCTAAACAGTGGAAGCAGCATGCGATAGATAGAGCTAAGTGGTCCCACAACCAAAGGATCAGATCAAAGCTCTGCAGTCCTGTCACATCCCATCATGAATGGTGGTAGAGAATTAAACAACTAATGGGAGGAGGAGGTTCCATGAATATTCCCATTGTCAATGATGGCGGAGCCCAGCGCATCAGTGCAAAAGCCAAGGCTGAAGTATTTGCAGCCATCTTCAGGTAGAAGTGCTGAGTGGATGATCCATTTCGATCTCTTCCTGAGCTTCCCACAGATGCCAGACTTCAGCCAATTCACTAATGTCATTCCATGTGATATAAAGAAACGGCTGATGGCACTGGATACAACAAAGGCATGTGTCCCAAAAACATCCCAGCTGTAGTGCTGAAGATTTGTGCTCCAGAACTAGTCAGCCCCCCACCCCCAGCCAAGCTGTTCATTTACAGCTACAACAGAGGCACCTACCCAACAATGTAAAAAACAGGGTAGGAATTCCTGTCCACAAACAACAGTACAAACCCAATCCAACCAATTGTCGCCCATCAGTCTACTTTCAATCATCAGCAAAGTGATGGAAAGTGTTGCCAACAATGCTATCAAGTGGTACTTACTCGCTGATAACCTGCTCGCTGATGGTCGGTTCGGGTTTTGCCAGGACCACTTGGCTCCAGACCTCATTACAACCTCGGTCCAAACATGGACAAAAGTGCTGAATTCCAGAGGTGAGGTCAAGTGACTGCCTTTAACTTCAAGACAGCATTTGACTGAGTGTGGCGTCAAGGAGCTCTAGTAAAATTGAAGTCAATGGGAATCAAAGGGAAAACTGTCCACTGGCTGGAGTCATACCTAGCAAAAAGCAAGATGGTTGTGGTTGCTGCAGTCCAATCATCTCAGCGCCAGGACATTGCTGCATGAGTTCCTCAGGGCAGTATCCCAGGCCCAACCATCTTTAGCCGCTTCTGCAATGACCTTCCATCCATTACAAGGTCAGAAGTGGTGATGTTTGTTGATGATTGCACAATCTTCAGTTCCATTCACAACTCTTCAGATAATGAAGTCGTCCATACAAGAAGACCTGGACAATATTCAGGCTTGGGTTGATAAGTGGCAAGTAACATTCACATGGCACACAAGTGTCAGATAATGACCACCTCCAACAAGAGAGAATCCAACCATCTCCCCTTGATGTTCAACGGCATTACCATTGCTGAATTCCCGACCATTAAAATCCTGGGGTTACCGTTGACCAGAAACTTTACTGTGCCAGCCACATAAATACTGTGGCTACAAGAGCAGATCAGAGGCTGGAAATTCTGCAGCAAGTAACTCACTTTCTGTCTCCCCAAAGCCTGTCCACAATCCACAAAGCACAAGTCAGGAGTGTGACCCCCCACTAGCAGTTCCAACAAAGCTCAAGAAGCTCGACACCATCCAGGGCAAAGCAGCTGCTTGATGGCACCCCATCCACCATCCTAAATATTCACTCCCTCCAATAATAAGCACAGTGGCAACAGTGTGTACCATATACAAGATGTACTGCAGCAACTCAGCAAGGGTCCATCGGCAGCACCTTCCAAACCTGCGACCTCTACCCTAGATGAACAAGATCAGCAGGCGCACGGGAACACCACCACCTGCAAGTTCCCTTCCAAATCACACACCATCCTGACTTGGAAATAAATCACTGTTCCTTCACTGTCACAGGGCCAACATTCTGAAACTCCCTCCCAAACATCACTCTGCATGTAACTACATCACATGGCCATCACCTTCTCAAGGGCAATTAGGGCCTTGCCAGCGATGCCCAATCCCCATGAACGAATAAAAAAAGAGAACAAAAGAAAAAGAACATCAGGTCCTATGTAAGGAATTTGGACGTTCTCAATCCAGTTCTTAGTCGGTGAAAAACTGACCCTAGTTTGGCACATTGGCCACATCAGTGTCATTCACCAGGCGTAAGGATGATTGATGTGGGATCATGGAAATTGAAAAAGTATCCCTCTAGTACAAGGGGTGATGCTTTTCTGAGCTTGGACCTGAAGCAGAAAGGGGAGCTTTGCTCTTCATCTGGCTATGCTGGGAATGCATGAGGCTGACACATGGGGATGTGAAACTCCAATGCAGAAGCGGTGTTACAAAGGCCTACCTGGCATTCCTGGGGGCAGGCTGCACTGCCAGCCACTACCTGCGTAGCCAACAAGACATTCTTCAAAGATGTGGGCACATGCTGGTGCGACCTCTGTGTGTACTGCAACACTTGGATTTGGTGCTATCCTGACATCACATAGCTCAATCGTCAGTTGTGACACCAGGATCCCGAATTTGGACTCGCAGGTCCTGGCAATGGTGGAGCTGCCTACTGTCGAAAAAAAAAGTAGTGAAGCTGCAAATGGGCTCTACAGTAGCATAATTTAAAGGGCCAGGCAACCCGATTGCAGGTAAGTTAAATTTTGAAATGTTTTCCTGTTGCAACATGTCTGAAAGTACTCTGGAGTGTTTTTTGAGGTGTTTTGATGAATTCCGGCATTTACCAGAATGTTGCCGCATCCTCGCAGGGATAGCAAAAGAGTAGGTGACCTGTGCACGCAGGCTGCAACAGGCATGGAGACAGCAATGACAGTGCCTCTGGGTCTGCAGGATGACAGGGAGATGAAGGAGAAGCTGCAGAGAGGGCAAACTTTGTGCCATGCCCTTTGCCAAGTTGGAACTGGACTCCTCCATGCTCCTTGAGATTGGCAGGAGGCTGTCTGTCTGGTCAGCCAATCCACCCAGCATCTCGGTGTGCATGCCCATTCAGTGCTATCCTGTATGCCATCCCACCGAGGTCCTCATCTAAATCCTCTGTAGCAGTACTTGTCTTCCACCTTGACTTCCAGTGAGGTGGCAAACAAACCATCCTTTACCCCTGGCTTGGTTGTAGCCCAATCCTGCCCAGTGACTCACCATATGCTGATCCCAACTCTATACTAGCCTCCAAGGTACATACGAATTAGCAGCAGGAGTAGGCCACTTGGCCCTTCGAGCCTGCTCCGCCATTCAATAGGATCATGGGCTGATCTGATTGTAACCTCAACTCCACTTCCCGCCTCCCCCCTATAACCTTTCACCCCCTTGCTTATCAAGGATCTATCTACCTCTACTTTAAAAATATTCAAAGACTCTGCTTCCACCGCCTTTGGAGTAAGAGAGTTCCAAAGACTCACGACAATCTGAGAGAAAAATTTCTCCTCATCTCTGTCTTAAATGGGTGACCCCTTCTTTTTAAACAGTGACCCCTAGCTCTTGATTCTCCCACAAGAAGAAACATCCTTTCCACATCCACCCTATCAAGACCCCTCAGCATCTTATATGTTTCAGTCAAGTCGCCTCTTACTCTCCTGAATTCCAGCCTATCCAACCTTTCCTCATAAGATAACCTGCCCATTCTAGGTATTAGTCTGGTAAACCTTCTCGAACTGCTTCCAATGCATTTACATCCTTCCTTACCAATACTACACACAGTACTCCAGATGTGGTCTCACAAATGCCCTGTGTAGCTGAAGCATAACCTCCCTACATTTCTATTTAATTCCCCTCGGCAATAAACGGTAACATTCTAATAGCTTTCCTAATTACTTGCTGTACTGGCATACTAACCTTTTGAGATTCATGCACTAGGACACCCAGATCCCTTTGCATCTCAGAGCTCTGCAATCTCTCACCATTTAGATAATATGCTTTTTTCATTCTTCCTGCCAAAATGGACAATTTCAAATTTCCCACATTATACTCCATTTGCCAGATCTTTGCCTACTCACTTAACCTATCCATATCCCTTTGTATCCTCCTCATGTCCTCTTCTCACTTACCTATTTTTGTGTCATCAGCAAATTTAGCAACCAGACCTTCAGACCCTTCATCTAAGTCATTTATATAAATTGTAAAATGTTGAGACCCCAACACTGATCCCTGTGGTACACCACTCGTTACATCTTGCCAACCAGAAAATGACCCATTTATGCCTACTCTCTTTTTCCTGTTAGCTAGCCAATCTTCTATCCATGCCAAAATGTTACCCCCTACACCATGTGCTTTTGTTTTCCATAATAACCTTTGATGTGGCACCTTATCAAATGCCTTCTGGAAATCTAAGTACAGTACATCCACCAGTTCCCCTTTATCCACAGCACATGTTACTTCTTCAAAGAATTGCAATAAATTGGGTAAACATGATTTCCCTTTGATAAAACCATGTTGACTGCCTGATTACCTTGTATTTTTCTAAATGCCCTGCTATAATGATTAGATTAGATTAGATTAGATTAGAGATACAGCACTGAAACAGGCCCTTCGGCCCACCGAGTCTGTGCCGAACATCAACCACCCATTTATACTAATCCTACACTAATCCCATATTCCTACCAAACATCCCCACCTGTCCCTATATTTCCCTACCACCTACCTATACTAGTGACAATTTATAATGGCCAATTTACCTATCAACCTGCAAGTCTTTTGGCTTGTGGGAGGAAACCGGAGCACCCGGAGAAAACCCACGCAGACACAGGGAGAACTTGCAAACTCCACACAGGCAGTACCCGGAATCGAAGCTGGAGCTGTGAGGCTGCGGTGCTAACCACTGCGCCACTGTGCCGCCCTTGTCTTTAATAATAATGTCTTTAATAATAGCTTCTAACATTTTCCCTATGACAGATGTAAAGCTAACTGGCCTGTAGTTTCCTGCTTTCTGTCTCCCTCCCTTTTTCAATAAAGGAGTTACATTTGCTATTTTCCAACTAATTGAACCTTCCCCAAATCTATTTCAGAATTTTGGAAAATCAAAACCAATGCATCAACTATCTTCTTTTAAGTCAGTGAAACGTTAACTCTGCTTCTCTCTGCACAGATGCTGCCAGACCTGCTAAGTATTTCCAGCATTTCTTGTTTTTATTTCAGATTTCCAGCATCTGCAGTATTTTGCTTTTATTTTAGATGACAAAAGAGGTCCTCCTGCCTGACCAAGTAAGCCTGGACAGAGATCGCAGCGGAGGTCAGCAGCCATGGGTATAGTGCTGAACATGGGTATAGTGCTGCAAGAGAGTCAACGACCTCATTCATTTCGGCAAGGTGATTGCTGCTTACCTCTCTCCTTTTTAAGGATTGTATGAGGCCACACAAGAGGAAGCGGACATGGGGAGGGAGGCACCACAAAAGCACTGGCAAAGGGAGTTAAGGATCACCTCATCCTGACAAATGCATGGCTGCATTTTGGCCACAGGCCACTCTCTTTCACAGCTCACCCTCATTAACTCTCCTGAGAGCTGACGTAAGAATGAGCTGTATAAGAAACCCAGTAGGGGACGAGGGGCTACCACTAGCAGAACTGTCATGTTGATGTCTCTGTGAAGTATGACTATCTCCTTTCCACTTGCAGGACAAGAGGGCCCATAACAGCAGGGAGACATCACGGACTGGTGGAGGCATCCCAGACATCAGGTCTGTATCCGTGGCTGAGGAGGCTTTTGAACTAGCGAGGACCCAGGGTGGCCGCTCAGTAGCGGATGATGAGTCTCCGCACAAGAGAGTGAGGATTGACTTCCATCGACTTACAGATAACTTCTGGACACCCCCATCATACATGTTTGGCATGACAAGATCTTGTCCTAATCCACACAGGTTTGTGTTCTCTTATGCAGGTCAGTGTCAGCAGGAGACCCCTGTCGAGGGGGGACATAATTCCACCTCTGAGGAGCATCTGCAATCTGAGGATACACCATCCAATGACTCTCCTGCACATTCCACCAGCGCAGATACTTGCACCTTGGTGGATTTCCACTCGGCTTTAGAATCAGGGTCACGAGCTGGTGAGAGCACTGCACACTGGTCTGAGCAGCTGTCTTAGGCTGAGACAGCTGAAGCCACTGACAGTCAGAGGACTGTGGGTGGCCAGGCCCATGCTGAGCCCCAGGCTGATGATGAGCCTCTGGTATCGACAGCACAGGGCATTCTGAAATTGTCGAGAGAGATAAGGCAACATCTGGCGAGAGGCCATGCGCAGCCATGAGTGGATGATGGAGGAGTCCATCCATGTCTCAGTCATATGAGTGCATCCTCCATCGTGAGGTTGGTGACCCTCATGGAGAGCCAGATCCCACAAATGTGTACAGCCCTGCACACTGTCATCTAGCCATGAGCTTGATGCAGCAGTGGCAAGGCGAGAGAAAGACGAGGCCCCTGAACTCTTCTCCAGCTCCTTGTCATTCTCTGGTGAGCAGAGAGGCTCAAGTGAGCCTGAAAAGGGAGGAGGAGAGGTTGATAGCTGGGGGCTCCCCTCAGGCGCTCTGAGTGTAGACATCGGCTCCTCAGCCCCTCTACCAGTGAGCCCAGCTCCAGTAGCCACAACACCTGAGGAGAGCCCTGCACCTGTGTAGGAAACCTCTGTCATCCGGGACCCTCCACCCTCAGGCAGCCAGAGGACGGCTGCCGAAGTCATCACAGCCAAGGGGCAGCGTGATCAACAGCCTGCCTCCAGCCCAGCTGCTAGCACAGGGGTCACACCTCGCAGAAGCACTTGTAAACATATAAAGAAAACCACCTAGAGACACTTAGGGTTTCACGTGTGTTTGACATTTGACAATTGTTTTCTCAGATAAAATGCTTTTGTTTTTTAAATTAACTTTCATTGTGGAAATGATTATTCGATCAAGCCTTAATTATGAGCTGCTGACTTCACTCTTCCCCTTTAGTGGATGACAGTGTAAGGACAGCTCTTTTTTGATTAGCTTCTCCCATGGGCCTTGGCATGTGGTTCAGCTTGGTGTTAGGCACGGAAATCAAACAGAAAGGAGGCGGCAGACTACATGCGTTGAGGTGATTCTTTATTGAGTTTACTGTGAAAGGCCATTATAGTGACTGGAAGCAGTTAAGTATAAGATGGTCTCTTGCCTCCTTGGCGCGTCACTCAATGTGCCTGGCCACCGGTGCAAGTGGCTCAACATCCAGTGCTGCCTGCTCATCACCCTCTCCACACCCTCCTTGTCAATGGAGGAGTGGTGTTCAACCATGTCCTTGTCATGCAAGGCCTCCCTCCTTGGCAGTGCTAGATTGTACAGAGCACGATACGCGAGACCCTTGCTCGGGCATACTGCAGGGCTCCTTCAAATCGATTCAGGCATCTCATTTTCAGCAGCCCAATGGCCTGCTCCTCACGGACATCAGTAACCATTTCTTCAATGGGTAGTTGTTGTCGCCAAGCATCCATCCTGAAGGCAAGTGGGGGGCCTGAAAAGCTGGGACTATCGAAGTATGTATGCATCGTGGCTGCTTCTCAGGAAGCTGACACAAACCTGTAGAAAACATTTTCAGTTGGCGCAGACCAGTTGAACCTTGATTAAATGGAAGCCTTCATGTTGATGAAGATGGTTGGCTGGTCCGTTGGAGCCTTGATGGCCACATGCGTGCAATCTATCACACCTTGCACATCGAGGAATCCAGCAATGGCCCCGGATTCAATAGCCCTCTCAGCCTCACTGTCAGGGTCGGTCTGGTAGCGCACATAATCGCCGGCCTTGAATAGAGCATTGGTTGCCTTGATGCAGCAGTGAGCTGCTGCCTGGGAGATGCCACACATGTCCCCACTGGATCCTTTAAATGATCCAAACACATAAAAGTTAAGTACCACAGTGATTTTCAATGCCACAGGCATAGGGTGCCCACCAAATCCCTTAGGTCGTAACTTGTCCTGCAGCAGGTCACATAAGTCAGTGACGGCCTGCCTGGAGAGCTGCAGTCTTTGCTGACAAAGCTGCTTGGACATTTGGAGGTAGCTGACTGAAGTCTGGTACGCTCTCTGGCCCTTCTTGGCATGGTCGGTTGCCATTCCTCTCATTGTGGAGCTTCACGGGCAGGCGCAGTTGCCCCCTGGCCCTCCCTCTGTTAGAGATGCTGCATCATGCCACGGGGGTGCAAAAAGACAGGGGGTATGACACCCATGCCTGGTGCGTAGTAGGCCTCCAGAGTGTTATCCTCGCAGAGATGAAGCTGCCGTGGCAGTTTTCCCTTTGCTACTTCTGCCAGCAAAATTGGGGCTCATCCAGGATAGAACCAAATTAGGCTGTGAAACAGGTTCACTAGAATTTTCCAGAATTTAAACAAACAAGATTTCACATTTACTTTTGTTGTATTCAGTGGGAAATCAGCATGTGTACCTTTGATACTAAGGCCTTTGTGAAGAAAGAGGATGTGTCCCTTACTGCCTTGGAACAGTTGACAAAAGATAATTTGAAGGCTATAGCAGGTAACATATAGGGGTCAGTTAAACTTAGGGGCTAGGAAGGCAGAGATCATTGACGAATTGGTTCCTCACTTGAAGCTTAAAAAAGAAAAGAATGTTTCTGCTAGTGTTCAAGTAGAACGAGCCAAAATTGAACCAGAAAAAAAGAGGATGAAATTGGAAAGAGAAGAAAAAGGAAGAGAAATGCGAAAACTTGAATTAGAAAGAGTAGGCGAAATGAAAAAAACTTGAATTAGAATTAGAAAAAGAAATGAAAAAACTTGAATTCAAAAGAAAAAGGGGAAGGAAGAATTTAGATTTGGAAAGGGGAAAGCTTAAAGTCAGTAAATGTGCATTGGAGATGAAAGCTGAGGATGACCCAGAGCAAACTCCTCGTAGTTTTGATTTGGCAAAGAATATTGGCTTGCAACCTAAATTTAGTGAGGAGAAAGTAGAAATGTACTTTGTGTCATTTGAGAAATTTGCCACAAACCTGAATTGGCTAAATCATCTTGGATAATGCTCCTACAGAATGTTTTTGATGGGAAAGCTACAGAGGTGTACTCATCTCTTTCAGTATAGCACTCATGGAACTATGACAAAGTAAAGATTGCTGTTCTCATGCCTATGAGTTGGTACCAGAGGCCTACAGACAGAAATTCAGAAATTTAAAAAGGAAACAGGGTCAGACATACGTGTAATTTGTAAGAGAGAAGGAAATGGTGTTTGATAGGTGGTATAGATCATTGAAGGTTGCCCAAGACTTTGAGAACTGTAGGGAAGTGAATCTGATGGAAGAATTCAAAAATAGTGTCCCTTTGGGAATAAGGTCCCACCTGGAAGAACATAAAGTTCGTAAAATAAAGGAAGCCGCAGTAGTGGCAGATGATTATGAATTGATTCACAAGGACAGTAGTCACAGGCCTCAATTTGGAAACTTTCAGAGAACTTGGAGAGATATAAAGATTGACAATGAAAAGAGATCTGGTTCTATTGAGAAAGATGGCAAATGTAAAGACAAAGACCCTCCTCAGAATAGTAAAAGAGAATGTCCAGAGGACAATTTGGTTCGAGGGGACTGACATGCTATTTTTGTCATAAAAAAGGACATGTGAAGGCTGAGTGTTAGTAGTGGAAAAGCAAGCATTTGTACAGTCAAATGGTATCCCCCAGAAAATACCATTCTAGTGGGTAACATTCGTGATAAGCAGATAGTTTCTCCCATGTTCACTGACACAGTGAATCAGGTTAGAGAAAACTATAGAAGTTTTCTGTTTGGGGATGAAGTATCCTCACGTTGGCCGGGTAAGACAGGCAAGTCAATTGTTATCCTTAGAGATACAAGGGCGGCACAGTCACTGATGTTGGCAGGTGACATGAATTTCCCTCACAGTAGTTGAATGAATGCAAAGGTGTTAATTCAGCCTATTGATGGAAATTATTATATAGGGTTGATTTAAAATGTGGCTCAGTCAGTGGTCCTGTCGCTGTCGGTGTCATTCCTAGTTTGCCTATTGAAGGTGTGGATTATTTACTAGGAAATGACTTGGCTGGGGATAAGGTATTGGCATCTACAGTGATTCTGGGGAAGCCAGCCGAGTCTGCAGAAACTGATATTTTGCAGAAGAATTTCCCAGACTATTCCCAGATCGTGTTGTGACTAGGTCCCAGGCCCATGGGGTTACACAAGATGAGACCGATTCAGTTGTTATGAAAGACAATTCAGATGTTTGGTTGGCTGAAACCTGTTTCAAGGATTTGGATGGGGATGTTTGTGTTAAAGGCTCCAGGGCAAACAATGGTGAATTGTTTAGCAGATCTTCCTTGGTTGAGGCACAATAGGCAGACGGTGATTTGAGGAGCTTATCTCAAACGGTGTGTTCTGAGGCAGAGGCTGAAAAGGTCCCTAAGTGTTGTTATTTCAAGAATGTAATTTTGATGAGGAAGTGGAGACCTCCCCAGAGGTCCTCTGAGGATTGGGCTGTAGTCCATCAAATTATTGTCTATCTTTGCTACCACAGTGAAATTTTGAGAATCACAGGTCATTAGGGTATTCGTAAGACTCAGGCTAGGTTAATGGTGCATTTTTACTGGCCGTACCTGCATAATGATATGGGTGACTTTTGTAAGACAGGTCACACATATCAGGTGGTTGGAAGACACAGCCTTTGATTAAGCTAGACCCATTAATACCAATACCTGCATTTGATGAACCATTTAGTAGGGTTCTTATGGATTGGTTTGGATCCTTGCCTGAGGCTAAGTTGGGTCATAGATATCTCCTGACCATCATGGATTTGTCCACTCGATTTCCAGAGGCAGGACCATTGATTGAGGAGTTGGTCCTTTTTTTCACTAGGTATGGGTTGCCATTGAAATTCAGTCTGACCAGGGGTCAAATTTCATGTTAGGTGTATTCCAGGAGGTCATGTGTAATTTAGGAGTGAAGCAGCTCAAGTCGTCTGCATATCACCCACAGTCCCAAGCTGCTTTGAAGAGGCATCACCCAACCGTAAAGAGTATGATTAGGGCCTATTGTCTTGAGTATCCCCAGGATTGGGATAAAGGGATATCATTATTGTTATTTGCAACTAGGGACATGCCAAATAAGTCTACTGTTTTCAGTCCCTTCGAACTGGTCAATAGGCTTGAGATTAGTGCCCTCCTAAAATTCATTAAGGAGAAGTTTTTGGCACAGGAGGAGGAAACTACCCTTCTAGATTATGTGTCAAAGTTCTCAAAATCTTGTGCGGTGGCCAGAGAACATCTCAAGGCTTCTCAGCAGGTGATGAAAGCACAAGGAGATAGAACAGCTAAGGCACATGATTTTCAACCCAGGGATAAGGTGCTAGTCTTGTTGCCTTTGCTTGGGAACCATTGAAAGCTAGGTTTAGTGGACCCTACTGTATCAAAAGGAAACTCAGTGATGTGAACTATTTAGTTAGTACCCCAGACAGACAAAAGAGTCAAAGGGTGTGTCATGTGAATATGCTGAAGAGGTAATATGATCATGAGCATAGTCAGCCAGTAGGTGTAACACAGGTGGTAGAAAATGTAGATGGTGATACTGGGGGGGTGCACTTGATGAAGCAGATGATGAGTCTGAGACGGAGTGTTCTCAGATTGAGCCTCCTGCGGTGAAGCGGGCGAACGTAGACGTGTTGGAGGGTCCAGATGAGATGCTATACCATCTACCTGAGCAGCAGAGGAAAGGCATAGCTGACCTATTGAGGGAATATAAACCTGTATGCACACATAAGCCAGGTCATACTTTCTCTGGCTATTCATGAGGTTGATGTAGGGGAAGCTAAACCAATTAAACAAAACACTGACAGACTCAATCCCAGCATGTTGGCCAAAGTCAGAGAGGAGGGTCAATACAAGTTAAATAATGATACAATTGATCCTAGTCAAAGTAGTTGGGATTCTTGTATCATTCTGGTACCAAAACCAGATGATTCTCAAAGATTCTGCATTGATTACTGAAAGGTTAATGTGGTAACTAAGACAGACTCCTATCCAATCCTTAGACTCGAGGATTGTATTGATCGGGTGGGGAACTCGTCCTTTCTTAGCAAGATTGATTTGCTTAAGGAATATTGCCAAGTCCCCTTGACTGACCAAGCCAAAGAAATTTATACTTTTGTGACACCAGATGGTGTGTTCCAATGTAAAGTCCTGCCCTTTGGTATGAAAAATACACTGGCTACATTTCAAAGATTATCCAATCAAGTGATTGCCGGGTTGAGTAATTGTGTTATGTCCATCAATGACCTTTTGGTGTACAGCGACACTTGGAGTGATCATGTCAGACATTTGAGAGCTTTATTTGACAAACTGGCCAAAGCTCACCTTGTCATAAACCTGGCAAAGAGTGAGTTTGTTAAGTCCAAGATCGCTTATTTAGGACATAGCGTGGGTCAAGGTCAAGTGTTACTGTGAGATGCCAATGTCCAGGCAGTAATAGACCTTCCTGTACTGAAGACAAAGAAAGAAGTGTTACGATTTCTTGTCTATGTGGATTCTACAGGAAATAAGTCCCTAATTTCAGGACAGTAGTCACCCCATTGACAAATTTGTTAAAGACAAATGTGAAGTTCGAATGATCAGAGTCATGCCAAACAGCATTTGAGAAGTTAAAAGCCATTTTGATAAAGGAGCCCGCTCTTGCATTCCCAGATTTTAGTAAGCCATTCAACGTGTCTATCGATGCCAGGGATGGAGCATTGCTGCTCCAAGATGATGATGCTGGTATCGTCTACTTCTCTAGGAAGATTAATAACCAGCAAAGAACAGTTTGAGGTATATATGACCAATAGTCAGGGGGCAGTACTAGTTCATACAGAACACAACCCACTTGTGTTTCTAGAAAAGTTCAGAACAATGAATTTCAGGCTGTTACATTGGAGTTTGATGTTACAGCTATTTACACTAAAAATTGTGCATGCTGTAGGAAAAAAAATGTAATTGCTGGTGCTCTGTCTAAAGTTTAAGGAAGAGAGAAGGAAGGCTCTGAGTTATGATAATTTTATAATGTTTGAATCCTGCTAATCCTAATTATCACATTTACTTAGTTTTGTTATTAGTTAAGCCCTTATGATTTTGTAAATACGATAGGTATTAGTGTGGAATATGTAAATGTTACCTCTACTTGAGACATTAAAAGAGCGGCGGGAAGGGGACAGAGGGAGAGAAAGAGAGAGCGGGACCAGCGGGGAGTTTAAAAGAGTGGTGACGAGGAGAGAGAGAGAAAACGGGGCCAGCGGAGAGTTTAAAAGAGCTATCCAGTCCAGGGCACCGGAACAGACCGACGGTGTTCTGAGAAGAATCAAAGTGTGGCGTCAGAGGAAAACAGGTAGTTGATTGGTTGGTGAGTTTTTTCTTGTTTATCTTTCAAAACTCGGATAATTTTAGTAACTGTAAGGTGTTATTTACTAATAGTAGTAAAGCTTAATAGATTGGCTGGCAAATATTTCCTATTAATTAAATAAATATGTAATTAATTGGTTATGTAAAACACACTCAGGATTGCAGCTGCAGTATGAGGGAGCTCATGGACACCGGTGTGATCCACAGCAAACATGTCTGCAGTAAGTGTCTGCAGCTCGAGGAGCTTCAGTTCAGAGTCAGTGAGCTGGAGGTCGGGCTGCAAACACTATGGTGCATCAGGGAGGGGGAAAGTTACCTAGACACTATGTTCCAGAAGGCAGTCACACCCCATAGGCTAGCGTCTTCTGATTTGGTCCATGGTTAGGGACAGGAGGGTATGACTGCAAGTGAGCCAGGTAAGGGGATCGAGAAGGCAGACGTGGAGGAGCCTCAGCCCTTGCAATTGTCCAATAGAAGCCATTCAAGCAGGGGGTGTAAATAGGAATGTAGTGGTAGTAGAGGGCAGTATAGTTAGGGGGATAGACACCATCATCTGCAGCCAAGAGCAGGAGTCCAGAAGGCTGTGTTGCCTGCCTGGTGCCAGGGTTTGGGACATCTGCTGGGGCCTGGAGAGAAACATGCAGTTGGAGAGGGAGGATCCAGTTGTCGTGGTCACGTGGGTACCAATGACATAGATAGGACTAGGAAAAAGGTTCTGCATAGGGAGTATGAGCAGCTAGGGGCTAAATTAAAAAGAAGAACCTCAAAAGTAATAATCTCGGGGTTATTATTTGAGCCACAAGCAAATTGGTGTAGGGTAAATAAGGTTAGCCAGATAAATGTGTGGCTCACAGATTGGTGTGAGAGAAGTGGGTTTCGATTCATGGAGTACTGGCACCAGTACTGGGGAAAGTGGGAGCTGTACCGTTGGGATGGTCTACATCTGAACCATGCTCGTACCAGTGTTCTGGCGAGTCGTATAACTAGGGGAGTAGAGAGGGCTTTAAACTAGATAGTGGGGGTGAGGGATCAAGTGAAGGAAGGTGTGATAATTTAAAGAGAGAGGAGAAGGCAAGAGAGCAAGATAGCAATAAGGATAATGATAATCAGAGTGTGGCAGGAAGGGACAGTGCAAACTCAAGAGTGAGCCAGCAGATAAGTCTACAGGCTGTGAATTAACAGAGTGGGAGAGGGGAGATTTAGAAATTCAAAGAGAAAGGCCAAGGCAACAGACAGTATAGCATTGTGAGTAAAAACAAGCAGAATGGTGCAGGAAGGGACGGAGAGTTTAACAAAAATTGTACATCAGAAAATAAGGACCTGGCCTCAGGAGATCATGAAGTAGAATCAGTATGGGTGGAAATATGGAATAGCAAGATTCAGAAAACACTGGTGGGCGTAGTTTATATGCCCCCTAACAGTAATTATACTGTTGGACAGAGCATTCAACAAAAAAATTATTGGGTCTTATAATAAAGGCAATGTAATAATTGTGAGGGACTTTAATCTTCATATGGACTGGGACAATGAAATTGGCAGGAGTGGTCTAGAAGATGAATTTGTAGGATGTTTTTGGGACAGTTTCTTGGAGCAATACATTGTGGAGCCATCTAGGGATAAAGCTATCTTAGATCTAGTATTGTGTAATAGTAAAAGTTCCACTGGGAAATAGTGATCATAATACCATTGAATTCCGTGTTAAGTTTGGAAGCAACATGCTCCAATCGCAAACAAGAATCTTAAACAAAGCCAATTACATAGGCATTAGGGAGAACTGGTTAAGGTAAATTGGGTATTTAGACTAAAAGGTATGGCAGTAAATGAACAGTGGAAAACATTTAAAGAACCAATTCAAAATGTTCAACAAAAATACATTCCTTTGAAAAACAAAAACTCAGCAAGGAAGACCCATCTGTGGCTCACTCAGGAAGTTGAGCATAGTTAAGCATAGATTAAAAGAAGAGGCTTACAATGTTGCAAACAAGGGTAGCAAGTCTGAGGATTGGGAGTGTTTTAGAAAACAGCAAAGGGCCACCAAAATGTTGATGAAAAAGGAAAAATATAGAATATGAGAGTAAACTAACCAGAAATATAAAAAGCTTTTATAGATATATCAAAAGGAAGAGAGTAGCTAAAGTAGACGTTCGTCCCTTAGAAGCAGAGATAGGAGAAATCATCATGGGGAATGAGGAAATGGCAGAGGCATTGACCAAATATTTTGTGTCTTTCTTCACAGTAGAAGACACAAGTTCCAAAGCAGAAATAAACAGTAACCTAGGGGCTAAAATAACTGAGGAAAATAAGGAAATTCATATCAGCAGAGAAAAAGTATTGGAGAAACTTAAGGGACTAAATCTGACACATCTCCAGGACCTGATGACCTACACCCTAGTGTTCTAAAAGAGATAGCTGCAGAGATAGTGGGTGCGCTAACTATGATTTTCCAAAATTCCTTAGATTCGGGAACAGTCCCATCAAATTGGAAGTTGGCAAATGTTACACCGCTTTTCAAGAAAGGAGGGGGAGAGAAAACAGGGAACTGCAGGTCAGTTAGCCTAATATCAGTTGTTGGGAAAACCCTGGAATCTATTATTAAGGAAGTCTTAACAATACATTTAGAAAAGCACAGTATGATTAGAACAATTCAACAAGGTTTTACTAAAGGGAAATCCTGTTTGACAAATTTATTAGAGTTTTTTGAGGATGTAATTAGTAGGGTTGATAAAATGGAACCAGTAGATGTAATATACCTGGAATTCCAAAAGGCATTTGATAAGGTGCCACACAAAAGGTTAATCAGCAAGATAAGGGCTCATGGAGTTGGGGGTAATATATTAGCATGGATGGATGATTGTTTAACAGACAGGAAGCAACGAATGGGCATAAACGGGACATTTTCAAGTTGGCAGGCAGTGAATAGTGGAGTGTCGCAAGAATCAGTGCTGGGGCCTCAGCTATTTACGATCTATATTAATGACTTGGATGAAGAGACAGAGAGTAATGTATCTAAATTTGCTGACGATACAAAGGTAAGTGGAAAGGTACAAGGAATGCAGAAAGTTAACATGTAGATACAGCAAGCAATTAGGAAGGCAAATGATATATTGGCCTTTATTACAAGGGGATTGAAGTACAGGAATAAGGAGGTATTGCTACAATTGTACAGGGTTTTGGTGAGACCAAATCTGGAATACTGTGTACAGTTTTGGTCTCCACATTTAAGAAAGGATATACTTGCATTGGAGGCAGTACAGCAAAGGTTCATGAGATTGGTCCCTGGGACGAGGGGGTTGTCCTATGATGAGAGGCTGAGTAAATTCAGCATGTATTCACTGGAGTTTAAAAGAATGAGAGGTGATCTCATTGTAACTTATAGGATTCTAAAAGGGCTAGATAGGGTAGACTGAGAGATGATTTCCGCTGTTTGGGGAAGCTAAAACACAGGGGTACAGTCTCAGGATATGGGGCCAATCATTTAGGACTGAGATGAGGAGAAATTACATCATTCAAAGTATTGTGAATCTTTGGAATTCTCTGCCCCGGAGGGTTGTGGATGCTCCATCGGTGAATACATTTAAGACTGGCATGGACAGATTTTTGGTCTCTCAGGGAATCAAGGGATATGACGAGCAGGCGGGAAAGTGGAGTTGAATCCCAAGATCAGCCTTGATTGTTTTGAATGGTGGAGCA
The DNA here is from genome assembly GCF_036365525.1 of Heterodontus francisci. Lineage (NCBI taxonomy): Eukaryota > Metazoa > Chordata > Chondrichthyes > Heterodontiformes > Heterodontidae > Heterodontus > Heterodontus francisci. The sequence goes on from NC_090377.1 coordinate 90,253,464, forward strand.
GGCTCGCTGGGCCACATGATCTACTGCTCCTGATTCTTGTGTTCTTGTTTAATAGTTAAAGCATTTATGATGTTAAGAATTTGCTGTATTTTTGAACTGTTGTAAAGAAAATTTTGCTACAGTAAAGCTTTCTTTTTCCCAAGTGGGGGATGTATGATGGAATCCGTGGTTTGTGGTACCAGTGACGGAGCATGTGCAACCTGTTGTCTGAACAGACAACTTGTTGAATGTTCTGTTAGATGTACTGACGCTGGTTTCAAAGCTTGTTTTTTTTTGAAACAGACACAAACTAAAAGGGGAAGTAAAACTTCAGGTTCCTGGAGAAACAGAAACTGGTTGGAACCAGATTAAAAGACAGAGCCATCCAAGCTCAGATCATACAGAATGGAGTGCAGGCAAGTTGAAGAAAGTGAAGGCTGGGTCCACGAGCTGGCAATAGGCAGATATGAGTTGCTACTGCTCTTTCCATTTCTTAAAGTCGTACTGGTGGATCCGTGCCATCAAGACCGTCATGAACAGAGCTGAGGAGGTTCTGGAGAAGTGTGCAGTTTTGATGAAGACCATACCCGTAGAGTTTGTGTTGAAGGGGAACTGCTGTTGGATGAGAATTGGTGGCTGCATCTTGGAAGAAAGGAGCTGAAGAACTCACTAAGGAAGTTCAGAGCTTTGAAGAACTTTGTGGCTGTAATTGATGTCATATATCCTAAATGGACTGCCTAGTAAATCCATGAGATCTATCTTTGTTGTATCTGGTAGTTAATGTTTAATTTGTAATATATATATTGACTGTGATTTGTCTGTTAATTCATGTTCAATTTATGTTGTAAAAGTAAAATCTTGTCCAATTGGTCTTTCTTTGGGGTCGTCGGTAAATTCGGTTCTTTTGGGGATCATGGGGATCAGAACAAGCATGAGAGATTGTTAGAGTGGTGGCTAGGAGATGTCATGTAAAGATGCATTCATTGACACCCACGTGAGGTCGTTAGATTTCTTGTGGCATCTGTCACAGACAGGTGGGAGATGATATGAGTGACCTCCACTTTTCACCACTCAACTGACCGCAGAAAGCGTTTTTTTTAATGTTTCAATCTCTGAGTGTTTTAAGGATCAAGTGAAAAAACTACAGGTTTTCTCATAGGTTTGAAAAAGAAAGATAACTATTTATTAAACAGTACCTGAAAATGTTCTCAACCTTACTCATACAGGTGCACACATGCAAAAACACAAGAAATGATAGAGATTAGAGGATACCTTGCATTTAGATCCAACTGTTGTAAAAAGAGTTTACTTTGAAACCTTCTTGGTTTTCCGGATGGAATTTTTAACAGCGTTGCAAGTCTGATGTTCCTTGTCTTGGTTCACTGAAGTGTTGCAGATTCCTTTGTTTAATTTGTCAATCAAAATTGGTGGACAATCTTGTTAAAGTTTCTCAGATGGGGAGTTTTCAAGGTCACCTTTGGAGTCTCTGCCTCAGTGGTTTAAAGTTGTTACAGGCAGGTCATAGCCTTGGCTGGAATAGGTGTCTCAGCTTCCTCGCTGGCTGGATTTCTTTCTCTCTCCCTCTCTCTCTCTCTCTCTCTCTCTCTCAGAGAGATCTCTTTTTTTAAGAAAAACCTTTATTAGGCTGTGTTTTGGTCAGGTGAGCATAGATGCTCTCCCCTGGTGTGTCAATGCCTTTGAACATGGGGCCATTGTTACACAATGGGGTTGGAATGTAGCTTATCTTGATAAAGTGGTGTTATTTCCCACCTATTATCTTGGCTTTGCATCCAGAGTCACTCTGTCAAAGAACAAAGAACAGTACAGCACAGGAACAGGCCATTCGGCCCTCCAAGCCTGCGCCGATCTTGATGCCTGCCGAAACTAACACCTTCTGCACTTCCGGGGCCCATATCCCTCTATTCCCTTCCTATTCATATATTTGTCAAGAAGTTTCTTAAATGTCGCTATCGTATCTGCTTCCACCACCTCCCCTGGCAGCAAGTTCCAGGCACTCACCACCCTCTGTGTAAAAAACTTGCCTCAGACATCCCCTCTAAACTTTGCCCCTCGCAACTTAAACCTATGTCCCCTAGTAACTGACTCTTCCACCCTGGGAAAAAGCTTCTGACTATCCACTCTGTCCATGCCGCTCATAACTTTGTAAACCTCTATCATGTCACCCCTCCACCTCCGTCATTCCAGTGAAAACAATCCGAGTTTATCCAACCTCTCCTCATAGCTTATGCTCTCCAGACCAGGCAACATCCTGGTAAACCTCCTCTGTACCATCTCCAAAGCCTCCACGTCCTTCTGGTAGTGTGGCGACTAGAATTGCACGCAATATTCTAAGTGTGGCCTAACTAAGGTTTTGTACAGCTGCAACATGACTTGCCAATTTTTATACTCTGTGCCCCGACCAATGAAGGCAAGCATGCCGAATGCCTTCTTGACTACCTTATCCACCTGCATTGCCACATTTGTCCGGATTAAACTCCATCTGCCATTTCTCCGCCCAAGTATCCAACCGATCTATATCCTGCTGTATCCTCTGACAATCCTCATCATTATCCGCAACTCCACCAACCTTTGTGTCGTCCGCAAACTTACTAATCAGACCAGCTGCATTTTCCTACAAATCATTTATATATACTACAAACAGCAAAGGTCCCAGCACTGATCCCTGCGGAACACCACTAGTCACATCCCTCCATTCAGAAAAACACCCATCCACTGTTACCCTCTGTCTTCTGTGACCGAGCCAGTTCTGTATCCATCTTGCCAGCTCACCTCTGATCCTGTGTGACTTCACCTTTTGTACCAGTCTGCCATGCGGGACCTTGTCAAAGGCTTTACTAAAGTCCATATAGACAACATCCACCGCCCTTCCCTCATTAATCATCTTCGTCACTTCCTCAAAAAACTCAATCAAATTAGTAAGACACGAACTCCCCTTCACAAAACCATGCTGTCTCTCGCTAATAAGTTAGTTTGTTTCCAAATGGGAGTAAATCCTGTCCCGAAGAGTCCTCTCTAATAGTTTCCCTACCACTGACGTAAGGCTCACCGGCCTATAATTTCCTGGATTATCCTTGCCACCCTTCTTAAACAAAGGAACAGCATTGGCTATTCTCCAGTCCTCTGGGACCTCACCTGTAGCCAATGAGGATGCAAAGATTTCTGTCAAGGCCCCAGCAATTTCTTCCCTTGCCTCCCTCAGTATTCTAGGGTAGATCTCATCAGGCCCTGGGGACTTATCTACCTTAATGCTTTGCAAGACACCCAACACCTCCTTTTTGAGAATGAGATGACTGAGACTATCTGCACTCCCTTCCCGAGGCTCATCATCCACCAAGTCCTTCTCCTTGGTGAATACTGATGCAAAGTACTCATTTAGCACCTCGCCCATTTCCTCTGGCTCCACACATAGATTCCCATCTCTGTCCTTGAGTGGGCCAACCCTTTCCCTGGTTACCCTCTTGCTCTTTATATATGTATAAAAAGTCTTGGGATTTTCCTTAATCCTGTTTGCCAATGACTTTTCATGACCCCTTTTAGCCCTCCTAACTCCTTGCTTAAGTTCCTTCCTACTGTCTTTATAGTCCTCAAGTGCTTCATCTGTTCCCAGCCTTCCAGCCCTTACAAATGCTTCCTTTTTCTTTTTGACTCGGCTCACAATATCCCGTGTTATCCAAGCTTCCCGAAACTTGCCAAACTTGTCTTTCTTCCTCACAGGAACATGCTGGTCCTGGATTCTAATCAGCTGACGTTTGAAAGACTCCCACATGTCAGATGTTGATTTACCCTCAAACAGCTGCCCCCAATCTAAATTCTTCAGTTCCTGCCTGATATTGTTATAATTAGCCTTCTCCCAATTTAGCACCTTCACCCGAGGACTACTCTTATCCTTATCCACTAGTACCTTAAAAGTTATGGAATTATGGTCACTGCTCGCGAAATGCTCCCCCACTGAAACTTCAACCACCTGGCCGGGCTCATTCCCCAATACCAGGTCCAGAATGGCCCCATCCCTAGTTGGACTATCTACATACTGTTTCAAGAAGCCCTCCTGGATGCTCCTCACAAATTCTGCCCCATCCAAGCCCCTAGCACTCAGTGAGTCCCAGTCAATATTGGGGAAGTTAAAATCACCCACCACTACAACCTTGTTACCTTTACATCTTTCCAAAATCTGTCTACATATCTGCTCCTCTACCTCCTGCTGGCTGTTGGGAGGCCTGTAGTAAACCCCCAACATCGTGACTGCACCCTTCCTATTCCTGAGCTCCACCCATATTGCCTCGCTGCATGACCCCTCTGAGATGTCCTCCCACAGTACAGCTGTGATATTCTCCTTAACCAGTAATGCAATTTCCCCACCCCTTTTACATCCCCCTCTATCCTGCCTGAAGCTTCTAAAGCCTGGAACATTTAGCACAAATCCTGCCCTTCCCTCAACCAAGTCTCTGTAATAGCAACAACATCGTATTTCCAAGTACTAATCCAAGCTCTAAGTTCATCTGTCTTGCCTGTTATACTTCTCGCATTGAAACAAATGCACTTCAGACGACCAGTCTCGCTGTGCTCAGCAACATCTCCCTGCCTGCTCTTCCTCTTAGTCCGTCAGGCCTTATTTACTATGTCCTCCTCATTTACTTCACTAGCTGTCCTACTGCTCTGGTTCCCACCCCCCTGCCACACTAGTTTAAACTGTCTGTGAAGGTCTTTGTTAGCCCAATTCTTGGAGATAGGAGTCATTTATCATTGAATGGCCTGTTTAACATTTTACTGTGTCTTCTCCAGAACTAGTTTAAATGTGATGATAAGTTTAGTCTCCAATAGTCACGGTGTGTATTTGCAGTACAGGAGGGATCACCTGACCTCTTACTCCATCTTGTCTGCAGCAAAATGTGTCCTTTTTTTGGAGTTTAATTCACCAGTTCATTTTTACAGTTCATAATTACTCCAGTTTACTTTAATTCCTCACTATTCCTTTCGTGAGCATGAGACACTGCTGCCAGGTCCTCAGGTCCAGACTCCTGGAGTTGACCTTCCTGACTACCTGCTCCCACTCCCTTCTGAGGGTGGTCCTTGAGGGTCTCCTGGTCCCCGCAGGACTATGGCATCGCTCCTCATGCCCATTTGCTTCACTAATACTTCCAGTGCCACATCCATCACTATGGATCCTCTGTCTGGCCTGTTGTTCAGTTTCCAAGAATTTTCTAATGCAGCAATCTTTTTGTGCAGCTTCCTTTTAAGAGGCAGTGTGCCTTTAAAAAGAGGAGGCGACCTCTAACAAATGATTGGTAACAACACTGCAAGGTCCTGTGTTCAGAGCTCATCTGCAGCATTATGGAACAGACAGAAGCATTGGAGACGAGCCAGCCACCGGCACAATCAGATAAATGAGGTAGATTCACAAATTCCGTGTGTTTCCCAACTCGATCTGAGCAGGTGCTGGCGCGTTATGAATCACGGTCCCTGTGCCTGGAAATTGGGTGAAATCTAATTTCTAGCCCTGGGTACCTGAACTAAAATGTGTTCTATTCCCTTACACTGACCTCCTTTAACTTCACTTTCACCTTGACAGAAATTAAAGAATAATAAATGTTTGTGGTAATCGGCTGAGGTGGCACAGTCAAAAGCCCTATGACATTCAAAATGAAACTAGATGTCATAATAGGAGAGGTAATGTACAGGAAAGGCTTTTCTTATGTTCCTATGATCTTAACTAATCCTCACAATTAAATTGTTAATAATGTGTATTGTAAAATATGTAGGTGATTTTATGCCAGTGTTTTGGTCAATTCTTGCCCCAGTGATGGCTGTCATTGTCTGTACTGCTAAGTAATGTTCTTTGTATCATACATGAAATTCAAATTGAAGTATTAACTGGAACTTCCATTATTGAAATTTAATTGAGAAGTAATTTTTATCTCATTATGGGAAAACTTTGTTGCCAATGTATATTGGAATGGACTTTCATCTTTGGAATGGTATAGGAATTATAGCATCATAGAATGTTTACGGCACAAAAAGAGGCTGCATGGCCCATCGTGTCTGCGCTGGCTGAAAAATGAGCCACTCAGCCTAATCCCACTTTTCAGCATTTGGTCCGTAGCCCTGCAGATTACGGCATTTTATGTGCATATACAGACACTTTTTTTAATGAATTGAGGGTTTCTGTCTGTACAACCCTTACAGGCAGTGAGTTCCAGACCCCTACCACCCTCTAGGTGAAAAACCTTTTCCTCATTTCCCCTCTAATCTTTCTATCAATCATTTTAAATCGCTGCCCCCTCGTCACTGACCTCTCTGCTAAGGTAAATAGGCCCTTCCCATCCACTCTATCCAGGCCCCTCATAATTTTGTACATCTCAATCGAATCTCCCCTCAGCCTCCTGTGTTCCAAGGGCAGCAACCCCAGCCTATCCAATCTTTCCTCATAGCAGCATTTTCCAATCCTGGCAACATTCTTGTAAATCTCATCTGTACCCTCTCTCATGCAATTACATTCTTTCTGTAATGAAGTGACCAGAACTGCACACAGTACTCAAGTTGTGGCCTAACTAATGCTTTATACAGTTCCAGCATAACCTCCCTGTTCTTATATTCTATACCTCAGCTAATAAAGGAAAGGATTCCATATGCCTTCTTAACTGCCTTATTGACCTGTCCTGCTACCTTCAGGGATATGTGGACATTCACTCCAAAGTCTCTCACTTCCTCTACACCTCTCAGTATTCTCCCATTAATTGTTTATTCCTTAACCTTGTTTGACCTCCCCAAATGTATCACCTCACACTTATCCGAGTTGAATTCCATTTCTCACTTTTCTGCCCACCTGACCAGTCCATTGATATCTTCCTGCAGTCTACAGCTATCCTTTTCGCTATCAACCACACGGCCAATTTTTGCATCGTCTGTAAACATCTTGATCACGCCCCCTACATTTATGTCCAAATTGTTAATATATACCACAAAAAGCAGGGGACCTAGTACTGAACCCTATGGAACGCCACTGGAAACAGCCTTCCAGTCGCAAAAATACCAGTCAACAATTACCTTTTGTTTCCTATCACTGAGACAATTTTGTATCCAGCTTGCTACAATTCCCTGGATCCCATGGGCTTTTATTTTTTTCACCAGTCTGCCATGTGGAACCTTGTCAAAAGCCTTGTCAAAATCCATGTAGACCACATCAATTGCACTATCCTCAGCAATCCTCCTTGTTACTATTTCAGAAAATTCAATCAAGTTTGTCACACATGATCTCCCCTTAACAAATCCATGCTGACTGTCCTTGATTAATCCGTGCCCTTCTAAATGGCACTTTGTCCTGTCTCTCAGAATTGAACAGTTTGTCCTGCCTCTCAGAATTGAACAGTTGTGGCAGGTGTGAGGATCATCCCCTCACCGGTCTGACATTGCCGCATCCCTGACGCATGCTTAGGTTTGGGCAATTTAACATGCAGAGTAGGCTTCCACTAAGATCTCACCACAAGAGAAAACCTGTTTCTGCCAATAAATAGAAAATCACAGTGATGCTGCAGACTTGAATGGGGTAGAAAAGCCACGAAGAAGTAAAGGGAAAACTTGTTCTTAGGCCTTGGCCAAAACTGAGGCCTAACAGCTAAGTCCTTTGTCTAAACAAAGCTAAATCCTTTGTTGCAATAAAAGGGGCAAACAACAGGAAAATCCCCCTGGAACCTAGACCCTACCATGTCCCCATTCGTGAACATTTACATGTAGTGGGTGGGGCAATGGCAGTCAGTTGCAATCCTGACAGGGGCTGGAGGAGGAAACTCACCATCCCATGCTTCCATCACATTCCCACCTTCTTATGCTTCCATACTCTTAACCTGTCTGTATCCCTTTGCAGCTTCTTTGCGTCTTCCTCACAGCTTAGTTTCCCAACTAACATAGTATCATCAGCAAACTTCACAGAATCACAGAATTGTTGCAGCGCAGCAGGAGGCCATTCAGCCCATTGTGTCTGCACCAGCTCTCCGAAAGAACAATTCACTTAATGCCATTCCCCCGCTTTCTTCCCATAACCCTGAACATTCTTCCTTCTCATATAACAGTCTAATTCCCTTTTTAATGCTTCAATTGAACCTGCCTCCATCACACTCTCAGGCAGTGCATTCCAAACCTTAGCCACTCGCTGCATGAAAAAGTTTTTCATGTCACTTTTGCTTCTCTTACCAAATACTTTAAATCTGTGCCCTCTCATTCTCGATCCTTTCACGAATGGGAACAGTTTCTCCCTATCTTTTCTGTCCAGACCCCTCACAATTTTGAATACCTCTATCAAATCTCCTCTCAGCCTTCTGTCTTCTAAGGAAAACAGCCCCAACTTCTCCAATCTATCTTCATAACTGATGTTCCTCAATCCTGGGACCATTCTTGTGAATCTTTTCTGTACTCTCTCCATTGCCCTCACATCTTTCCTAAGGTGCAAGGCCTAGAATTGGACGCAATACTCTAGCTGAGCCGAACTGGGGTCTTATACAAGTTCAACATAACTTCCTTGCTCTTGTAGTCTATGCCTCTATTAATAAAGCCCAGGATACTGTAAGCTTTATTAATCACTCTCTCAACCTGTCCTGCCACCTTTATTTTTTTTATTTTATTTAGAGATACAGCACTGAAACAGGCCCACTGAGTCTGTGCCGACCATCAACCACCCATTTATACTAATCCTACACTAATTCCATATTCCTACCACATCTCCACCTGTCCCTCAATTCCCCTACTTATACTAGGGGCAATTTATAATGGCCAATTTACCTATCAACCTGCAAGTCTTTTGGCTGTGGAGCACCCGGAGGAAACCCACGCAGACACAGGGAGAACTTGCAAACTCCACACGGGCAGTACCCAGAATTGAACCCGGGTCGCTGGAGCTGTGAGGCTGCGGTGCTAACCACTGCGCCACTGTGCCGCCCTTCTATGACTTATGCACATATACACCCAGGTCACTCTGCTCCTGCACATCCTTTAGAAGGGTCCTACCACTGAACCCTGGGGAACTCCACTACAAACCTTCCTCCAGCCCAAAAAACATCCATTAACCACTACCTTTGTTTCCTGTCACTCAGCCAATTCCGTATCCATGTTGCTACCGTCCCTTTTATTCCATGAGCTGTAACTTTGCTCACAAGTCTGTTGTGTGGCACTGTATGAAATGCCTTTTGAAATTCCATGTACACCACATCAACTGCATTGCCCTCATCAACCCTTTCTGTTACCTCTTCAAAAAACTACAGCAAGTTAGTTAAACTTGGATGCATTAAACTTGATCCCCTCACCTAAGTCATTGTTATAGATTGTAAATAGCTGAGGCCCAAGCACTGATCCTGTGGCACCCCACTAGTTACAAAGAACAAAGAAGAACAAAGAATAGTACAGCACAGGAACAGGCCATTTGGCCCTCCAAGCCTGCACCAATTTTGATGCCTGTCTAAACTAAAACCTTCTGCACTTCCGGGGTCTGTATCCCTCTATTCTCATCCTATTTATGTATTTGTCAAGATGCCTCTTAAACGTCGCTATCGTACCTGCTTCCTCCTGCCAACTCGAAAATGACCCGTTTATTTCTAATCTGTTTTCTGTCCATTAACCAATCCTCAGTCCAAATCAACTTATTACCGCAATCCCATGAGTTGTAATCTTGTGTAACAACCTCTTGTGGGGCACCTTATCAAATACCTCTTGAAAATCTTCAACTCTGTTGTGATCTAACTAATACAATACCAGAACTTCTTTCTAACTTTAGCTTGTAATTGCTTTGCTTGTAGGTCCAACTGGTTTACATATGGCAGCAAAATGTGGGTCACTTGGTGTACTGACCTGTCTCCTAGCCCTGCGAGCGGATCATACAAAGGTTGATCAACGAGGCTGGACAGCTATGCACTTTGCTGCATTCTATGACAATGTTTCCTGCATTAGGGCTCTGTATAGAAAGGATCCCAGTTTTTTAGAGTTAGAGACTTCAGCTGAGTAAGTGTTCAATAATCTACCTCTCATGGTCAAGTAATAAATAATAAAAATACTACAGCTACTGCATGTACTTTTATATATTTACATTGTTAATAGTGAAAATTCCATAAAATTCTAATATTGTGTTCCATGGTATATTTTTAAAATATATGGTATTGTTTTTCTTTGAGGGGCAGTTCATAATTTTTACTAGCAACAACAACATCTTGCATTGATATCATGCATTTAAAATTGTAGAACGTTCCAAGGCTCTTCACAGGAGAATGAACAAAGAAAATTTGACATTAACCACATAAGCACATATTAGCACAGATGACCAAAAGCTTGGTCAAAGAGGTAAATTTTAAGGGGCATCTTAAAGGAGGAAAGTGAGGTGGAGAGATTTAGGGAGGGAATTCCAGAGCTTAGGGCCTAGGTAGCTGAATGCGCGGCCGCCAAAGTTGGAGCGATTAGAATCGGGGATGCGCAAGAGGCCAGAATTGGAAGCAGAGATCTGAGGGTTGTAGAGCTGGAGGACATTATAAAGGTAGGGAGGGGCAAGGCCATGGAAGGATTTCAAAACAAGGATGAGAATTTAAAAATTGGCTCCTGGGTGGGGTAATGCCTCAATGTAGGGCAGCGAGCTCGAGGTGATGAGTGAAAGGGAGTTGGTGTGGGTTAGGATACAGAGTTTTGGATGAGCCCAAGTTTATGGCACATGGAAGATTGGAGGCCAACCAGGAGTGCTTTGGAATAGTCAAGCCCAGATGAACAAAGGGATGGATTCGGATTTCAGCAGCAGATGACCTGAAGCGGGGCGGAGTTAAGCAGTGTTACGGAGGTGGAAGTAGGCTGTCTTGGTGATGGAGTTGGGTGGATATGTGTTTAGAAGCTCATTTCAGGGTCAAGATTGCATAAGGTTAACGACATGTTTGGGTTAGTGTAATGAACAGCAGTTGTGAAATTTAGCAAAACTTTCTAACTGGATACCTAGTTTCAAAATGAAAGCTGGATTGTAAGCTCTCTTCCCCCCCATCAGCAACCCCCCCCCCCCCCCCCGCCCCAACCACCCTTTGCCCAGAAAGCCATGTGTGGTGTTAAGGAAGTTATAGAGTCATAGAGAGATACAGCACTGAAACAGGCCCTTCGGCCTACCGAGTCTGTGCCAACCATCAACCACCCATTTATACTAACCCTACATTGGCGGTGCAGTGGCTAGTACTGCAGCCTCACAGCTCCAGGGACCCGGGTTCGATTCTGGGCACTGCCTGTGCGGAGTTTTCAAGTTCTCCCTGTGACCGCGTGGGTTTTCACCGGGTGCTCCGGTTTCCTCCCACAGCCAAAGACTTGCAGGTTGATAGGTAAATTGGCTATTGTAAATTGCCCTTAGTGTAGGTAGGTGGTAGGGAATATGGGATTACTGTAGTGTTAGTATAAATGGGTGGTTGTTGGTCGGCACAGACTTGGTGGGCCGAAGGACCTGTTTCAGTGCTGTATCTCTAAATAAAAAATAAAATAAAAAAATAATCCCATATTCCCTACCACATCCCCACAATTCTCCTACCACCTACCTACACTAGGGGCAATTTACCTATCAACCTGCAAGTCTTTGGCTGTGGGAGGAAACCAGAGCACCCGGTAACCCACGCGGTCACAGGGAGTACTTGCAAACTCCACACAGGCAGTACCCAGAACCGAACCTGGGTCGCTGGAGCTGTGAGGCTGCAGTGCTAACCACTGCACCACTGTGTAAATATTTCCCCCAAAATAAGTTCTGTCATTTTATTGCTGGTAGTTTGTGAAGACATTCTGATTTTTCTTTTGGTTTAGATATCGCTCAACTCCACTATTGCTTGCTGCGATGGCTGGTGCATTTGATGCTTTTCAATACCTATTATCTCTTGGAGCCAACTTAACAAAGATTGACAGTGAAAGGAACAATATTGTTCATTTAGCAGCACTGTACTCCCACACAGAAATCCTCAAGTACATAATTAAGCAGAATATCCCAGAGCTACAAGTCTGGAAACTCCTCAAAGGCAGGTATCTGTTGCTTTTGACTCAGAATTCATAAAGTTCATATTTCCTAATGATGTAATTGAATTTTCATTAACTTAAAAAGAAGTCTTTTTGAGAAAGTGTTGAGAGTGTGGTGGAGACAGATTCAACTGAAGCATTCAAAAGGGAATTAGACTGTTCTATGAAAAGGAAGAATGTGCAGGGTTATGGGGAGAAGGCGGGGGAATGGCACTAAGTGAATTGCTCTTTCGGAGAGTCAGTGCAGACACGATGGGCCAAATGTCCTCCTTCTGCGCAGTAACAATTCTGTGATTCTGTGATATGGGTAAAAAGAAAAATGGTGGTTTGTTTTGACATTACTGTCAAGGAACTGAGTGCTTTGCATAGAACCGAGGAGCTTTTCTCTAACATTTTTACCTACATTTCCACCTCCTGATTCTCTCCTTAAAGCATTATCTCCTTCAAGGGTACACCTCGACAGGTGTCAGGCATCCTCCAGTACCTTGTCCAAATGACCACTCTTTACATGTGAGCCTGGATGATGTAGCTCTGCAAATCAATCAACAAAAATATTCCAGGATCAAAGGAAGATGTACCAATTTGCCTGCAAAAGGCAGGTGCCTAAGCCACCAGGGAGCTCATCTAGGGCAACCCCTATTTAACCCAAGCCAAAGGGGAGCACTTAAAAAAAAGAATAAAATCAATGTTTGTTTCCAAATCTTTAGGACTCCAGGTAATGATCCCATCTTAGACTCCCAGCAAGTCTCCAACCCCACCCCAGGACAGACAGTAACCTTGGTCTCACCAGCCATACTGACACTGGCTACATACTGGGTTGCAGTCAATCATAGAATGATGCAACACAGAAGGAGGCCATTCCCCCCATCATGCTAGTGCCAGGTCTTTGGGAGAGTTATCCAATTAGTCTGACTCCCCTGCTCTTTCCCCATCATCCTGTAAATTTTTCTCTTCAAGTATTTATTTACTTCACTTTTTGAAAGTTATTAAAACTGCTTCCACCACCCTTTCAGGCAGTGCATTTCAGAGCATAACAACACATTGTGTTGCTTTCAGTTATCTTAGCAATTACCTTAAATCTGTGTTCTCGACCCTTCTGCCACTGGAAACAGTTGCTCCTTATTTACTCTTTCAAAACCCTTCATGATATTGAACACCTCCATCAAATCTCCCCTTAACCTTTTCTGTTCTAAGGAAAACTATCCAAGTTTATCAAGTCTCTCCACATAATTGAAGTCCCTCATCCTTGGTGCCATTCTAGTAAATCTCTTCTGCAACCTCTCTAAGGCCTTGACCACCTTCCAAATGTGTGGTGCCCAGAACTGAACACAGTACTCCAGCTGAAGCCTAACCTGTCTTTTATAAAGGTTTAGCATAACTTCCTTGCTTTTGTAGTCTGCATCTACTAATAAAACCAAAGATCCCATACAACATTCTTAACTTCAAATACTTGAGTACATACACCCCAGGTCTCTCTGTTCCTGTATCCCCTTTAAAATTGCATATAAGGACATATGAACATAAGAAATAAGAGCAGGCGTAGACCATATGACCCCTTGAGTCCACTCTACCTTTCAAAACAATCATGGTTGATATTCTGTCTCAACTCTACTTTCTCACCCACTCCCCATATCCCTTGGTTCTCTGAGAGACCAAAAATCTATCTCAACCTTAAATATGCTCAATGATGGACCATCCACAACCCTCTGGGGTAGAAAAGTCAAAGATTCACAACCCTCTGAGTGAAGAAATTTCACCTCATCTCGGTCCTAAATGATTGACCCCTTATCCTCAGGCTGTGCCCCTGTGTTCTAGATTCTCCAGCCAGGGGAAACAACCTCTCAGTGTCTACCCTGTCTAGCCCGTTCAGAATATTGTATGTTTCAATGAGATCACTTCCCATTCTTCTAAACTCCAGAGAGTATAGGCCCAATTTACTCAGTATCTCATCATAGGACAACCCTCTCATGCCAAGAACCGATCTAGTGAACCTTTGCTGTAATGCCTCCAAGGCAAGTATATCCTTCTTAGATGTGGAGACTAAAACTGTGCACAGTACTCCAGGTGTGATCTCGCCAAAGGCCTATACAATTGTAGCAAGACTTTCTTGTTCTTGTACACCAGTCCCCTTGCAATAAAAACCAACATGCCATTTGTCTTCCTAATTGCTTGCTGTACCTGCATGCTAACTTTCTGCGTTCCTGTACAATTATACCCAAGTCTCTTTGAGCCTTTTTTAAAAATTCTGCTTTTCTATTCTTATTACCAAAGTGAATAACCTCACACTTCCCCACATTATACTCCATCTGATACATTGTTGCTCACTCATTTAAACTGTCAATATCTCTTTGCAGGCTCTTTGTGTCCTCCTCACAGCTTACATTCCCACCTAGCTTTGTATCATCAGGAAACTTGGATATATTACTTGGTCTCTTTGTCTAAGTCATTAATATAGATTGTAAATAAAGTAATGATGACTGTATGATCACACTATGATTTTCTACATGCATTGTTAAGACTTCCTCAATAATAGATTCCAGCATTTTCCTGATGACTGATGTCAGGTTGACTGACCTATATAGTTCCCTATTTTCTCTATCCCTCCTTTCTTGAATAGCGGTGTTACATTTGCTAACTTCCAATCTGCTGGGACTATTCTGGAAACTAGGGAATTTTGCAAAAACGTAACCAGTGCATCCTCTATCTCTGCAGTTACCTCTTTTAGAACCTTCGGATATAAGCCATCAGGTCCTGGGATTTCTCAGCTTTTAGTCCTTCAAGTTTCTCTAATACTTTTTCTCTGCTGATATTAATTACTTTAAATTCCTCACTTTTATTAGCCCCTTGTTCACCCTCTATTTCCGGCATGTAATTTGTGTCTTCTATTGTGAAGACGGACACAAAATATTTGTTCAATGTCTCTGCCATTTGCTCATTCCCCATGATAATTTCTCCTGTTTCTGCCTCTAAGTTCACTTTAGCTGCTCTTTTTATATACTTAAAAATGTTTTACAATCTGTTTTTATTTTCCTGGCTAGTTTACTCTCATTCTATTATTTCCCTTATTATCAACTCTTTGGCTGCCTTTGCTGGCTTCTAAAACTCTCCGAATCATTAGGCTTACTACTATTCTTCACATCATTATAAGCCTCTCCTTTAATCCAATACTATCCTTAACTTCTCTAATAATTTAGTTTATATTGCCTTGCCTCATTCTTCCTACCAAAATGTATCAATTCATGCCATGCGTCTGCCCATTTTGCCAGTCTGTCTATGACCTCCTGAAGTCTGTTACTATCCCCGTTATTGTTTACTATATTTCCAAGTTTCGTGTAGTCTGCAAACTTAGAAATTATGCTCTGTATATCCAAGTCCTGGTCAGAAATAGATATCAAAAAGAGAAGTGGTCCTAATACTGCCCACTGGGGAACACTATTCTATACTTCTCTCCAGTCTGAAAAAATAACCATGCACAACTACTGTTTGCTTTCGGTCCCTTACCCAATTTAATATCCACACTGCCACTGTCCCATGGGTTTTAGATTTGCTAACAAGTCTATTACATGGTACCTTGTCAAACTTTTTGAAAGCTGAAATACAAAGCTTCAACTGCAGCACCCTCATCAAACCTTCCCATTTCTTTGTCAAAGAACTTGAAGACTTTTGTTGCAGAAATTCTGATAATAAGAGTCCATCGCCCCATCCTTCATACATCAATGACCTTGTTTGGTCTCAGAAGTAATAGAACTAGGGAAGAACATGGCATATTTGCATCATAGCTTAGCTTCCAACCTGTAAAATATTCTATCAAGAATATGGTGAGAGTATACTGCAGTAGCCATGGATTTTCAGGGCCTGTAGGTTGGCAGGCTATTCAACAATAAAGGCAGTACAGCTGATCCTGATGACAATGTCCTAAAATGTATACTGTCATGCAGGCCCCCACCTGCCAAGACTGAGGCACACATTATTTTGACACATGAATATTAAAACTTAAAATTGTGGCTTTGAAGAAAAGAGGGCCTATCACAAGGAATGGCCAAGCTCCTGACTGGAAAGACATTTGCTTGCTAGCAGACAGTGTTGGAACAAAGGACCCAGTCCCTGTTTCTTCGATACACAGAAGACCTGGTCAGGCCAGTTTAGTCACACGACTAATTGGCTGTTTGAATTTGAACTTGCTACAGACTGTTTGAAAGGCGGAAAGGTGTTTGCTCCTGGACCAAGAACACCTCTCTCCTGTCTGCTCATCTCTTTCTCACAGAACTGAAGACCCATTGAAGACACATGAACCCCAAGAGAGAAAAGTCGCCTACAGTGAACAAAGTTTAAGAAAAGGCTGTGTTTGCTGACAACGCAACCACTAGGTGGCGCAGTACTTGCATATGCGCAAATTCAGGCTCTTCAACTGGGACCTCAGTGTCTGCAACGCTCAGCTGCCAGGATTAAAGATGGCGCTGCTCAGCTTATCACAGGAAATGCTTATGGCTGGATCGTTCTAGCAAACTAACCCTACATTAAGTTGGATGGAAGCCCAGTAATATGCTACTGTGTAGTTTCAGGATATTAACTGTCATCCTCAGATCCATTTAATATTCCAGTAATCCTATTAAATACAAAAGGAATTTTATGATTGAATTTCCATGTTCTGATACTTTTCAGAAGATAGTGAATTGGCACCCCGACTGATGGAAAAGAAAATCAGTCAGAGTATAAAATGTGCTGCCAATTCGATATTGTGATTCATTTATATGACTGACCAGGACTGATTTCACCAGAACGCAGCTACTAGTTCCCACCTCACTGGCCGTTCTCCCCCTCTCCGCAACCTGCTTTCTCCCTCCCCTCAGCCATTCGCTCCCACGTTTGATCGTTCTCCACGCATCGCCCAAAGTAGCAAGGGGTGACAGGGCAATGTAGGAGAGAATGGCCGAGAGGAGGGAAGCGGCGCAGCCTACAGGTAGCGGCTGGGAGGGGGGTGGGGAGGGTGGTGGGAAAGCGGGGAGCGGCGGGGAAGCGGGGAGCGAACGGCCTGAGAGCGTGGTGGTGAGGAGTGGGAACAATTTACCGACCAGTGATTTCCAAAGGTAATTATGATTTGTAATTTTACTCATGTGCTTTTTAATCAGATTTGTGAAAACAGAAAATTTGGCCCCATCATTTAAAAATTGTTAATACGATATAGCAATAACATATTAAGCAAAAAAAATTATAGTTAAATGTTTGTTTGCACATTAGATGCCCCTTAACTAGAGTGCGACTGAATGTTTTAAATAAAATATTTTAAACAGATCAGTAGTGGGAAATCTTCAAATATGAGATGCATAGATTACAAAATAAATATATTCCTATAAAGTGAAAAGAGCTGCATCAAAGTACAGATTTCCATGGAAAAGAGTAAAACTAATATGAAACTTTAAAAGGGAGGGTGTTAAAGTTAAGGCGAGCAATACTAAAGAGTAAAATAGAAAGTAGGGATGTAAAAATGGAGATATGAAGGGCTAAAAGTGAATATGGAAAAGACTGGTAGATAATACTCGGAACTACTAAGGGTCTTTATAAGCATATAAAAAAGTAAAAGCATAGTTCAAGAGAAGGTAGGACCTTTCAGGGATGATGTAGGAAATTTAATTGTGGAGAATAAAGGTATGGAAGGTATATTAAATATTAAATAAATATTTGCAATTTTTTTTACAAATGGTAGTACAAGTAAGAAAAGTAGGGGAGGATATGAGACAATTGATGGACATCACTGGAGAAAATTAATTGGTTTTGAAAAATATTCACACCATTCAGAATTGATAAGTAACCAGGCCTTGATAGGATACACTAATATTCATTATCAGCCCACTGACTCCCACAGCTACCTCGACTACACTTCTTCACATCCTGCCTCCTGTGAGGACTCCATTCTATTTCTCCCAGTTTCTCTGTCTCCGACGCATCTGCTCTGATGATGCAACCTTCCACAACAGCACCTCTGATATGTCTTCCTTTTTCCTCAACCGAGGATTCCCTCCCACTGTGGTTGACAGGGTCTTCAACTGTGTACGGCCCATTTCCTGCACTTCTGCCTTCACGCCTTTCACTCCCTCCCAGAACCGCGACAGGGTTCCCCTTGTCCTTACTTTCTATCCCACCAGCCTCCACATCAAGAGGATCATCCTCCGCCATTTCCGCCACCTCCAGCGTGATGCCACCACCAAACGCATCTTCCCCTCCCCTCCCTTGTCAGCATTCCGAAGGGATCATTCCTCCGCAATACCCTGGTACACTCCTCCATTACCCCCGACACCTCACCCCTTCCACGGCACCTTCCCATACAATCGCAGGAGGTGTAATACCTGCCCTTTTATCTCCTCTCTCCTCACTATTCAAGGCCTCAAACACTCCTTTCAGGTGAAGCAGCGATTTACTTGTACTTCTTTCAATTTAGTATACTGTATTCGCTGCTCACAATGTGGTCTCCTCTACATTGAGGAGACCAAATGCAGATTGGGTGACCGCTTTGCTGAACGCCTCTGCTCAGTCTGAAAGCATGACCCCGAGCTTCTGGTTGCTTGCCATTTCAACACTTCCCACTGCTCTCATGCCAACATTTCTGTCTTTGGCCTGCTGCAGTGTTCCAGTGAAAATCAGCGCAAGCTCGAGGGGCAGCACCTGATCTTTTGAATAGGCACTCTACAGACTGAATATTGAGTTCAATAACTTCAGAGCGTGACTGGCCTTATTTTAGTGTTTTATTTTTTAACACTGTGCCTGCTTTTCATGTAGTCAGAGCTGCTCATTGTTCCGCTATTAACAGTATCTGTGGACTAATGCTTTATCTTTCATCACAAGCATTAACGCACACTTTGCCTTTGTCCCAGGACAGCTTTGTTATTTAATCTCTCCTTCCCTATCAAACACTTCCCCTTTGTTCTCTCCCCCACCCCCTTCCCCTTCATTTGCTTAAAACCTAACTCTTTTCTAACCTTTGCCAGTTCTGATGAAAAGTCACAGACCTGAAATGTTAACTTTGCTTCTCTCTCCACAGATGTTGCCAAACCTTCTGAGTATTTCCAGCACTTTTTGTTTTTGGCTTGATAGGATACAACCTTGGCTATTGAGGAAAGTCAGAAAGAAAAAGCCTCTGTCCAACAATTTTTAATCCTCCTTAAAATGGAACTGAAGAGTTCCCTTGTTCAAGAAGGGAAAGGAGGATAAACTCAGTAACTATAGATCAGTTCATCCAATGCTGTTGGGTTTTGTGTCTAAATAGCTGGAAAATTAGAAAAACATAAAATTTTCTTTGAAAAATAACGCTCAAGTAACTACCTTATAAGTGGTAAGAATTATTAGTATTACAAAGGTTTAAATTAGTAACGTGAGTAATTGAAGAGTAGAGGCATTAATTATCAAATTATTTTTAAATAATTTAATTAAATAAATAAATCAAATAGTTAATTAAAGCACAATAAAGATTGCAGTGCAGGTGATGTGTTGCAGCTGTAGCATGTGTGAGCTGGTGAATGCCAGTGTGATCCACAGCAACCACATCTGCAGTAAGTGTCTACGACTTGAGGAGCTTCGGCTCAGTGTTGATGAGCTGGAGGCCGAGCTACAAACACTGCGATGCATCAGGAAAAGGGAAATTTACCTGGACACTTTGTTCCAGAAGGCAGTCACACTGCATAGGATAGCGTCTTCTGATCTGGTTAGTGGTCAGGGACAGGAGGGTGGGACTGCGAGTGAGGCAGGTAAGGGGATCCAGAAGGAAGAAGTAGAGGAGCCTTAGCCCTTCCAACTGTCCAACAGGTTTAAGGTTCTTTTGGCTTGTAAGAATGAGAGCAAGGGCTGCAGGGAGGATGAGCAAACTGACCATGGCACCATGGTACAGGAAGCCATTCAAGTGGGGGGAGTAAATAGGAATGCAGTGATAGTAGGGGTTAGTATAGTCAGAGGGATAGGCACAGCTCCTGCAGCCAAGAGCGAAAGTCCAAAAGGCTGTGTTGCTTTCCCAGTGCCAGAGTTCAGGACATTTGCTCAGGGCTGGAGAGGAACTTGCAGCGGGAAGGGGAGGATCCAAATGTCATGGTCCACGTGGGTACCAATGACATAGATAGGACTTGGAAAGAGGTTCTGCATAGAGAGTATGAGCAGCTAGGGGCTAAATTAAAAAGCAGAACCTCAAAGGTGGTAATCTCTGGATTACCTCAGCCATGAGCAAATTGGCATTGGGTAAATAAGATTACAGTTAAGTGTGTGGCTCAAAGATTGGTATGGGAGAAAGGGGTTTTGATTCATGGGGCACTGGCAGCAGTACTGGGGAAAGTGGGACCTTTACCTTTGGGACAGTCTTCACCTGAACAGTGCCAGGACCATTGTTCTGTGAGTCGTATAACAAGAGGGGTAGAGAGGGCTTTAAACTAAATAGTTGTATAACAAGAGGGTTGAGGAATCAAGTGAGGGATGATAATTTAGAGAGAGGAAAAGGCAAGACAGCAAAGTAGCAATAAGGGAATTGACAATCTGAGTGTGGCAGGAAGGGAAGTTTGGAAGGAAGCAAAACTGGTAACAGGATGTCGAAAAATAGGAAGAGAAATTAGAAGACAGACAAAGTTAAGGCAAAAATCAAATAGGATCAGATTGCGGAATAACGTTAACAAGACAAACGTAATGCACTCAGCATTCTTGACAAGGTAGATGATCTAGAGGTAAATGGGTATGATTTAATTGCTATTACAGAGTTGTGGCTACAGGGTGACCAAGACTGGAACTGAATATTCAAGGATATTCGTCATTTTGGAATTATAGGCAAAAAGGGGTAGCGCTCTTAATAAGGGGACGAGATCAGTACATTAGTGAGAGAAGATCTTAGATCGAAGGATCAAGATGTAGAATCAATTTGGGTGGAGCTAAGAAACAGCAAGGGGTAGCAAACATTGGTGGGAGTTGTTTATAGGGCACCAAACAGTAGTGATAATGTTGGGCATGGTATAAATCAGGAAATTAGAGGTGCATGTAACATGGGTAATACAGTAATAATGGGTGACTTCAATTTATATATAGACTGGGAAACCTAATCAGCACTAATGCTGTGGAGGATGAATTCCTGGAATGTGTATGAGATGGGTTTCGGGAGTGGTATGTTGAAGAACCAACTAGGGATTGGGCTATTTTAGATTTAGTATTATGTAATGAGAAAGGGCTAATTAAAAACCTTGCTGTAAAGGAGCCTTTGGGAAATGGTGACCACAATATGATAGAATTTTACATTAAATTTGAAAGTGATATAGTTCATTCTGAAACTAGGGTCTTAAATCTGAACAAAGGAAGCTATGAAGGTATGAGGGGCAAGCTGGCTTTGGTAGAGTGGGAAAATACACTAAAAGATTTGACAGTAGACAATGGTTAGTATTTAAAGAAGTATTACATGGTCCACAACAAATATGCATTCCTCTAAGACACAAAGACCCAACAGGTAGGTGATTGGTGGGTATCTCTTCCGAGTCTCTTTTGATTGGCCAAGTGGTTTAAATCAAGAGAGATTATTGCAGCTGAAGAGTACAGTTAAGAAATTCACTTTTAAAATATTTGACATCCAAACTAATTAATTAAATAGAATAGAGATGGCTGGGCAGGCGATGTGTTGCAGCTGTAGTATGTGGGAGCTGGTGGATGCTGGTGTGATCCATGGTGGCCACATCTGCAGCAAGTGTTGGCTGCTGGAGGACCTTTGGCTCCGAGTTGATGAGCTGGAGTCTGAGCTGCGGACACTGTGACACATCAGGGAGGGGGAGATTTACCTGGACATTGTGTTTCAGGAGACAGTCACACCCC
This sequence comes from Heterodontus francisci, assembly GCF_036365525.1. Taxonomy (NCBI): domain Eukaryota; kingdom Metazoa; phylum Chordata; class Chondrichthyes; order Heterodontiformes; family Heterodontidae; genus Heterodontus; species Heterodontus francisci. The sequence goes on from NC_090377.1 coordinate 90,275,286, forward strand.
TTAGATTAATTACATCAAATTTGGACCGTGGTCAGGGACAGGAGGGTGTGACTGCGAGTGAGGCTGGTATGGGGATCCAGAATTTAGCTTTGGAAGAGCTTCAGCCAGTGCCCTTATCCAATAGGTACAAGGTTCTTGCTCCTGGTGTGGACGAGGGCACAGACTGCAGGGAAGATGAGCAAACTGACACAGCAGAGTAGTTCAGGGTGCCATTCAAGTGGGAGGAGAAAAGAAAAATGTAGTAGTAATAGGCGATAGCATAGTTAGGGGAATAGATACTGATCTCTGCAGCAAAGACAGGGAGTCCCGAAGGCTGTGTTGCCTACCTGGTGCCCAGGTTAAGGACATCTGTCTGGACTGGAGAGGAACTGGGAGTGGGAGGGGAAGGATCCAGTTGTCGTGGTCCGTGTGGGTATCAGCGACATAGTTAGGACTAGGAAAGAGGTTCTGCTGAGGGACTATAAGCAGCTCGGGACTAAATTAAATAGCAGAACCTCAAAGGTAAAAATCTCTGGATTACTACCTGAACCATGTTCAAATTGGCAGAGGGTAAATAAGATTAGAGAGGTAAACGCGTGGCTCAAAGATTGGTGTGGGAAAAATGGGTTCCGATTCATGGGGCACTGGCATCAGTACTGGGGAAGGAGAGAGTTGTTCCGTTGGGACAGGCTTCATTTGAACCATGCTGGGACCAGTGTCCTGGTGAATCGTATAACTAGGGTTGTAGATAGAACTTTAAACTAATTAGTGGGGGGGGAGGGTTCAATTGAAGGGAAGTTTAAAAATCAAAAAGTAACGAGGGAGCAGAGGTGCAGGGTAGTGAAGAGGCGAAAGGTAATCCAAGTGTGACAGGAAGGGGCAGAAAATATAAGCAGAAGAGTGCAGCAGAAATTAGAACCAGAATTGAGTAATAATGGTAAAAAGTCAAAGCTTAAGGCTCTTTATCTGACTGCATGCAGCATTTGTAACAAGATAGATGAGTTGACGGCACAAATAGAAATAAATGAATATGACTTGATAACTATTACAGAGACGTGGTTGCAGGGTGACCAAGACTGGGAACGCAACATTCAAGGGTATTCGAAATTCCGGAAAAATAGGCAAAAAGGAAAAGAAGGTGGGGTAGCTTTGTTAATAAAGGAAGATATCAGTGTGGTGGTGAGTAGTGATATAGGTGCAATAGATCGTGATGTGGAATCAGTTTGGGTGGAAATAAGGAAAAGCTTATTAAGAATCTATCTACCTCTGCCTTATGAAAGATGAATCTACCATGGCTAACAAAAGAAGTTTAAGAGTGCATTAGATCAAAAGAAGTGGCTTATCAGGTCGCCAGCAAAATGTGGTATGCCCGAGGATTGGGGGCAATTTAGAATCCTGCAAAGGGTGACCAAGAAACTGATAAAGAAAGGGAAAAGAGAATATGAATGCAAGCTAGTGAGAAATATAAGGCGGACTAAAAATGTTTCTTTAGGGATGTGTAAAGGAAAAGATTAGTGAGGACAAATGTGGGTCCATTACAGGTAGAGATGGGAAAGTTTATAATGGAGAATAGGGAAATGGTGGAGAAACTAAACAATTACTTTGTGTCTATCATAACGGAGGAAGATACAGATAATATACCAGAAATACTAGGGAACCAAGGGACTTGTGAAATAAAGAAGTAGTACTTGAAAAATTAACTGGGTTGAAGGTTGATAAATTCACTGACCCAGATGAGTTGCATCCCAGAACGTCGAACGAGGTGGCTATAGAGATAGTGGATGCATTGGTGGTTATCTTTCAAAATTCTGCAGACTAGCAAGTAAAAATGTAATCCTACTATTTAAGAAAGGAGGGAGAGCGAAAATGGGGAACTACAGGCCTATTAGTTTGACGTCAGTAGTAGGGAAATGTTGGAATCTATTATAAAGGATGTGATAACTAGACACTAAGAAAATAATAATATGATTGGGCAGAGTCAACATGGATTTATGAAAGGGAAATCATGTTTGACAAACCTGTTGGGAGTTTTTTGAGAATGTTACTTGTAGCGTAGATAAAGGAGAACCAGTGGATGTGGTGTATTTGGATTTTCAGAAGTCTTTTGATAAGGTCCCACACAGGAGGTTAGTACACAAAATTAGAGCACAGAGGTTTGGGGGTAATATACTGGTATGGGTTGAGAATTGGTTAACGGACAGAAAACAGAGTGTAGGAATGAACGGGCCATTCTCAGGATGGGAGGCCGTTAATAGTGGTGTACCTCTGGGATCACAGCTGTTCACAATCTACATAAATGATTTGGATGTAGGGACCAAATGTAATATTTCCAAATTTGCCGATGACACAAAACTAGGTGGGAATGTAAGTTATGAGGAGGATGCAAGGAGACTTGGACAGGCGAAGTGAATGGGCAAGAATATAATGTGAATAAGTGATCCACTTTGGTAGAAAAAACAGGAAAACAGAGTATTTCTTAAATGGTGAGAGGTTGGAAAGTGTTGATTTCCAAAGGGACCTGCGTGTCCTAGTTCATAAATCACTAAAAGCTAGCATGCAGGTGCAGCAAGCATAGGAGGGGAAATCGTGTGTTGGCCTTCATCATAAGGGGTTTTGAGTACAGGAGCAGAGAAGTCTTTCTGCGATTGTATAGAGCCTTGGCAAGACCACACCTGGAGTATTGTGTACAGTTTTGGTCTCCTTATCTAAGGAAGGATATACTTGCCATAGAGGGTGTGCAACGGAGGTTCACCAGACTAATCTCTGGGATGGCAGGATTATCTTATGAGGAGAGATTGAGGAACTGGGCCTGTATTCTCTAGAGTTTCGAAGAATGAGAGGTGATCTCTGAACTGGTAATCCAGAAGCCTGGACCAATCATTGCAACAGCACACTTTGCCATGGCTGTTTAACTCACCACGGCATTAGCATCCTGCTTCCAGGTTTCCAGACCAATCAGAGTGCAGGTGTTATGACAACTCGCACCTGTAAATGGAAGGACTTCTAATTAAAGGGACCCGTCAGGGGTCAGAACGGCTGCATTCTGAATTGAATCTGAATGGTTCTACAAGGAAAACAGTGGAAGTGAGACATCGGAAGGCTATCCGCTCCTCCACCCCGCCCCAATTTTCTGAATCTGGAGGTGATGCTGGAAGTCGTGAGGGCCCGAAGAGAAATGCTGTTTCCTGTGGATGGGAGGAAGAGGCCAGCAACGCAAACCAAGCAGGCATGGCTGGAAGTTGCAGAATCAGTCAGCAGCAGGAGTGTGGTCCCTCGCAGCTAGATTCAATGCCACAAGAAGCAAGCACCACACTCTGACTTCTGCAGCATTCTCCTGCACCACACTTATGAACATGCGTATTAGGAGCAGGAATAGGCCACTCAGCCCCTTGAGCCTGCTCCACCATTCAATAAGTTCATGGCTGAATTGATTACTCCACATTTCCACCTACCCCCGATAACCTTTCACCCCCTTGCTTATTAAGAATCTATCTACCTCTGCTTTAAAAATATTCAAAAACTCTGCTTCCACCGCCTTTTGAGGAAGAGATTTCCAAAGACTCACGACCCTCTGAGAGAAAAGATTTCTCCTCATCTCTGTCTTAAATGGATGACCCCTTATTTATAAACAGTGACCCCTAGTTCTAGATTCTTCCACAAGGGGAAACACCCTTTCCACATCCACCCTGTCAAGACCCCTGAGCATCTTAAATGTTTCAATCAAGTCACCTCTTACTCTTCTAAATTCCAGTGGATACAAACCTAGCCTGTCCAATCTTTCCTCATAAGACAGCCCGCCCATTCCAGGTATTAGTCCAGTAAACATTCTCTGTACTGCGTCCAACGCATTTACATCCTTCCTTAAATAAGGAGACCAGTACTGTACACAGTCCTCCAGATGTGGTCTCACCAATGCCCCGTATAGCTGACGCATAACCTCCCTACTTTTGTATTCAATTCCCCTCGCGATAAACGATAATATTCTATTAGCTTTCCTAATTACATGCTGTACCTGCATACCAACCATTTGCGATTCATGCACTAGGACACCCAGATCCCTGCCAAAGTGGACAGCTTCACATTTTCCCACATTATACTCCACTTATCAGACCAACACATCTCACATCTCAAGTCATTCCTCCCTCTCAAGACACCTCACATCCCCATCTGAACAGCCAATGGGCACACTCACCATCATCTTAGTGCCTTCTCACACCCATCCCTCACAATCACCCTCCATGATTGTTGTCATTTCATCTGTGCCGCACAATCCATTTCTCACATTCATAACTATGCTTTCTGTCCTTGACAGAGAAGAGAGCACACAACTCCAGGGAGAGGCAGAGAACCAGGGCGTGACCCTGCAGTCATAGCCACCCTGATCACTGCGGACTAGGAGGCCTTGGAGATCAACATAATGGCAGCATTCAGGGGCATAGGCAATGGAGAGATGGGGGTCTCCCACATACCTGGTGACTGAATTAGATATCACACTGTCAGTAGGCATGTAACAGTCACTAATATAAAAGCAAAATACTGCGGATGCTGGAAATCTGAAATAAAAACAAGAAATGCTGGAACCACTCAGCAGGTCTGGCAGCATCTGTGAAAAGAGAAGCAGAGTTAACGTTTCGGGTCAGTGACCCTTCTTCGAAACTGACAAATATTAGAAAAGTCACAGGTTATAAGCAAGTGAGGTGGGGGTGGGGCAAGAGATAACAAAGGAGGTCTAGATTGGACCAGGCCCCACCCCCGGCTCACTTGCTTATAACCTGTGACTTTTCTAATATTTGTCAGTTCCGAAGAAGGGTCACTGACCCGAAACGTTAACTCTGCTTCTCTTTTCACAGATGCTGCCAGACCTGCTGAGTGGTTCCAGCATTTCTTGTTTTTATTTCAGATTTCCAGCATCCGCAGTATTTTGCTTTTATTTTAGTGTTTAATTCACTGCCACTTCTCTTCCAGGAATGCCTACCTTGAAGAAGTTCTGCTCTTCTCTCCGATGGGATTTTTGTTTGTCTCTTTTACCTTGTTCACCTTCATTGCTTTCTATTGTTTGCCTTTGCTCCGTGACCTATTGGTCAGCTATGTGGCCTGGTCCAATCTAGACCTCCTTTGTTATCTCTTGCCCCACCCCCACCTCACTTGCTTATAACCTGTGACTTTTCTAATATTTGTCAGTTCCGAAGAAGGGTCACTGACCCGAAACGTTAACTCTCCTTCTCTTTTCACAGATGCTGCCAGACCTGCTGAGTGGTTCCAGCATTTCTTGTTTTTATAACAGTCGCTAATGTTGAATTGCTGTCATCATTAACTGAAATGTCAAGATCTGCACAAAATTCACTTTGAACCCTTTCCCCATGTCAGTTGTAATTCGGATCTTTCATCTCTCGCAGGTCCTTCAAGGGTGACACGAGCTGGAGCGGGAGAAAGCCAAAGAGTCCTCAGAGGAGAGCACGCACTCTGAGGAAGCACTGTCACATAACTCATGCACACCCTCCACCACCACAGATAAACACACCTCAGTGGGGACTCCAATCGAGATAGCTAGGATGTCACATGATGAGGAGCATATCATACATGACCAGGAGCAGTTTCTCAAACAGAGAAAGCAGTGGAAAGTCCCTGGAAACTGCAGGACACACCAAGCTGCTCAGCTGTATGCACATTCTTAAAATTCTTTCGTGGGATGTGGGCATCACTGGCAAGACCAGCATTTGCTGTCCATCCCTAATTGCCCTTGAGAAGGTGGTGGTGAGCTGCCTTGAACCGATGCAGCCCATCTGGTGCGGGTACACCCACAGTGTTGTTAGGGAGGGAGTTCCAGGATTTTGACCCAGTGACAGTGAAAAAACAGCGATATATTTCCAAGTCAGGATGGTGTGTGACTTGGAGGGAAAATTGCAGATGGTGGTGTTCCCAGTCCCACGCATCTGTTTGCCTTGTCCTTCTAGGTGGAACAGGTCGCGTGTTTGGAAGGTGCTGTCGAAGGAGATGTGCTGAGTTGCTGCAGTGCATCTTATATATGGTACACACTGCTGCCACTGTGTGCTGGTGGTGGAGGGAGTGAATGTTTAAACTGATGGATGGGGTGCTGATCAAGAGGCTGCTTTGTCCTGAATGGTGTCAAGTTCCTGAGTGTTGTTGGAGCTGCACCCATCCAGTGGAGAATATTCCATCGCGCTCCTGACTTGTGCCTTATAGATGGTGGACAGGCTTTGGGAACTCAGGAGGTGGGTTACTCGCCATAGAATTCACAGCCTCTGGCCTGCTCTTGTAGCCACAGTATTTATGTGGCTGGTTCGGTTCAGTTTCTGGTCAATGGTAACCCCCCAGGATATTGATAGAGGGGGATTCAGCGATGGTAATGCCGTTGAATGTCAAGGGAAGATGGATCGACTCTCTCTTGTTGGAGATCGTTATTGCCTGTCACTTGTGTGGCGTGAATGTTACTTGCTACTTATCAGCCCAAGCCTGAATGTTGTCCAGATCTTGCTGTATATGGGCATGGACTGCTTCAGTATCTGGGGAGTTGTCAATGGTACTGCACGTTGTGCAATCATCAATAAACATCCCCACTTCTGACCTTATGATGAGGGAAGATCATTGATAAAGCAGCTGAAGGTGGTTGGGTCTAGGACACTACCCTGAGGAATTCCTGCAGCAATGTCTTGGGGCTGAGATGATTGGCCTCCAACAACCACAACCATCTTGCTTTGTGCAAGGTATGATTCCAACCAGTGGAGACTTCCCCCCCTGATTCCATTGACTTCAATTTGGCTACACTGTGATGCCACACTCGGTCAAATGCTGCCTTGATATCAAGGGCAGTCACTCTAACCTCACCTCTTGAGTTCAGTTCTTTTGCACATGTTTGGACCAAAGCTGTAATGAGTTCAAGAGCTAAGTGGCTCTTGCAGAACCCAAACTGAGCATCGGTGAGCAGGTTATTGCTGAGATTCAGGGGACATCCATGAAGAGGACACTGCTAGAGCAGCAATGGGAAATGTGTGAAATTCTGTCTACATTTCCAGAGGCAGTGCACACCTTTGGAAAGAGATTGGAGCAGACCATCTCTACCATGAGTACCATGATGTCTCGGGCATTGGCGCTGCTGTTCACCTCCCTGGAAAGAGTGGCCACCTGCATAGAGAATCAGATGTGGCAGACAACCGAATGCATACTTGTCCTGACCTATGGCCTGCACACCCAGGGCTGGGAAGGGAGGCTATAAAATAGTGAAGGAAGGCAGAGGGTGGAGTGCCCATCGCCTTCTCATCGCCATTCAATTTTGTTGGTGGTGTGAAAGCTCGAAGATGGCTTTCCTGCCCAGAGGCCAATTGAGGTCCTTAATGGCAACTTAAGGGCCTCCCCCCACCACTGGCATTTTACCAGTGGCAGGAGGGCCCTCCGCCATGTGGGGAGGTTGCTCAGTAAAATCAGGTGGCTTCCCTGTGGGCTAGTGGGGGAGGCCGTCCTCCATGGGCAATCTGTGACCCATGGAGGGCCCCAATTACCTGAGATCCAGGGCTCCAGTGCCACATTTTGGTCCCAGGCCTCCTGCAGTACCGGCAGTGGCCGCCACACCCAATGGCGCTGCTGGTTATGCTGAGCTGGATCCCTGTCCTTAAAGGACCAGGACCCCGACAGCAGGCAGTTAATTGGCTGCCCATCGTGGAATTTGGCTGGGGGTCACCAGTGTTATGTTTTGCTGTTATAACGTGGACACACCAATCACCCAAACTGATCAGTGAATCCAAAAGGTCGGTTCTTTTATTGAAGATACTAACTTACACAGCAATATTTACATTGTTGTTCCTGTAGCTGCTTGCAGCAAGTGCTTAGAGGTCGCAAGGGTCAGTGCATCACATCCTGTCTGGTGATGTACAGCTCTTTCAGCTACACTCCTTAAAGCAATACTGCAGCACTTAAAGCAATACCAAACTTCCCCCTTTTTTCTAAATTCAAAATGTGTCATGAAATAATCAGAACTATTTACCATATAGCGGGTGAAAAAGGTGTTAAATGTTTAAAATATACAGTAATGCAATTACATGTCTCTAAAGCATATTGGAGGTCTGATGATACGCCCCAACCTGGTTGCTGTACAGTCTCACAGTCTTGACTAAAAGCAAAATACTGCGGATGCTGGAAATCTGAAATAAAAACAAGAAATGCTGGAAATACTCAGCAGGTGTGGCAGCATCTGTGGAGAGAGAAGCAGAGTTAACGTTTCAGGTCAGGTCAGTTCTGAAGAAGGGTCACTGACCTGAAACGTTAAATCTGCTTCTCTCTCCACAGATGCTGCCAGACCTGCTGAGTATTTCCAGCATTTCTTGTTTTTATTATCACAGTCTTGACTTTCAGAAGAACATAAGAACACAAGAAATAGGAGCAGCAGGAGACCGTTTGGCCCATTGAGCCTGCTCCACCACTCAATATGATCATAGCTGATCTTAGGCTTCAACTCCACTTTCCAGCCTGCTCGCCATATCCCTTGTTTCCCTGAGAGAGCAAAAGTCTGTCTATCCCAGCTTTAAATGGGTGTTGGGTTTGGGTCATGTCTTTCATTTTTTTCTTGCCTGTCAAGCAATTCTTCTCTGTTTGACGTAGCTGATTACTGTTGATTTGGTTCTCTGTTTCCAGTTACAACATCCTTTGTTTAACTTGGTTCGGTTCAGCCTGTGTTTCAGCTCCTCTACACCACACTGCCGTTCGTCCTATAGCTCGCTTACAGCATTCCTCTGTGTTGGGTTTTCCCATCTGCCAGTTTATCTAGGCAGATGATGCTGCCAATGATCCTCTAAATCTTTAACTTGCTACCAAAATTCTTTCAGACCCATTGGCTCTTCTGCTTCTCTTAATCTTGTCTGTACTAGCTCCTTCCCCAATTGCAGAACAGATTCCACACCATAGCATGGTAGCCTTTATGCTGTATCTCCAGAGCTGCAATTTTCAGTTGTAGTTCAACCACAGCTGCTTTGCTACCTGCTTCTCAAAGTCTCAGTGCCATCATATCTTCTTTATTCTTGCAGTCTATTCTTGCAATCTCAGCTATTTTTGTTTAGTTTCATTTAACTGAGCAAGTAGTCAAGAAAACACAGTACCATTCTCTGTCTGAATAGTTTTAATTCAGTAAAGAGTTCTGCTGCCTTCCAGTTTAGGGTTGGAAATTTGATTGACATTTTGTGTTGAACAGCATCAGTGGTAGGAATAAAGATTTAAACTTGGACAGCCCTTGAAGGATTTGAGCTCTGCAGTTACTGTTTGGCCCTTTAACTGGCAGTACAGCTTTCTCTGTAACCAAAAAAAATTGCCTTGCTGCTATGGAACTAGAAATAAGAAATCCTGCCGCTGTTAAAAAAAAAGCTTCCTGCTGTTTGCAAAAAACTCCCTGCCTGTAATACCACTGGCTGCCACAGCCTAGTGGAGCGGTAGAGGGAGAAAGGCAGTGCGAACATGGTGCTGGTTCCGAGCTCTCACACTGTCTTGAGGTTCCACCCACGAAGGGTGATGACATGCTGTCTCGAGGCCCTGTCCATGAGGGGCGATTTATGAGTGAGAAAATAAAATGGAGCTATCTCCCAGGCACGCACTGACTTTAGGCTCCACCCACGATGGCACAAAGGGTGATTTCGGCACGTAAAAGAAAAGCTCGCCTGCCTCCTGGACTGCGTGCTGTCCTTTAGCCCTGCCCACAAAGAGTGATTTCGGCATGAAAGGGCTCTGTAGTGGTGGTGGGGAAATAAAGTTAGTGGTTGTTTTTATTTCTTTTTAGCTCTCCTGATCGACAGAAAGGTCAGTAATGGAGATACGATTTTTTTTTTTTAATGGCTCCTGATCGATGAAAAGGTCAATAATGGAGCTGAATTTTTTTTTTTATGACTCGCCTGAGACCTTCAGGAGAAGTAGTAAAATGGCTATTGAGGTTTTCTGGCCTTCTCAAATTCCTGGGGGTTGCTGTGCACGAATAATCCTGCCTGGTCATGTCGTGATAGATTAATCACCGAACTCCCGATCTGGTGGCACTTCAGTGAAAATGGTGCTCCCACCCAGCGCACACCTCTCAGAGTCAGCTTTCATAAGATTGCTTCCAGCGCAAACTGTAATGGCAGCCTGAATCAGACTTACATTCACTTAAAGTAAAGCTGTAGAACCTAGGCTCGATGTGTGATGTCTGGACGATGCGGACCTGCTGTGTGTTCGACGCCAACAATATGGCACAGTCACTTACGCAGACTTCCAGGCTGCCGCAAGGACCACAGATGAACCTGGTGAGCTTGCAAACCTTCACTCTGGAGGTTCTGTAGCAAGCGCATGGGTTCACCGATCAATGAATCCAAAAGGTAAGTTCTTTTATTGAAGATACTAATTTATGCAGCAATACTGGGATGGTGCTTTACATTGTTGTTCCTATGGCTGCTGGCAGCAAGTGCTTAGAGGTCACAAGGGTCGGTGCATCACATCCTGTCTGGTGATGGACAGCCATTTCAGATATGCCCCTTAAAGCAATACTGTAGCACATAAAGCAATACTACAACAGCAAAGCCCCACTATCGGGGTGAAATCGAGTTCTCTGTCTGCCACTTTAATCAGGATGGAGGAAAGCCTCACCTTTGCTGTTTAATGCCTCAAACTGCAAATAAGTGCTCTCCAACTTTTGGCTAGTAAGGAAATGCAGGAGGGAAGATGAGAAAGGGTAAATGGAAGTTCAGATTCTTCTCAAGATGCTCCCACTAGCTAACATTGGATCATTTACTTCACCTGAAAGTTAAATGGATCCTCAGTTTAACATCTCATCCAAAAAAGACAGCACCACCAACAGTGTAGCACTGCCTCAGTATAATGAAGTGCAAGCCAAAAGATACAAGGCAATGAGGAACATTTGGGGTAGTGGGATTAGTTTTGGATTGCTGTCGCGAAGAGCCAGCACAGATACAGTGGGCTGAATGCCCAGCTTTTGTACTGTACATTTCTATGATTTTATGATTCTATGGTCTTATTGTAACTAGTTGAACCCTCTTTGTGTCACATTGAATGTATACCAGAAGTGATTAAAACATAAAAATTATTGAAATAAAAATAACTGAAAAATTCAAAATTACAACCTAAATTCTAATGTATATTATAATTAAGATCACTTTTTATAAGCATCCAAAAATTCAAAATAAGCATACAGACCTCTTTACTACAACTTAAGCTGTGCTTATTAAGCAAGGCTCATCATTTCCCTTATTACTTTTTCTAGAGATGTTGCAAAGCAATGAATATAAAAAACAGGAGATGGGAGTGAGGTCACTTGAAGTTCTTTGCGTGATAAAAAAGCAGTACTGGAAACCAATTCATTCTGCAGGTGAGAAGGGAAAATACAAAGGTACCAACCCAATACAAATAATAAAAGAACTTTAAAACCATCATCTTCATTTACAAATCACTCCCTACATATGTAACTTCCTTCAAACCTATGTTCCAGCATGGATTGTGTATCCCTCCCACAAAACCATCACTGGTGGCAGAGCCTACAGTCATCACAACTCTGCACTATTTTTCTTCTTAAACCCTCCGCTTTGCTATCTTTCTTCCAAATTTGAAAGCAACTTCAAAAGTTGATGTTGCTGTTTGGTCCTCCCATCCCATCTTCCCAATTTGCTGGTCAGGACTTCTGATCCTTTGTCACATGAAAGGCAATAATAATGGAAATGATTGGCCCATGTGCATGGGCTTTGTAATAATACTTATAGGCTGTACGAAAACACACAATAACAGTTGCATTATAGTGTTTTAAATATTCACAGACCTAATTGAATCATCACAATAATAAAAACATTGCCTATTTTTCTTCTGGCAAATTTGATTTTAGATCAAGTTTCTATGATTGTTGGCTGCTTCAGATCACTGGATATAGGCTACTGGCACTTTGCATTTTGGCATAAAATGACAATATTTGATTTAGGGGCTTTAACTAGGAAATATTAGAACAGTAACAGCTCTCTTGTATTATTGGTGTAATATGCCTTCTTGAGTTTAAAGCATATCCTCAAACATGCAGAGTTATTATTTACTCAGATATGAGCTGCACAAGCTACCACATCTGTAAGCTTTCTATTTATATTATAATGCATTTTAATAGTGTGTTATTAGATTGTTGAAACATCTCAAAGTGCTTCACAAAATGAAGTTCTTTGAGAGTGAAATAACTATTATGTAGGCAAGCACCTATCCACATAAAAACACAAAATGTTGGAAATACTCAGCAGCAATGTTGCCTGAAAGCTACGTGACAACCCAAAAGTTCCCACGCAGGCCGTGCACAAGTTGGCTCCTTTAAGTTGCTGCATGTGCGTGGCTGTGCAAAAAAAATTTAAAGGGACTGCGCACTTAAATAAATTACCCACTCATTCCAAAAGAAATTTAAAGGAACATTGCTCAGCATGTCAGGCAGTATCTGTGGAGAGAGAAACAGAGATGACCTTTCAGGTCAATGACCTTTCGTCTGTTCTGATGAAAGGTCATCGATCTGAAATGTTAGGCTGAATTTTATTTCTAGGCTTCAGGTCCTGACGTCGGAACCGGAAGCAGGTGCGGCATCCATTGGGGCAATCAGCAACTGGCCAATTAAGGATGGGAATCACGGGGGCCAAGAGAACAGAGGCGGCAGCAGAGGCGGAGAAGTTGGCGTCGGGTGATGCTGCGGAAGCTCCAGGCACCATACCTAAAGTGCTGACAGCCCCTGCCTGACTGCTCATTTCATCCAGTGAGCCCCTGCATTCAGAAGTGCCAGGCATCATTTTGCAATACTGCAGGCAGAATGGCAGAAGGAAGACCCTGAGTGGCCCCACTGTTCAGTGACACCTCCCTCCAGGCTCAGCTCCAGGCTGCAAGGGAAAGGTGGAAGGTCCTCATCCCAGGGATGGGAGGAGGAGACCAGCCCATCTGACCAAGGAAACCTGAACAGAGATAGTGTAGATGGTCAGCAGCTATGGGGTAACCCCACAGACTTGGGTCCAGTGCCGGAAAAGGGTCAATGATGTCATCAAGGTGAGTGTTCCATTCAATTCCAACCCTTTGTGCCCAGCTTGTGTCACAGCGAGAGAATTTGTTTGGTGGAGAGGGAGGGACCACCCAGCCATGTCAATGGGGTTCTGGAGTCGCCAGTGGAGTCTGAGGCTTGGCCACACCTCAGTTAGAGATGCCCATCTATCAATGTATTCCCCTGCTTAGGCCCTCGAGTGGCAGGAGGCATTTGTGAGCCTCCATCATGGTACGGTGGACTTTCATCATCAGAGTATGGGGCTTTTACCCACTGGCAGACTAACCTTGTCCCTCATTGTGTCTGCAGGAGAAGATGGCCCACAATAAGAAGGAGCGTGCCAAGACCAGCAGCAGTGTTCCTTATTTGCAAGTCCTTACACTGGTGGAGGCCAAGAACTGGCAGGGCGACAAGGCAAACATGCCATTGGTGATGGGGAGACAGGGGCACCCAGCCAAGAGATTGAGTGAGCATCTCCCAGGGCACAAGGGTGTCTCTGATGCCAAAGAGCCATCTAGTGCATGTAATCCTCATGGCAGTAAAGGAGAAGTACATTTGGGGTCATATAAATGTGAGGATGGACAGGCACAAATCCTTCTATTTCAATGAATTCTCATTCAGGTCAAGGTGACCAAGAAGAGAGAGGAGGTCCAGAGGTGGGCGAACAATCAGCCACCTCTGAGGAGCAGGAGGAGGCAGCCTCAAAGGGTCCACTGTCATATCATTCCACCCCCCCCCCACCCTCCACCAGCACACATACTCTTACATCGGTGGGTAGTCACGTGCATTTAGATATGGGCACACAACCTGGTGAGTGTTCTATGATTCACATGGACATAATCAGTGAATCTACAACGTAGCTTCTTTTATTGAAGATACAAACATCCACAGCAATACTGGGGAAGATCCAGTACTTGGTTGTTACGTTACTAGCTGCTTGCAGTGAGTGCCTGAAGTGAGTGACTGTTGGTCATGTGCATCCGCACATCATATCCAGTCAGAGTGCAAGACAGTTGTTTAGGATACACCCCTCAAAGTGGCACTGTAGCATTTAAAGCAATAACACAACATTCCCTTTTTTTCCAAAATAAAAATGTGTCATGAAATGATCAGAATTGTAGTGAAAAAGGTATTACATGTTAACAATAAACAGTAATAGAGTTACAAGTAAAGTAACAAGTCTCTGTAGCATGTTGGGGATCTGATGATACACCCCAATCTGATCACTGTAGGATTGGTTTGTGGATGTTGTCCAGGCGCATGGTCTTGACTGTCAGTGGGAACGTTGGATTTGAGTGGTGTCTTTGATTTTTTCTTTTCCCTGTTGATCAATTTTTCTCTGTTCATCATGGCTGGTTACTTTTGGTTTGGTTCCCTGTTTCAAGTTTCATCATCCGTTCTTTAACTTCTTTCAGTTCAGTCTGCGTTTCAGTTCCTGTAAGGCACACTGCCATCAGTTCGTTCTGTGGCTCGCTTACAGCATGCTTCTGTGATGGGCCTCTCCACCTGCCACTAGCTCTAGGCAGATGGTGTTGCCAATGCTCTTCCAAAAATTTACCTTATTGCCAAAATTCTTTCGGAGCCATTAGGACTTCTGCTTCTCTTACCCTTGCCTGCACTGTCTCCTCCTCCAATTGCAGAGCAGAAATGTCACTATAGCGTGGATAGCCTTTAAGCTATATCTCCAGAACCGCAATTCTCTGTTGTAGCTCAGCCACAGCTGGTATGCTACCTGCTTCTCAAAGTCACAGCACAATCAGATCACCTTTGTACTTGTAATGCATCTTGGCTACTTTTCGATTACTTTCATGTAACTGAGCGAGTAGTCCCTTGTTCTGGGCTGTGAGATATTGCACCTTCTTATGTAGGCCATTGCACTCCTTCTTGATCATCAGATCAGTTTACAGCTGGACCCTACACTGCTTTGTCGGCTGCTTGGATAGTCTGGATTTCGAGTGTGTAGTCCACCTCTTGCACTGCCTGCTCTTGCTAATTGCAGATTGCCTGCAGTTGTCTTTGTGGTCTGCTTTCCACACCACTTTCGTGTTGATGCCATGAATTGTTGCCAATGTCACGTCTCTGCATGCAGGTAAGTCTGTGATTGATGGACCTGTGGTGTCCATGGTGTAAAAATTTTGGGGTGACCACGGTGAGTTGCCATATCTGCGCTTCAGCGTGATGGCTCTCAAGGAATCGCTGAACCCTTGTATGCCATGAGCTTGGCACTGGTCAATTGAGCCATTGTTTGCCATTGTCGCGAATACATATTCTTCAGAATGCGAAGCGGTAGAGTGTTGGCGCTAGCACCTGTGTCAGTCCTGGTCTAGACTGTGTGTTTAGGGCCCTGAATCTTAGTAAAGGAAACTACGAAGGTATGAGGCGCAAGTTGGCTATGACGGATTGGGAAACGTTACTTAAAGGGATGACTGTGGATAGGCAATGGCAAACATTTAAAGAGCGCATGGATGAACTGCAACAATTGTTTATCCCTGTCTGGCGCAAAAGTAAAACGGGAAAGGTAGCCAAACCATGGCTTACAAGGGAAATTAGAGATAGCATTAGATCCAAGGAAGAGGCATATAAATTCGCCAGAAAAAACAACAGACCTGAGGATTGGGAGCAGTTTAGAATTCAGCAAAGGAGGACCAAGGGATTGATTAAGAAAAGGGAAATAGAGTACGAGAGTAAGCTTGCGGGGAACATAAAAACTGACAGCAAAAGTTTTTATAGTTATGTGAAGAGAAAAAGATTGGTGAAGACAAATGTAGGTTCCTTACAGTCAGAAACAGGGGAATTTATTATGGGGAACAAAGAAATGGCTGACTAACTAAATGCATACTTTGATTCTGTCTTCACAAAGGAGGACACAAATATCATACCAGAAATGTTGGGGAACACAGGGCTTAGTGAGAGAGAGGAACTGAAGGAAATCAGTATTAGTAGAGAAATGGTGTTGGGGAAATTGATGGGATTGAAGGCTGATAAATCCCCAGGGCCTGATGGTCTGCATCCCAGAATACTTAAGGAAGTGGCCCTAGAAATAGTGGATGCATTGGTGGTCATCTTTCAAGATTCTATAGACTCTGGAACAGTTCCTACAGATTGGAGTTTAGCTAATGTAACCCCACTATTTAAAAAGGGAGGTAGAGAGAAAGCAGGGAATTATAGACCAGTCAGCCTGACGTCAGTAGTGGGGAAAATTCTAGAGACCACTGTCAAAGATTTTATAGCAGAACACTTGGAGAACAGTGGTAGAATCGGGCAGAGTCAGCATGGATTTATGAAAGGGAAATCATGCTTGACAAATCTCCTAGAATTCTTTGAGGATGTAACTAGTAGAGTTGATGAGGGGGAGCCAGTGGATGTGGTTTATTTGGACTTTCAGAAGGCTTTCGACGAAGTCTCACATAAGAGATTATCATGTAAAATTAAAGCGCATGGGATTGGGGATAGTGTATTGCAATGGACAGAAAATTGGTTGGCAGACAGGAAACAAAAAGTAGGGATAAATGGGTCTTTTTCCGAATGGCAGGCAGTGACTAGTGGGGTACCTCAGGGATCAGTGCTAGGACCTCAGCTATTCACAATATATATTAATGATTTAGATGAGGGAACTAAAATGTAATAGCTCCAAATTTGCAGATGACACGAAACTGGGTGGGAGGGTGAGTTGTGAGGAGGATGCAGAGAGGTTTCAGGGTGATTTGGACAAGTTGAGTGAGTGGGCAAATGCATGACAAATGCTGTATAATGTGGATGAATGTGAGGTTATCCACTTTGAGAGCAAAAACAGGAAGGCAGATTATTATCTGAACGGCTAAAAACTGAGAGAGGGGAATATGGCCTGCTCAATGGTCACACGGGTTGACCCATGGCAAGTGTTGTATCTCTCCTCTGCATCTGTGTGCTGCTTCCTCATAGGCGTCAGTATCCATGTCCTCAGAGGGGTGGCCTTGTTTCGAAGGATCCATTCCTGAAGGTGCATGGGGGCACAGAGAAGGTCAGACACCTGGGACTGCCTTAGTATGTACGCCTGGTGGCTGCTTCCCAGGAATTGTGCGCACATCTGTAAGCTCCGCTTTCAGTGGTTGCACACCAATTGTACATTGAGGGAGTGGAAACCCTTCTAGTTGGTGAGGCAGTAGACTGGTCCTTGGGAGCCTTGATGGCCACACTCGTGCAGTCAATCATCCCCTGCATCTTGGGAAATCCAGGGATGACCCCGAATCCTATAGTCCTCACAGCTTGACTGTTGCACATAGTTGCTGGCTCTCCTGAACATGGCGTTGGTGACCTCCTTGATGCACTGATGCTCCACAGACTGGGAGATTCCACACATATCTCCAACAGACCCCTGGAATGATCTGGTGATGTAAAAGTTTCATTCCACAGTGACTTTCAGCACTACTGGCATTTGGTACCCACCAAGTCCCATTGGCCTCAGCTCATCCTGCAGATTAAACAGTGTTTATTGGCAGACTCCCTGGTGAGGTGCAGTCTTTGGAGACACAGCCACTTGAACATCTGCAGGTAGTTGAGATGCAGCCAGTAGACCCTCTCCGGAGGGTAGCTTCTTCTGCTCACCAGAGGTTTTTGCCATGTCCTTCTACAACCTTCTCCATCCTCCAGAACTGGGACCCAAATTGTTGGCATTCTCCTACCTGTCCCTGATGCTCCCTCCCTCTCTGCTCCTCCTCCTCCACCAGGGCCTTGAAGCCAGGGTGAATGAGGCCCATGATAGGTTGCCTCTCCCTGAGTGCAAGGCCTCCAGGACAAATAGACCTACCATCAGCCTCCGTCATTATTTGTGCTTTTCAATCAGGTGGAAATACCCCGATTCCACCCTGGTGTGGATGCATCGCAGTGTTGGCACCTTGGCCCCACTTCTGGCTGTCTTTCACAATGCCTCCCTCCTCCACCCTTCCTGCTAAGTGACACAGCCTCACCTGATGGTTTCCCAGCAAAGCCAACACTGAGCTTCGGCTCCTTGTCACCTTCTTGCACCAAGCGAGGCCCTGAAGCTCCGTGGTTCTCGTGTGCGAATTCGAAATGGTGAATAAAATTGCTGTCAATTGGGTTCTTAAATACCTTAATTGGCTTCCCGCCTCATGAATGTGCGAACCCCACACTATATGTTGATCACCGACTGGAAATTCTAGAAGGGACATACCTGTCCGACATCTTCCGTCCCAATTTAGTGGCAACCACCTCCCCCCCCTCCACCGTCTCTGTTGCTGTCTCAAACTGCCCCATAAAATTCAGCCTATTAACTCCGTTACTCTCTCCACAGATGTTGCCTGGCCTGCTGAGTATTTCCAGCATTTTCTGTTCTTATTTCAGATTTCCAGCATCAACAGTATTATGCTTTTGTACTTATCCACATAATATTGATAGTCAAACTAAGAATTATTTTCTCCCAGGGTTGTGTAGGCATTTTTGGTAAGTTGTAATTCTCCTTTATAGGATGCAGCATACACCTTCACTGCCACAAACTTGTGCTGATCATACATAATTTAAAAGGTATTGGCTATATGGAGTATTATTAGTATTAGCAGTGATTTTTTTTATTCGTTCTTGGGATGTGAGCATCGCTGGCAAGACCAGCACATATTGCCTATCCCTAGTTGCCCTTGAGAAGCTGCTTTCTTGAACTGCTTCAGTCCAGGTGGTGTAGGTACACTTAGAGTGCTGTTAGGGAGGGAGTTCCAGGATTTTGACCCAGTGATAGCAAAGGAATGGTGTATGACTTACAGGTGGTGGTGGAATGGGGAATGTTACTCATTGGTATTATTTGGAAAGAGGAATTGCAAGGCATTTTTATATTGATAGTATGGTGACAGTCAGGAAAAAAATACTCCTACTACTATTGGTAGCCATAAAATAAGCAAAGCAGACTCCATACCTTTGACAGATTAATATTTTGTGAGTCCCAAGGAAAACAAGCATTTACTTCCTTTAGCCCTCATATAAGGTCTGCCAGCTTACAGTGATTGTAAAAAGAGAAGGGGCAGTGAAGGCCAGAGGTCTCCACTTTCAGTACCACTTTCCTACAATCCCAGCAGCAATGTGAAAGTGCCTATCGATTGTATTAAGAATACACTGTGCTATGTTGTGTTGAACTGAAACACAGAAATTTTCAGCGTAAGAGGTGGCCATTTTGACCCTTCTTTCCTGCTCTGAATTTATGCGCTTTTCAAGAATTGATTTTACACAGTCCTATTGTCTTGATCTCTCCACAAATTCCACAGAAGCATTGAAAGTTGCTGGAATGTTTGAGAAAGTAGATTGTGCCATACTTAACACTGACTGTTTCAATTCTTTAATTTAGGTAGCATTCCTGCTCTTATAGATCTGTTACGCAGTAAGCATGAGACACTGCAATGTATTGCTGCTGCTGTGCTGTGTAATCTCTCCACCTATCCAACAGTCTGTCACGCGATTGTTAATTATGATATCATCCCAGTGCTTATTGAATTACTGCACAGTCAACAGCCCGAGCTTCAATCACGTTGTTCAGTCATCCTGTATGATATTGCCCAGATTGAGGATAATGGCAGTCTAATCGCTTCCCTTGTAAGTAATGTTTGATTATAGCACTCAGTTTTATTTTTAAAATATATTCGATGTATTATCAAAGCGATATCATGAAGTTGTTGACACCATTTTTTGAAATGTATAATGTTTTAGTATTTAACAGTATCTCTACACTTTTAAAACTATTTCTTCTCTTTATACCACTGAAAGCACATCAGGGTAGTTTCTACTAGGTTGCACTGGTTTTTTCCAGTACAATTCATCCAAAATCTGCCAAACTAGCAACAAAGATCAAGCAATTTCAAGCACAAGTTACAATCACCACAAATTGAGTTTCCATGTTCTTTTTCACTGGTTTTAAAAAATCTTGCTGGAGTATTTTTAATACAAGTAAAGAACACAAGAAATTGGAGCAGGAGTAGACCATCGAGCCTGCTCCGCCATTCAAAATGATCATGGCAGATGTTAAGATAGAAATAAACAATTAGATTCTAAAATACTGTCTGCTCTGGTTCGTGGAAGATTTTACATTTGTGATTATGCAAATAAGTTTGAGCAGAAACTTGAACCAGAGAATCGATTAGGAGAACTAGCACAGTTTAGATTGATGCTTGTACCCAAATCCAAAGCCCTGCCCTGTCACCTTTTTAAATCGCTGTTAATTTTCTTCAAGCTAGAGTCTGTTGAGAACCAAGGGCAATAACTCATTACACAGTCCACATCCATAGAACTGGCCAGGGCCCCAGGTCAAATTAATCACCATGCCACGTTTCCACTACTTGCACCCATTTGTGAGCCTTTGAAGAGGCTCTTAAAATGAAGCTTTTATTGAGGTATAAGGGAACTAATAGGCCACTTTTAAATTAAAATATTTAATTTACTCCGAAACTGACGACACCAATTGTGCTAGTGAATGATTCTGTATAGATCTTTTTAAGTTATTTTCAGTTACTTAAAATCCAGTTACTCATAGGAGATGGATTAGACACAGCATGCCAAATTCATGCTGCCTACTCATTAGAATGATCTCTGCGTGTAGCCAGCACTAACCATGATGTTAATTAGCTGGACATAACAGCAGGGGACCCAAAATAATAACTTCGTAACACTACTTAAAGCTGGCCTGCACTGCTTAAAGCTAGACTGCATCTCTTAAAGGGGAGGTGCATTGAGGCTGCAGCAGGTGTGACGTGTCTCACAGGTAGTGAATCTGTCCTGTGAAGCAGTGAGAAAAGGCAGAGAGTGGGCTCAGACGCTGCAATGGAGGTCTTGCTGGAGCAGTTGGAAAAAGAGGAGAGATGCCCTGTATTCACAGGGGGGCAGGAGGCACATGGTCAAAAGGCAGTGTGAGCAGATAGCTGTGGAATTCAATGCCAGGAGTCATGTCCTGAAGCACTGAATACAGTGCCACAAGAAGTTCAATGATCTCACACAATTGGTCAAGGTCAATGAATACATCTTCAAATGCCACATTCTACGAGCTATATCACTAGCCTTAGCTGCTACTCAATCCACAACACTCCCATTATTCACCTGCCAACAATCTCTATAAATCAGGACTCATATCTAACACACATAACTTCACCTCACTCTCACATACTTAGCACTGCCACAAACCTCACACCCACAACTCATAGATTGCACACACTGCCAGCTATTCAATCATGACAACCACATCACCCAAACAGTTTGCACAACACTGACACACTTCCCTCTCTCTTGCAGGACAAGTTGGTGTACAAGTGTAGGCAGCAAGAACTAACTAGCGAGGGGCAGGCATGTCTGTATGTCCTACTAGAAGAGACAATGCTGGCCACTATTAGAATGGTATTGGAACATTACCTGAGGCTGTAGTCAGTGGTGGGGCTGAAACCATCAAAGATGGCAGTATCCTCCTACTTAATCCTTCTCCTTATATCCCACTTCCCTCTCACCCACAATCTCTTCTGATTTCCAAGTTGCAGATGTTGTAAGCATGCACCTCTTACTTTCCCCCATCCCCTCACCACAATCTTACCATTGTGCTATTTTCCTTGCAGCTACCCAAGAGGTTCAACCTGGCCAGACAGTGGAGGGACACGTGCATGAGAGTGATGATGAAAACAAAACACTGTCACTTGATTTCACACTTACAGAAACCTGCCCAGATACTGACACTGCGCATGTCTTAGACGATAAATTAAAGGTTGGCTCTGCACGTGGTGTGACTATGGACACAAGTGTGCTGCAACTAGGACAAAGAGCAAAGATAGTACAGGTGCCAGATCATCAGAGGGCAAGGTGGCACATGGGTTCTCCTGCAGGGGACTCAGATGAGAACTTTGATGGGGCAACCTACAGAAGAACAACAAAATGCTTGGTGCATTGGGAAGCCTCCCATAATGCATGCATTTATTGTAAAGGAGCATGGATGAGTCAAGCACCAACTTGGCACAAGTTTTTGTGCAGAGCTTGACGTTCATCCTTTCTAACATGGAAGTGGTGGCCAACTTCATTCACACACTTGTGGACCCAACCATGATGCTGCATCTGATGGCTGCTATCACAACTTCCATTGCAGCACAAGCAGCAGCCACCCTATGTCACAGCAGTCCAGCAATCCAACTGATTGCCAGGATTGCTGAGGCACCACCCCAGGAGTGTGACAGTGGCTCCTTGGAGCACAAACCTGCCCTCCTCTCTGAGGATGACAACATTCATCATACCACCCTTGCCACTCTACCAGTGCCCTTGCTGCTGCCTGTCAGCCAGCCAACCCAGTCTGTTGCAACTCATGTGGAGTTGGTGGAATTCACAACTGGGTCTTTTAGGCCCAGAGCTGTTCAAGGTTGTCCTCTAAGGCCAACTGCAGTGCCTTCCACTGAAAGCAACCAGCCTTCCACCAGCCATGCTGCAACCAGTCGGATAGCATGCTTAGGTGCACCAGGACAGGCAAAGGCACAAGGAAAATGCGCAAGACTGATTCATTTACATTTTTATCCAGTATGGCATGATTTCATTCATAAATTTCATTTGTAATGGTTAATTTGTGGTAGCTTTTATTTTTGCATTGCAGCCAACTGGATGCTGTGCTCTGTGCTGGTTAGTGACAGAGGGAAGTAAGGTGTAGGACTGTTGATGAGTGGAAAATTGTAGTTGCGGTTACTGATATTGTACTCAAATTAGCTCTTCCCAGATTGCCCTGGCAGAAAAGGCCTGCATTGGTTCTCTGCTCCCTTCCTCTTCCTCCTCCTCCTGAAGCTCCTGCCCTCAGCTGCTCGCCGTATAGCTGGTGGCAAGGTCTGTCCCCTCATGATGGCGAGGTAGTGCCGTGTGCAGCAGATGACAATGAAGCTTGACACCCACTCTGCTGAGTACAGCAGAGCTTCTCCAGAGCGGTCCAGGCAGTGGAAGCCTTGGTTCAGCATGCCAATGGCCTGCTCTATCATGCTTTGTGTGGCAGCCTTGCTCTCGTTCCATGCATGTTGCGCACCAGAGTCATGTTATCAACGGATAGGCCTTGTCACTCAGTAACCACACTGCGGTTTGCCATGGTGGCCCAAATGCAGTTGGTCACAGAATGAAAGCATCATAGCTGATGCTAGGATACCAGGCAACTGAGCTGCAAAATCTGCTGCCTATGGTCACACACCAGCTAGACGTTGAGTGTTAGTATACTGGCAGAAGCTTATAGTCCAATTAGTATTTGTTTTAGGCCAATATACCCAATCACATGCTGAGCATTTTGCTTGAAAAAGCCTGCCCTGGCAGTATCAATCTTCTTTAAACTTTAACAATATGCTAATGATGTGATGACATGATGACATCATGATGTAAATAAACACTTCCTTGAACTGGCTGTGCTTGGTGGCCTCCTTGTTTGTTCATACCCATCTGGTTCACTAATGCCCTTTAGGGAAGGAAATCTGCTGTCCTTACCTGTCTGGCCTACATGTGACTCCAGACCCACAGCAATGTGGCTGACTCTTACATGCCCCCTGAATTGGCCTAGCAAGCCACTCAGTTATATCTAACCGCTACGAAGTCAATAAAAAGGAATGAAACCGGTTGGACCACCCGGCATCGACCTAGGCACTGGAAACGACAACGGCAAACCCAGCCCTGTCGACCCTGCAAAGTCCTCCTTAGTAACATCTGGGGGGCTTGAGCCATAGTTGGGAGAGCTGTCCCACAGATTAGTCACGCAACAGCCTGATATAGTCATACTCACAGAATCATACCTTACAGACAATGTCCCAGACACCACCATCACCATCCCCAGCTATGTCCTGTCCCACCGGCAGGACAGACCCAGCAGAGGTGGCGGGACAGTGGTATACAGTAGGGAGGGAGTTGCCCTGGGAGTGCTCAACATTGACCATGAAGTCTCATGGCATCAGGTCAAACATGGGCAAGGAAACCTCCTGCTGATTACCACCTACCGCCCTCCCTCAGCTGATGAGTCAGTACCCCTCCATGTTGAACACCACTTGGAGGAAGCACTGAGGGTGGCAAGAGTGCAGAATGTACTCTGGGTGAGGGACTTCAATGTCCATCACCAAGAGTGGCTCAGTAGCACCACTACTGACTGAGCTGGCCG
Organism: Heterodontus francisci; assembly: GCF_036365525.1. Taxonomy (NCBI): domain Eukaryota; kingdom Metazoa; phylum Chordata; class Chondrichthyes; order Heterodontiformes; family Heterodontidae; genus Heterodontus; species Heterodontus francisci. Next base: position 90,299,408 of record NC_090377.1, read on the forward strand.
AGTCCTAAAGGACATAGCTGCTAGACTGGGTCTGCAGCAGGTGGTGAGGGAACCAACACAAGGGAAAAACATACTTGACCTCGTCCTCACCAATCTGCCTGCTGCAGATGCATCTGTCCATGACAGTATTGGTAGGAGTGACCACCGCACGTTCCTTGTGGAGACGAAGTCCCGCCTTTACATTGAGGATACTGTCCATCGTGTTGTGCTAAATGGGATAGATTTGGAAAAGATCTAGCAATGCAAAACTGGGCATTCATGAAGCACTGTGGGCCATCAGCAGCAGCAGAATTGTACTCAACCACAATCTGTAACCTCATGGCCCGGCATATCCCCCACTCTACCATTAACATCAAGCCAGGAGACCAACCCTGGTTCAGTGAAGAGTGCAGGAGGGCATGCCAGGAGCAGCACCAGACACACCTAAAAATGAGGTGTCAACCTGGTGAAGCTACAACAGAGGACTACTTGCATGCCAAACTGCGTAAGTACCATGCAATAGACAGAGCTAAGCGATCCCATAACCAACGGATCAGATCTAAGCTCTGCAGTCCTGCTACATCCAACCGTGAATGGTGGTGGATAATGAAACAACTAACTGGAGGAGGTGGCTCCACAAATATCCCCATCCTCAATGATGGGGGAGTCTAGCACATCAGTGCGAAGGATAAGGCAGAAGCATTTGCAGCAATCTTCAGCCAGAAGTGCTGAGTTGATGATCCATCTCGGGCTCCTCCTGAAGTCCCCAGCATCACAATTGCCAGACTTCAGCCAATTCGATTCATCCCGCGTGATATCAAGAAATGACTGAAGGCACTGGATACTGCAAAAGCTATGGGTCTTGACAATATTCCGGCAATAGTACTGAAGACCTGTGATCCAGAACTTGACGCGCCCCTAGCCAAGCTGTTCCAGTACAGCTGCAATACTGGCATCTACCCGGCAATGTGGAAAATTGCCCAGGTATGTCCTGTACACAAAAAGCAGGACAAGTCCAACTTGGCCAATTACTGCCCCATCAGTCTACTCTCAATCATCAGTAAAGTGATGGAAGGTGCATCAACTGTGCCATCAAGCAGCACTTGCTTAGCAATAACCTGCTCGGTGACGCTCAGTTTGTGTTCCGCCAGGGCCACTCAGCTCTTGACCTTGGTTCAAATATGGACAAAAGAGCTGAACTCAGGACATGAGGTGAGAGTGACTGCCCTTGACATCAAGGCAGCATTTGACCGAGTATGGCATCAAGGAGCCCGAGCAAAACTGGAGTCAATGGGAATCGGGGGAAAACTCTCCGCTGGTTGGAGTCCTTTACCTAGCATAAAGGAAGATGGTTGTGGTTGTTGGAGGTCAATTATCTCAGCTCCAGGACATCACTGCAGGAGTTCCTCAGGGTAGTGTCCTAGGCCCAACCATCTTCAGCTGCTTCATCAATGACCTTCCTTCAATCGTAAGGTCAGAAGTGGGGATGTTCGCTGATGATTGCACAATGTTCAGCACCATTCGCGACCCCTCAGATACTGAAGCAGTCCGTGTAGAAATGCAGCAAGACCTGGACAATATCCAGGCTCGGGCTGATAAGTGGCAAGTAACATTTGCGCCACACAAGTGCCAGGCAATGACCATCTCCAACAAGAGAGAATCTAACCATCTCCCCTTGACCTTCAATGGCATTACCATCGCTGAATCCCCCACTATCAACATCCTAGGGGCTACCATTGACCAGAAACTGAACTGGAGTAGCCATATAATTACCATGGCCACAAGAGCAGGTCAGATGCTAGGAACCCTGCGGCAAGTAACTCACCTCCTGACTCCCCAAAGCCTGTCTACCATCTACAAGGCACAAATCAGGATGGAATACTCACCACTTGCCTGGATAGGTGCAGCTCCAGCAACACTCAAGAAGCTCGACACCATCCAGGACAAAGCAGCCCACTTGACTGGCACCCTATCCTCAAACATTCACTCCCTCCACCACCGACGCACAGTGGCAGCAGTGTGTACCATCTGCAAGATGCACTGCAGCAACGCACCAAGGCTCCATAGACAGAACCTTCCAAATCCGTGACCTCTACCAACTAGAAGGACAAGGGCAGCAAATGCATGGACAACACCACCACCTGCAAGTTCCTCTCCAAGTCACACACCATCCTGACTTGGAACTATATCGCCGTTCCTTCACTGTCGCTGGGCCAAAATCCTGGAACTCCCTTCCTAACAGCGCTGTGGGTGTACCTACCCCACAAGGACTGCAGCGGTTCAAGAAGGCAGCTCACCACCTTCTCAAAGGCAATTTGGGATGGGCAATAAATGCTGGCCTAGCCAGCGATGCCCACATCCCATGAATGAATTTTTTAAAAATGCCATCCAAATATATCTCAGAAAATGGCAGTGAAGATGCGATAAAAGCCTGTGAATATAGGCAGCGAACAGCAGGAAAGGCCTGCAGTGAACAAAATTAGCCAGCTTCTGATGACCAACCTGCTCGGATAGTGGAGATTTTGGTTGGTTTATGCGAAGCCTGAGCCTCAAACTATATCTTCGGTTGACTGAGATGCCGCAGGGTCCTAGTGTGCATCGATTCAAAGTGTTCATTTTGGGTCAGAGAATATTTTCAACCACTGACTAGACTGGTTTTAGGTATCACTGTTATGGACAGCTGCAGTAAAGGGTTTACTGAGTTACTACAAATTTGCAAACAGGACAATATGGCTGCACCCATGGAATACATTGGAAGGCTAGGAACATATGAGAGGGCTCGAGGACCATTCAGTTTGTATATTGAAAGAATGGACATGTTTTTCAGAGCTAATAATATTTTTGAACTCAAAGGTGATATTGAAGAGGTCAAGACTCAGAATAAAGCAGTTCTTGGGTGCAAGAAAGCAATTTTGCCCACATAAATTGGCGTGGAAGTGTATAGCACACTAAGAAACCTTGCTCCCAACAAGGCAAAAGATATGCATTCAAAACAAACATCACCAAGTTGGAGGAACATGTATTCTTTGTGCTTAGATCAGTACAAGCTCAGTTGAAGAGCCAGCATCGACATTGTACTTGGTGCTTTATTGAAGACTGTTCTTACATGTGCTCCTAGCTGGGCATCATGGTGGCACCCTGTGTGTGATTACATCACTTCTGGTCATGGCACGTACATATGCATAAACATGCATTCAAGTAGCTTTGCTTACTTTCACTACCACAACATCCTCCTTCCCTTGAATAGAGGATCAGTTCATTTTAACACTGTTATGTATACGAATAGATATTTCTTATAGGAGGAAAATGGTATTAATGCTACATACTGGTAGTGTAGCATTCTAATACATATAATCTGCAAATTCATATCTCATCATACAACGCCTTTAACTTTAACAAATTCTCCTATATTCGTAACACTAAACACCTATCACAACAACGAGTCCTTACTTCTAAGCAACTATAAACACTGCTTAACATAGAACATTAAACCTATAACAACAACACATAAAATGACTACTCACCAAGGTGCTAACTACATCTCGTATTCTTGGAAACATGCTGGTTGGCGGCTGACTCGACTAGACCTGGTAAGAGCTATGTGTGGGTGTGATTTTCAGCTGTCTGTTTTCTCAGCCTAAGGTTTGGGTTTGGAATGGCTGCCTTCAGGTATCAGTGTGCTCAGTTTGGTACTTGTCATCCCTTCATCGACAAAGTGCATGCATTTGCAAGTAGGCAATGCTGTTGGATTGACTGATGCATGCCTGACAGAGAATTCTCTGAGGTGAGACCTATTTCTTCTTAGTGTAGTTCCATTCAGTGTCGTCACCTTGTAGGATCGTGGTTCCCTGCAAACTCGACACTTCTGCCGGGATCCACGTTCCTGCGAGTGTAAGACTCTCACCTTCTGACAAACATGGAATGAAGGTAATAAAAACAAGAAATGCTGGAACCACTCAGCAGGTCTGGCAGCATCTGTGGTAAGAGAAGCAGAGTTAACGTTTCGGGTCAGTGACCCTTCTTCGGAACTAACTAACGAAGAAGGGTCACTGACCCGAAACGTTAACTCTGCTTCTCTTTCCACAGATGCTGCCAGACCTGCTGAATGGTTCCAGCATTTCTTGTTTTTATTTCAGATTTCCAGCATCCGCAGTATTTTGCTTTTATTATGGAATGAAGGTAGTTCTGCATCGGCATGTGTATCCTGAGTGTCCTTCTTCCTGTTCTGTCTTTGTTGCAGTTGGTCTGTAATCGAAGATGACTTTGTGAGGTGATGGCTTGGAAGAGTGGTCCTCACAGGCTGCCCGAACAGGATTTCAGCTGGGGACAGCAATTCGGAATCCAACGCAGTTGCATGAAGATGTAACATAGCGATCTAGACGTCTTGTCCAGTTTCTACGCATTTACTGATCAGAGATTTCACCATTCTGACCATGTGCTCTGCCAATCCATTGCAACAAGGATACTGGGGAGATGAAGTGATGTGACTGACAAACCATTTCTCACACATGTTTTGGAAGGATTCCATTCGATATGCCAATCTTGTCCCAACATAGCCAGTATATCCCTAGATCTATGGGTATCTCCTTGATGGTTTCTCGCCAACCATTGACGATGATCTGCCACAGGGTTATGAGACTGGGGTCTCAGGAAGTCTTTCTCTGGATTCCTCTCATTTTGCTGTGACCAAAACACATCAGGTCAATGTTGTAGACATTCTCTATGTCTGTGCATACCTCGTCGACTTGGAAGTCGAACAGTATGTCCTGTGTCTTCCCAGGGTTAGCCAGTCTGTTCAGAATGTCTTGATAGAACCATCTCGTTGCCAGATGTGTACCTGACGTTGCAATTGTGATGTTGGATCTTTGTTAGCAATCTCTGGAGGCGAGGTGGTGTGCTGGTAAGCAGCTTCCTCCAAATAATTGCTCAAGGTTTGTGGTCCATTTCGATGATGAATTCCTTACCGAACAGATACTTGTGGAATTTGGTGATTCCAAAAAAGAGTGCTAGAGTCTCACATTCAATGTTGAATAGTTTGCCTGGGCAGGTGATAGACAATTTGATCCAAATACTACTGGTTTGCCATCCTGCAGGAGGCACGCCCCAAGGCTTTTCTGTGAGGCATCTACCTCTAACATTGTCGCTTTCTGTGGTTCGTAGTACTGTAGGCACTATGCGACTGAGAGTGCCTGCATTAGTGCATTGAATGCATGTTGATGGTCACCTTGCCAGAGAAACAGTGTGTCTTTCTTCAAAAGCTCCCTGAGTGGGGATGCCTTTTCCAAGAAATTTGGGATATATGCTGCCAGGAAGTTGAACAAACCTGAGCATCTCTGCAGGTCATCCTGTGGTGTGGGCGTGGATTGAATGTCTTCAATTTTACTTGGATCTGGGTGAATACCCGTGTTGGAATAGATAGACTGGAAGAAATTGATGTGATCTGTCTTGATGGAACATTTCTTGCTATTGAAGATGAAACCTTCATGCCTGGCGGTCTTTATCAGCATGTGGAGGTTACTATCGTGTTCCTCTTTTGTGCACCCTACCACAGTGATGTTGTCTGCAATGCATACAGAGCCTGGGACATGCTCTGCTATTTGGTCCATGTGTTGCTAGAAGATGTCTTGGCTGACTAATAGCCCAAAGGGGAGGCAAAGGAAGCAGTATCTGCCAAAATGGGTTCTGAAGGTCGTCAGTTCTTATGATTCGTCTGACAGGTGTACTGACCAATATCAATTCTTGGCATCGAGCTTGGAAGAATGCCTGGCTCCCGCAAACATTAGGTTGAGTTTTTCCAGGGTTGGCACCTTGTGGGGACCTCTCTTCAGGGCTTTGTTCAGCCTGCTCAGGTCTAGACACAACCAAATCAAACCATCTTTCCTGATTGCAGTGGTCATGGAACTGCACCAGTCTGTGTGGTGCTGTACTCGGCGAATTATGCCTTTCTTCTCCATGCCATTCATCTCTATGCTTAACTTGTCCTGTATAGGCACAATACACTTCTGTGGTGGGTCAATAGCTAATGTCGCATCTTCCTTGAGATGAAGGACTGCATTGGCATGGAAGTTGCCGACAGCCGAACCAGACTGGGTTTATCCTCTGGAGGTCCTTGACTGGCTTTATGGGGGTATATGTATCTGGATTGACGCGGTCCTTTGATTGGCTCAGCTCGTGGATTGTTATTATATTGAGCTCATTGCATGCTGGCAACCCTGCCACTGCAGGTCCTGAAACATCCACAACATAAAATGTTTGTCCTGACCAGAGGGATCTTTTGTATCTATACTTCAAGGTCAAGGCACCTAAACAGTGTGTTGGCGAGCCATTGTGGATGGTGAGCTTCACACTGGTGGGCTGAATTACTGAAATCCATTTGTCCCTGTACATGTCTTTGAGAGTCTGCAGTGGAAGTGCATTGTCTCTTGCTGTAGAGAGAAGTAGAGAGGGTTTTCAACTAAATAGTGGGGGCAAGGGATAAAATTTGGGAAGATGTGGTAAATCAAAGAGTAGAAACAAGGCAAAAGAGAAAGGTATTAATATGGGAAATGATAAACAGACTGTGACAGGAAGGGAGAGAGAGTAAAAATCTAAGAGTAATTCAGCAGTCAAGACTAGATGTTACAAAAATTAAAAAAGGACAAAACTAAATGCTCTGTATCTGAATGCACACAGCATTTGAAACAAAACAGAGGAGCTGATAGCACAAATAGGAATAAATAAGTACGATCTGTTAGTCATTACAGAAACGTGGCTATAGGATGACATAGAATGGGACCTGAATATTGAAGGGTACATGGCATTTCGGAAGGACAGGAAGCTAGCAAAAGGTGGAGGGGTGGCTCTGTTAATCAGCACATTAGAGAGGGATGACTTAATTTCAGGAAACCAAGATGTAAAAGCAGTTTGGGTAGAGATGAGAAACGATAAAGACAAGACGTCACTCGTGCTGTACAGGCCCCCTAACAGTAACCACATGGTAGGACAGAGTATGAAGGAAGAAATAATGGGACCTTGTCAGAAAGGTACGGCGATAATCATAGGGAATTTTAGTCTACATATAGACTGGAAAAATTAGATGGACAAAGGTAGCCTAGATGAGGAGTTCATAGAATATTTCGGGACAGTTTCTTAGAGCAACACATTCTGGAGCCAACCAGAGAGCAGTCTATTCTAGACCTGGTATTGTGCAATGAGATAGGCTTAATTGATGAGCTCATAGTAAAGATGTCCTGAGGTAGCAGCGATCATAATATGATTGAATTTTACATTCAGTTTGAGGGAGAGAAGAATGTGTCCAAGACCAGTATTTTAAACTTAAATAAGGGCAATTATGAGGGTATAAAAGCAGAGCTAGCTAAAGTGAACTGGCAAATTTGGTTAAGGGATAGTTGATAGAGATGCAGTGGCAGACATTTAAGGAGATATTTCAGAATTCACCGAATAGATACATTCCAATGAGAAAGAAAAAATCCAAGGGGAAGACTCACTATCCGTGGTTAACTAAAACAGTTATAGATAATATCAAACCTAAAGAAAAAGCATATAATTGCACAAAGATGGGTGGCAGGTCAGAAGATTGGATGGAATATAAAAACAGCAAAGAATGACTAAAAGATTAATGAGGGAAAAAGAGTACGAGAGAAATCTATCTAGAAATATTAAAACAGACACTAAGAATTTCTATAGATATTTTAAAAAGAAAAGAGTTAGCAAAGTGAGTGTTGGTCCTATAGAAAGTGAGGCTGGGGAATTAATAAGGGAAAATATGGAGATGGCAGATGAATGGAACAGGTATTTTGCATCGGTCTTCCCCATACAGGATGCAATTAACATACCAGAAATAGCTGTAAATCAGGAAATGGAAAGGAGGGAGGAACTCAAGAAAATTATAATCACCAGGGAAATGGTACTGAGCAAATTATTGGAGGTATGGGCTGACAGATCCTTGGGTCCTGATGGACTTCATCCTAGGGTCTTAGAATAAGTGGCTAGTAAGATAGTTGATGCCTTGGTTTTAATTTTCCAAAATTCCCTAGATTCGGGAAAGGTTCCATTAGATTGGAAAATAGCAAACGTAACTCCTTTATTCAAAAAGGGAGACAGAAAGTAGGAAACTACAGGCCAGTTAGCTTAACATCTGTCTTAGGGAAAATGTTGGAAGCTATTATTAAAGAAGTTATAGCAGGCCACTTAGAAAAATTCAAGATAATCAAACAGAGTCAACATGGTTTTGTGAAAGGGAAATCATATTTAACCAATTTATTGGAGTTCTTTGAAGAAGTAACGTGCTGTGGATAAAGGGGATAAAGGGTGAATGTATTGTACTTAGATTTCCAGAAGGCATTTGATAAGGTGCCACATCGAAGGTTATTATGGAAAATAAAAGCTCATGGTGTTGGGGGTAGCATATTGGCATGGGTAGGAGACTGGCTTGCTAACAGGAAACAGTAGACATAAATGGGTCATTTTCTGGGTGGCAAGATGTAACAAGTGTGTGCCGCAGGGATCAGTGCTGGGGCCTCAGCTTTTTACAATTTATAGAAATGACTTGGATGAAGGGACTGAAGGTATGGTTGCTAAATTTCCTGATGACACAGATTAGGTAAGAAAGTAAGTTGTGAAGAGAACATAAGGCGGCTACAAAGGTATATAGATAGGTTAAGTGAGTGGGCAAAGATCTGGCAAATGGTGTATAATGTGGGAAATGTGAAATTGTCCATTTTGGCAGGAAGAATAAAAAAGCATATTATCTAAATGGTGAGAGCTTGCAGGGCTCTGAGATGCAGAGGGATCTGGGTGTCCTAGTGCATGAATCGCAAAAGGTTAGTGTGCAGGTTCAGCAAGTAATCAGGAAAGTTAATAGAATGTTATAGTTTATTGCGAGGGGAGTTGAATGCAAAAGGAGGGAGGTTATGCTTCAGTTATACAGGACATTGTGAGACCACATCTGGAGTACTGTGTACAGTATTGGTCGCCTTATTTAAGGAAGGATGTAAATGCATTGGAAGCAGTTCAGAGAAGGTTTACTAATATCTGGAATGGGCGGGTTGTCTTACGAGGAAAGGTTTGTATCCGCTGGAATTTGGCAGTGTAAGAGGTGACTTGATCGAAACATATAAAAGGCAGAGGGGTCTTAACAGGGTAGATGTAGAAAGGATGTTTCTCCTTGTGGGAGAATCTAGAACTAGGGCTCATTATTTAAAAATAAGGGGTTGCACATTTAAGACAGAGATGAGGAGAAATGTTTTCCCTCAGAGGGTTGTGAGTCTTTGGAACTCTCTTCCTCAAAAGGCAGTGGAAGCAGAGCCTTTAAATATTTTTAAGGCAGAGGTAGATAGATTCTTAATAAGCAAGGGGGTGAAAGGTTATCGGGGGTAGGTGGGAATGTGGAGTCGAGGTTACAATCAGATCAGCCATGATCTTATTGACTGGCCGAGCAGGCTCAAGGGGTTGAATGGCCTACTCCTGCTCCTAATTCGTATGTTCGCACACTGCTGTGTTGATTGTTATGCACAGCCAATGCTTTCTAGTCTTGCTTGAACATATGATCTCCAGGGTTGTGAAGGCTTCTGTCTTTGCTACGGAATCACCCTGTTCAGCCAGACTAATTGTGTGGAATAGTTGCTCACAGTCTGTCATGTATTCATCTTCATCCGTCTCTTCTCCTCTGGTCTGGTGTTTGCTCATTTCATGGAGGGACCAATGTTTCTGGTGGTGCCGAGATGAGTCCCATCTGCCTTTGCCTCTAGGTGATGTGCGTCTACAGCTAAGCACTGTCTGCTCTAGCTTCTCCCTTTGTCCTCATTACTGGACTTACTGCATAACTTAGTCCAGTGTCCTTTGAATCCATAGGCCCTGCACGTGTCTCTATAAGCTGGGCACTTAAGCAACTGATGGGAGAGCCCACAATTGCCACACGTCATCTTCTGCTTAAATGCTCTCAATATCGCACCAACGGTTGTTCCAGATTCCAGAGCTTGTAAGCATTGTTTACCTGCTACAATGGATTCATACTTCCATCCATCTTGTAGCATGGTATCTATGCTGTGTTCTTTTGGCTTGTTGAGCAAATCCTTCTGGAATGCTTCTATTGGTGTGGAGACAATGACTAGTTCTGTGATACACTCAGAAAATGATCTGTGAAGTTGCACTCTTTTCCTTTGTCTCTGATTCTACTGACAAAATTGTTGATGCTCTCATTCATCCTCTACTTACCCCTCATAAGTTCTAGATGATGAATTCTGAAGTTTACCTTCACTTTAAGCTGGTCTTCCAACATCAACCAGAGCTTTGCAGGATCTTTCAGATTGATTTTGGATCGACCGGAGGTATTTATCCGACAAAGCCCTTCGTTGCCTATTACAATTTTAATTTTGATTGCTTGCTTTTCTGCATCTTCAACCTCAGTATTTAGAAGGCATAACTCCATTCTTTGTCTGAACAGCTTAAACTCTACTGGGATATCGGAGACCTTCCAATTAATTTCTCAGTACCTGGTGACTATGGTCTCTGTTATCTGCCACTGCCCTAAGGAGCAAGCCTCGATAGCAAAGTTGTAGCTGATCGCAATGGCCATGGGGCTGGACTGGAGCCACACCCTGAGCTGTGTAGCTGCAGTGCAGGCCTTGAGGTTATGGAGACATGAGGGCCTCTGGCGGCAGGGCCGGTTATTGGTGCTCAGGTGTGGTGACTACTTACATAAAAATCTTTGACCAAAACACTGTCGCCGTACTTGTCTCACTGGCTAATATGGCTGCATTTACTCTGCCTGGTCGAGACAAAGAGCAAGATTGTGTTCAGCTCGCTTCTAATTTTTGTTGTTACTCACGTCGGGAGAACTATGATCAAATCGCGCCGCTTGCTTTACGCTTCTTATTAGGCTGCCGATCCACCACCACGGCCACTATATTGTATTATCTGTGCTTAGATCAATACAAACTCAGTCAAAGAATCAGCAAAGTCATTGTATTTGGTACTTTATTGAATGACTGTTCTTAGGTGTCCTCCTAGTTGGCAGCACCACATGGGCGATTACATCACTTCCGGTTGTGGTGGGTACATATAAATAAACATGTATTCAAATAGCTTCACTTACTTCCACTATCACAACAGAATATTTCAACCCTAAGCCACTAGAGACAGCAGAAAGCTACAAATTTGGAACCAGAAATCAGAAAAGTAGTGGCACAGTTGATGGGTAAATTGTGGCACTAAGGAATTTACCACTACGTTGCAACTTTGGCACATTCTTAGACCATGCATTATGAAACAGATTTGTGTGTTGATTTGTGGATGAAAGAATCCAATCGAAGTTACTGAACACACAAAATCTTACATTTGAGTTAGCATGCAAGATTGCTCTTTCTGTAATATTACTTGTTCCTTTGATATGTGAACTATTGTAAGACTCATGGGACGACAAGTAACATCCAAAGAATACGTGAGTTTAATTATAACATAATTCGAACAGATATTGTTACGACCGAGGCGGGAGGAGTGCACTGTTAATTCAGTCCCACTTCTCCACAGGTCACAGCATATCAGTAAATTTTCCCACCTAACGAAAAACAGCCAGTTATATACTCTATTTCTCCCCCAGAATAAAGCACACCAACCAGGTTTCTTTAATCAATAACAAAATGAACTATTTACTATAAACCAAACCTTAACCAATAATGAAGTAAATCAATATTCGAATTGAAATATTCAAGCTCCTTATTTTCCCTCACCGTCATGCACACACACATACATCCAAAAATTTGTTAACCGGGAAAAAAAGGATTCTGGTTTACATCTGTTTCATAGGAATGAAAGGACTAATAAAATAACTTAGTTTGTCACATCTGGGAGGAAGCTTTTTGGTTCAGCGAGGTGTCCCAAAGTCGAATAGTTGGATGCCACCTGAAGTCTTTCCGGTGAGGTTAGTGGACAGTCTGTGATAGACGTTCAAGGAAATTCAGCTGCAGCAGGCCTCACATAGGTCTTCCATCAGCGGTGTAGCAACGGGTGTCAGTTCTCTGTTACACATTTGGTGCAAAAGTCTTTTTAAAAGAGAGACAAGATTTCTGCAAGCATTCACGTTTTCTTAAAATGCAGACAGCAACAGCACCACTTCATGCAAGCTTATGCTTTTTTTTGAAAGCAAGGATTCTTTACGGAGAAGTATTACTGTTTCTGGGTCTTCTTCTGAACATCCAGGCTGTCAGAATCAAATTTTAGAATGCATGCTTTTAGTCAAAACTTTAGGCCTTTAAAGTTCCAAACTGAAAGCAAAACCTTCCTAAACAGATCACATGTTCAGACAAAAAGTCTTTCTTGTCGTTCAAAGAGTAGCTCTAAGGAGGTCAGACCCCTTGCTGGTTTCCTTGAAATTACCAGCTTTCCTGTCCTTGTATACAAGTTCAGCTCCTCTGTTGAACTGCCTTTCAAAACATCCACAAAGTTCAACTATTTTGCAGTTGTCTCAATATCCACTGAAAATCCCTTTTCCGTTTTTAAAAACATAGAATCCTAAATTTTTAGTACAAAACAATATCCTTGTAACAATATATATAAATATAAATGAGCCACATCTAAACACCACTCACTCTGTTGGGCTACACCTACAATTCCTTGGTCATGTGTGACATGACATCACCTTCTCTGGTGACCTTCACCTACAGCTTCTTAAGGTGGTCCGCTGTTAAGGTGGTCCCACAACATCCCCTTTTTTCCAAAGATAAAAGCATAGTTACAATATACAATGATTTGTGGTCCAGACGAGCTATACATGATTAAAACAACAAGTTATTTACAGGAAAGCAAGTTTAGCACTCTATAAAATGCAGAAGAGCTTTGCTTATACTCCCAATCGTGTTAGTAAACCTCTTCCCAGAGCTCAGCTCACCTTGAAAATTCCTCTGAGACTCTGACTCAGAAGTCAGGTTGGCATGTTCTTCCTATGTGCTCATTGCCTTGGTACTTTCATCTTCAGACTTTGTCTTTGAACATGTCCGCAATGCAACAGGGTTGTCACATGTAGTGCTGTCGTAAAGCTGTCTGAGCTGATTTTGGTTCCATCTGAGAATCATACCATTGGATGTCTGGACCTTGTATGATCTGGGCTGGTTGCATATCTTCGCAACCTCTGCAGGATACCAAGTTCCCAATGCATGATTGAGGACTCTGAATCTCTGTCCTACTTGCAATTGAGCTAATTCTGGTCCTGCTTGCCTTCATTTTCCCTTGTTTAGAAACCTGAGAAAAATGATGACTGGCAACATCACCAGTTACCGGCAATCCCTCTGGCCTCCAGGTAGCAAAGTAGTGATATTAGAAGGCAGGTGAAACAAAGGCGAACATCAACTAGGCTTAGAATGCAGAGTGTCAAGAAGACAAGGTTAAGGGTGCTCTACCTGAATGCACACAAAATTCAAAAGAAGGTAGATGATTTAAAGGCCCAAATAAAGGTAAATGTGTATGATCTAATTGCCATAACGGAAACGTAGATACAGGGTGACCAAGACTAGGAACTGAATATTCAAGGATATTCGACATTTAGGAAGGACAGGCAAATCGGAAAAGTAGGTAGTATTGCGCTGAGAATAAGGGATGGGATCAGTACTTTAGTAAGGGAGGATCTCAGATCGGAAGAACAAAATATGGAATCTGGGTAGAGCTAAGAAACAGCAAGGGACAGCAAACATTAGTAGGAGTTGTTTATAGGCCATCAAACAGTAGGGGTAGGGTGGGGCATGGTATTAATCAGGAATTAGAGAAGTATGTAGCATGGGTAATACAGTAATCATGGGTGATCTAAATCAGCATATAGACTGGGTAAACCTAATGAGCACTAATGCTGTAGAGGACAAGTTTCTGGAGAGTGTTAGGGATGGTTTTCTAGAGCAGTATGTTGAGGAACCAACTAGAGAACAGGCTATTTTAGATCTAGTAATATGTAATGAGAAAGAGCTAATTAATAATCTTGTTGTAAAAGAACCTTTAGGAATGAGTGACCATAATATGATAGAATTTTACATTATGTTTGAAAGTGAGGTAGTTCAATCTGAGGCCAGGGTGTTAAATTTGAGCAAAAGGAATTATGAAGGTGTGAGGGGCAAATTGGCTGAGGTGGATCGGGAAAAAACATTGAAAGGTATGACAATACATAGGCAATGGATAGTCTTTAAAGAAATATTACATAGTTTACAACAACTATACATTCCTTCAAGGCACAAAAACCCCAAAAGCAAAGGCAGTCAACTGTGGATAAGAAAGGAAGTTTAGGATGATATAAGATTAAAATAAAAGGCCTATAAAGTTGCCAGAAATATTAGTAAATCTGAGGATTGGGAGGATTTTAGAATACAACAAAGGAGGACAAAGAAACTGATAAAGAAAGGGAGAATAGAATATGAATGTAAGCGAGCCAAAAATATAAGAACAGACTCTAAAAGCTTCTACAGGTATGTAAAAAGGAAACATTTGGCTAAGAAAAATGTGGGTCCATTACAGGCAGAGTCAGGAGAATTTATATTGGGGAATAGAGAAATGGCTGAGAAGCTAAATGATTATGACCGACCGCTCCAGTCAAAGCCCCCAATCAAAATATACAATTCTGATCGTGGTGGTAGAAACGCACTGTTAATTCAATCTCGTCTATCCATTTGTCACCTGACATATCATTTTAAACTTTCCAAATTAAAGAAAGACCCAGCCAAACTATACTATCTATTAACCCCCGAATGAGGCTAACCAAATCAGGTGTCTTTAAATCAACAAATAAACTGTTTAATTTAAAAAAAACTAAATTCTTAAACACTATGAAGATATAAACAACATTTAAAATAGAAAAAATTAGAGTCCTTGCAAATTTACAGTCCAATGTTACTTGAAGTCCTCACAGCCATCCAATGGGGAAAAAAGTTACTTTCACAGTAAAACAGTCTGTAGTCCAACTCTAGCAGTAAGTGATGCTTGCAAACACTTTTTAAATGAATCAATTTGGCTTTAGAGTTTTTGAGGGATAAAAGATTTTTACAGTCTAACTTTTCTTCCTTCAGTTTAAATTATTAGAAATCTCCGTTTTGGCTTGACTTTTTTAGAATTTTGAGTGATAGTATTAATTAAACAGACTAAAATTCTCATCCTTCAGTTTAAATGGCTGAGAGCTCTTTTTTCAGGTGCTAACACCAGCTGTCTGTGTATGTTCTCTGTTAGAACAGACTGTCTTCAACTAAAAAGCCAGTTCAAAATTGAATTGTAACATTGTATCGCGTGATGCTCAGTGCAGGTGGCTGTATCCAAGGTAACGAGAATGCACCCTTTGAATCGCAGTCTTCGAATGGCTGTATCCAAGGCAATGAAAATGCACCTTCTTGGTAACTCCGGAGGCCTGCTGCTTCTTAAAGCAGTACTGATCCTTTGCAAGCCTTAAAGACACGCCACATATTCCCCAGAGAAAAAAACTACAGGACCATGACAATATGTATCAATGATTTGGACGTGGGGACCCAATGTAGTATTTCCAAGTTCGCGGATGACACAAAACTAGGTGGGAATGTGTGTTGTGAGGAAGATGCAAAGCGGCTTCAAGGGGGTTTGGACAGACTTAGTGAGCGGGCAAAAACATGGCAGATGGAATATAATGTGGAAAAATGTGAGGTTATCCATTTTGGTAGGAGGAATAGATGTGCAGAGTATTTCTTATTTTCACTGGAACGATGGAGGTGGAGGGGCAACATGATAGAGGTTTACAAAGTTATGAGTGGCATGGACAGAGTGGATAGTCAGAAGCTTTTTCCCAGGGTGGAAGAGTCAGTTACTAGGGGACATAGGTTTAAGGTGCGAGGAGCAAAGTTTAGAGGGGATGTGCGAGGCAAGTTCTTT
Organism: Heterodontus francisci; assembly: GCF_036365525.1. NCBI lineage: Eukaryota > Metazoa > Chordata > Chondrichthyes > Heterodontiformes > Heterodontidae > Heterodontus > Heterodontus francisci. The sequence goes on from NC_090377.1 coordinate 90,315,254, forward strand.
ATACAGAGGGTGGTGAGTGCCTGGAACTTGCTGCCGGGGGAGGTGGTGGAAGCAGGTACAATAGCGACATTTAAGAGGCATCTTGACAAATACATGAATAGGATGGGAATAGAGGGAGACGGTCCCCGGAAGTGCAGAAGGTTTTAGTTTAGACAGGCATCAAGATCGGCGCAGGCTTGGAGGGCCGAATGACCTGTTCCTGTGCTGTACCGTTCTTTGTTCTTAAATGGTAAGAGATCAGAAAGTGTAGATGGACAAAGGGACCTGGGTGTCCTTGTCAATAGTCACTAAAAGCAGGTGCAGCAAGCAATTAAGAAAGCTAATGGTATGTTAGCTTTTATCGCAAGTGGATTTGAATACAGGAGCAGTGAAGTCTTGCTTCAATTGTATAGAACCTTGGTTAGACCGCACCTGGAGTACTGTGTACAGTTTTGGTCCCTTTACCTTAGGAAGGATATTATTGCCATAGAGGGAGTGGAACTTGTTCCTGGGATGGCGGGACTGTCCTATGAAGAGAGATTGGGGAAACTGGACCTGTATTCCCCAGAGTTTCCATGAATGAGAGGTGATCTTATTGAAACCTACAAAATACTCAAAGGGATAGACAGGGTAGATGAAACTAAGATGTTTCCCCTGATTGGGGAGTCTCGAACCAGGGGACAACATTTCAAAATAAGGAGGAAGCCACTTAGGATTCGATGAGGAGAAATTTCTTTACTCAGAGGGTTGTGAATCTTTGGAATTCTCTACCCCAGAGGGCTGTGGAAGCTCAGTCACTGAGTATGTTTAAAGCAGAGATTGACAGATTTCTAAATACAAATGACATAAGGGGATATGAGGATAGTGTGGGAAAAAGGCATTGAAGTGGATGATCAGCCATGATCATATTGAATGGCGGGGCAGGCTCGATGGTCGTACCATGGATTCTCATTTCTACTCCTCCTATGTTCCTATGTACTTGCTTCAATGAACCAAAGCCCAAGGAGAGACACCTGCTCATATCGCCTGTTCATGTCAACACTCCCAGCCTTTGTGTCATCCTTCACAGGGACCGACCCAATACACTTAACCTGGATATTTTCTACTATCTTCGGTGCGTTAGTGACTTAGTGTATTGTGACAATTCGTACTGGTAGTCCTGCAACAGCTGGTCCAGTTTTGTCCACAATATAAAACATTTTTGGTTTATAGTTCCAATGCACTTGATTGGAGAACCATTGTAGGCAGTCAGTCTAGCTATGGTGAGCCGTACCATATATTCTCATTTCTTTAAATGCATGTCCTTCAGTATACAGATGGGCAGAATATTTGCACTTGCTCTAGTGTCGATTTTTACTCTGAGCTTATGCTTGCCACTCTCATGTGGACATATAATCCCAATAATGGCGAATGCCTCAGATTGCGTAATAGCATTGACATGTCGATGAAAATTAACTGTGTGAAATGCTTGTTTGCTGTTCGCACAAGTGCATGCTTCGTCCATGTCCTCCTGACAATCTATCTCTCTGCTGACCTGATGTATCTGCTTGGCGTTTTGTTCTGTGTTGGCATACCTTTTGTTGTTTTGGCATCCTGTCTTGCAGACGTTCTCTCTGCATGTTATCGGCCACCATTCCTGTATGTGGTATCTGAGCTCAGCCTTCTGCACTGTCTTGTCCAATGTCTTTGCATGTCACAAGATTTGCACTGGTCCTGGTACGCCAGACAACTGTGAATTAGGTAAGTCAGACCACATTTGCCACAAAGCTTAGCAGACTTCTGAGTTTTGGTTACCATACCAGTTGTCATAGCTATCCCCAATGCTTGTAAATGTTGGCACCCAGCCATGATGGCTTCAAATCTCCTTCTATCATTGAGTAGTGCATCTATGATGTGCCCTTTCTTCTTTTCTAGCAGGTCTTTTTGAAAGGCCTGAATTGGGGTAGATGTGATTACTAGCTCTATAATCTGTTCTGACAATTCAATATCAGCAAAGTCACAATAAACAGGTCAATGGACTCATCTTGCCTTTGCCGGTAGGTCATAAGCTCAAGCCTATGCACTCAGAAATTTATCTTCACCTTGAGTTGCTGCTCCAGGAATGTCCATAGCTGGCTAGGGTCCTTCTGATCCTCAGCTGATAATCCTGATGTATTGATCCATTGCAGGCTCTCGTTGCCCAGTACGGTCTTAATCTTGATAGCTTGTTTCTCTGGTTCGCTCACTTCTTGATCCAGGAAACACAGCTCCATTTGCTGTCAAAACAATTTAAATTCAGTTACTATGTCCAATGCCTTCCAAACTATAACTGGATATCTGAAAGCCATTGTCTTAATGTTCCTGCTTTTTTATGAATACAGGACTTTTTGCAGGATTTCATTTTCACAGCCACCCTTTTGTTCTTGTGTAGACAGATTAGTTGTCTCCAGGCCTGCCCCTTTAAGAGTGAGACTACACCGTTTTTTTAAACAGAGAAAGCAGTTCTTTGTTTGCACAGCTGATTCATTTTTTGAACTGTGAGGTTTATTTTTAAACTGCGAAGTTGTTTTTCTGCAGCCAGTTGCTGCTTGCAGTACCTCCAGCTGCCACAACCAGCCTTTCTCACTGTGCTGTGGACCTCCAGTGGCACTGTTGAGTTCTTCCCTCTCTTTTTGGCTTAAGCCCCACCCATGAGACAAAAGAAACTGGAAAAACTAAAACAGTAAAGGCTGCAGCTACTGCTTTTCAAATGTTTTAACCCACTGCATTATCAGCTGAAAGCTCCAATCTCCCAGCAAATTGCATACTGTACTCTCAGAGTTTCAACGCCTCCTGGGGCCACGTCTGTTGTCCTAGCTCACTGTACTGCTGTGGGGTCTCCTGCCAGCTGCTTTCCAGGATCTTCAGCCAGTCCAGCTAGGCAATCAGCTGTTCATTGTTTGCTCTTAGTGTGTTCTTCAGAAAAAGTCAAATGTTGCCACAATGTAATACTGGGTGGTCTTCAGAAAAAATATATCCCAGACGTTACCACCATGTAATATTACTTGTTCCTTTGATATGTGAACTATTGTAAGACTCACAGGACTACAAGTAATATCCAATGACTATGTGGGTTTTATTCTAACTTAACTAGAACAGATATATACAAACAGCTACTGCACAAACCACATCTAAACACATTCCACTCTGTCAGGCTACACCCACAATTCCCTGGTCATATGTGACATGACATCACTTCCTCCAATGACCTTCACTTACAGCTTCTTAAGGTGGTCCCATGCCCCACAACACTTTCAATAGAGGTGGCATTAAAGAATGCACGGGACTTTTGTCCTATGCCAATGACTAGTACAGCTTCTGTACATTGTCAGAAGGCTTATGTCAAGCCTAAATTAGAAATTAAAACCTAGTGAGAAGAGTACTAGTGATGGTGGTAAAGTCTTGTTATCACTGTAAGAGCAACCACACAGCACAGGCATGTCAGTACAGAAATGGCAAATGCTTTAATTGCCAAAAGAAAGGTCATATTGCAAATGCTTGTCAAATGAAGGCCAATGAAGAAAAGGAAACTCATTTCAATGGCAATGGAAAATAACAACGTTACAAAGGTGGAGTTCACAATCTTGAAGTGAATCCAGAGTGCCTAAGCAGAGAGGAGCTAGGGCTGTACAGCATTTATGCCACTAGCAATCACTGATATGACAGAAACTTTAGTACAAAGGTGTTGGTAAATCAATAGTACATCAACATGTGCATTAATACAGCTGCAGATTACACCATTTTGAGTAGAGACATGTATGAGAGCAAATTCAATGAAGTACCTCTAACTGTGAGTACCTGCTCTGGTGAGGTGTTAGAAATGGGTGGACAAATGGAGTGCAATGTCCAATATAAAGGCAAGTCCTCAAATTACCCATTATTGTAGGGTCAACAAACAAACATTAATGTGCAAAGTAAAAGCAAAATACTGCAGATGCTGGAAATCTGAAATAAAAACAAGAAATGCTGGAAATACTCAGCAGGTCTGGCAGCATCCGTGGAGAGAGAAGCAGAGTTAATGTTTCAGGTCAGTGACCCTTCATCAGAACTGAAACGTTAACTCTGCTTCTCTCTCCACAGATGCTGACAGACCTGCTGAGTATTTCCAGCATTTCTTGTTTTTATTAATGCGCAAAGATTGGCTTTGTAAGCTGAAGTTATATTGGAAGCATGGGATGATCAGGAAGCTTGATCAGCTATTTAATAGGTGCAGCAACATTTTCGAGGACAGCTATGAAGGTATAATCAGTGTGAAAGTATAGATCCAAATTAGGCCTGATGCAAAACCAGTATATTGCAAGGCAAGGCCGGTTCCTTATACTCTAAAAACCCAGGTTGAAGAGGAACTAAAGAAGCTGGAGAAGAGTGGTGTGCTAGTGAAAACTGACCACAGTGATTGGGCAACCCCAATTGTAGTAGTGCCCAAGTCAAACAAAACAGTGAGGCTATGCGGGTCTACAAAGTCACAATCAACCAGGCAGTGGATGAAAAGTGGTATCCATGACTGACTTCTCAAGATTTATATGCAGAGTTAGTGGGATCCAGCTGATTGATGAAGTTGGATTTGTCTAATTCTTATGCACAGCCCAATGTGGATTGAGAGTCAGCAGTAACTCATGATAAACACACACATGGGGTTATACTCCTACATGAATCTGCCTATGGTGTGAAGTCTTCTCCTAAAATCTTCCAAGCTACATTGGATAAGATTTTGCAAGGAATGCTGCATTGCTTGTGCAATCAGGATGATGTGTTGATCGCAACTACAACAAAGGAAGAGAATCTTCAGGTGTTGGATGAAGTGTTAAAAAGGGTCAATGATCACATTGTGAAGTTGGAAAAGATCATGTCTGCTTTTGTGCAATCTGAGGTAGTGTACCTGGGCCTGAAAATCAATGAAAAAAGACTATAACCAATAAAAGAAAATATAGAGGCTATTTTCAATATCCCAAAGTCAGAAGATGTGCCTAAGCTTAGATCTTTCTGGACTGTCACACTCACACAGCAGCAATTATGAACTATACAAGTGAACCTCCCAGAATGGACATACTTTTGCGACAAGACAAAATGGAGTTAGATGTCATTGACTTCTTCTGTACTGCAAACATGTATAGTGACTGTTGGAGACTGAACCCATCATTAGGTCTGGACCAGCATAAAGCATTTGATATAAGAATTGTCCCATTCAATGTTAATGGCTACCTTTTTCAACCAGTTGGATTAACAATAAACTTTGCAGAAATAGAGTCTCCAGACCCAAACTCAGGATAATAGGTGTGACCACTTTAACAAGATGAGCAACATTCAAACACCATTGTCTAACAATGGCCACACATTCAGAAACATTGTATGAAAACACCAGGGGAGAGCAACTTTGGACATCTGACAGAAACCAAGCCTGATAAGGTTTCTTTTAAAAAAAGAGATTTTTGTGTAGAGAAAGCCAGAGCAGAATCAGAAAGCTGGCAGCCAGGAGGCTGAGAGAAATCTATTCCAGCCAAGAAGACCCCGTTGAATACCATCTTTAAAAAGCTATTTAGAGGCAAAGACGAAAAGGTGACATTTGAAAACTCCCTATCTGAGAGACTGAAACAGGATCTTCGTCAACGGGATGTAACTGAGATTTAACCAAAGAGGTCAGCAGCCAAGCATCCATCCACCTGAAGCTCTCCAAAGCTTGACTCCAGTGAACCAGGAGTAAAGGAAGAACATGCCTGCATCATTTAAATTTTCTTCCCAGGAAAACAAACAAGGTTTCACAATGAACTCTTTTTAAAAACACCAGACCTAAATGCATGCTGTCTTTTAATCTCTATCTTCTCTTGTGCATGCGTATGTGTGTGTATGTGTGTGGGTGAAGTTGCGTATTTTCGGGTTTTTGTTTCATAAACATTTATTTCTCTTTAAACCTATGAGAAAATTTGTTGTTTGTCTATTTATTGATCATTAAATGCTCAAGGGTTAAAACCCAATTCTAATGAAAACACTGGGGTCAGTGAGAGGTGAAAAGGGAAACCACCTCTACCATTTTTTGCCAGTCCATAACAAGGCATGGTTCAACACCATTTGCAATTTTTACCTGAGCATGCAATGGTGTTAGCTCCATTACATGAATTGTTGAGGAAAGATGTGAAATGGCAATGGTCTAAAGGACAACAAGATGCTTATGATGCATCTAAGAGAAACTTGACCAGTGATGTATTATTTTTTCATTATGACACAAATTGTGACCTGAAGCTAGCAAGTGCGCTTCAAACTATGGAGTTGGAGCAGTGATCAGTCATGGCATGGATAATGGTTAAGAGAAGCCCAGAGCATTTGTGGCATGTACCTTGACTGAGAGTGAATGCAACTATGCACAGATAGAAAAGGAAGCAACTGGAATCATCTTTGGAATCAAAAAGATTCACCAATTTCTGTTGGGTATAAACTTTACGCTAGTAACAGATCATAGAACCCTAATAGCTATTCTAGGACCAAAGTCTGCAATACCGACAATGGCAGCATCAAGGATGTAGCGGTGTGCTGTACATGTCCCACAATACAACTACAACATCAAATATCGTAGTTCAAAGGAGAATGCTATCGCTGATGTACTATGGCACTGGCCGCATGAAGACTCTGAAGTAGGTTGTGAAGGTGCAATCATCATAATAGGAATAGTAGATGATAACTTTCCAATCACTGCGATTGCAGATGAAACTCAGAAAGACTCAGTGTTGAAAAGAGTCTACGAACAGACATTGACTGGATGGACAGAATTTGACAAGTGTACAGATGAGAAACTGAAACCATTCCACAATCATCGTAATGAGTTGTCATGTGAGCAGGGCTGCATTAAGTGGGGTCATAGAGTGGTAGTATCTCATTCTTTGAGCAATAGGATTATTGCAGAACTCCATACTGAACCCGCAGGCATAGTCAGTATGAAATCCATAGATAGAAGTTATGTTTATTGGACTGTTCTGGAGAGTGACCTAGAATCATTGATTAGCAAATGTACTATCTGCCAAAACTGTAGAAACAAGCTGCCTAAAACACCTTTGCAATCATGGTCCGAGTTGACCAAACAGTTCATAGAGTTCATGTAGACTTTTGTTAGAAGGAAAATGGCAATTCCTTAGTACTCATTGATAGCCACTAGAAGTAGTTAGAAGTAAAGCACATGAGTCAAAACACCAGTGTTGAACGAACAATAGATGAGTTAAGATCTGTTTTTGCGTGTCATGGACAACCAGAGGAGCTTGTCTGAAATAATGGTCCCCAAATTCATTCTGCTCCATTCCAAAATTTCATGAAACAAAACGGTGTCAAACATCCCCTCACTCCTCCTTATCATCTGGCATCAAATGGAGCAGCTGAAAGATCCATGAGGATAGCTAAAGATGTACTCAAGAAATAAGTGCTGCATAGATGTTCAAATTTCAATATGAAACAGCATTTGACTAATTTTCTGCTAAAGTGAAAGGACAACCCCACACTCTACTACAGTATATACACTGGCTGAGCTATTGATGAAGAGATGCTTAAGGACTTGTTTGAGTCTGTTCCTACTTAACTTGACTGCTAAAGTTGGACATAAACAATTTAGTCAGAAACATCAATTTGACGCATACTAAAGAGAATGTAGTTTTGTGCAGGGAAGGTCATGTCTTACCAACTTAATAGAATTCTTTGAGGAAGTGACAAAGTTGATTGATGAGGGAAGGGCTGTAGATGTCATATACATGGACTTCAGTAAGGCGTTTGATAAGGTTCCCCATGGTAGGCTGATGGAGAAAGTGAAGTCGCATGGGGTCCAGGGTGTACTAGCTAGATGGATAAAGAACTTGCTGGGCAACAGGAGACAGAGAGTAGCAGTGGAAGGGAGTTTCTCAAAATGGAGACGTGTGACCAGTGGTGTTCCACAGGGATCCGTGCTGGGACCACTGTTGTTTGTGATATACATAAATGATTTGGAGGAAAGTATAGGTGGTCTGATTAGCAAGTTGGCAGACAACACTAAGATTGGTGGAGTAGCAGATAGTGAAGGGGACTGTCAGAGAATACAGCAGAATATAGATAGATTGGAGAGTTGGGCAGAGAAATGGCAGATGGAGTTCAATCAGGGAAAATGCGAGGTGATGCATTTTGGAAGATCCAATTCAAGAGTGAACTATACAGTAAATGGAAAAGTCCTGGGGAAAATTGATGTACAGAGAGATTTGGGTGTTCAGGTCCATTGTTCCCTGAAGGTGGCAACGCAGGTCAATAGAGTGGTCAAGAAGGCATACGGCATGCTTTCCTTCATCGGACGGGGTATTGAGTACAAGGGTTGGCAGGTCATGTTACAGTTGTATAAGACTTTGGTTCGGCCACATTTGGAATACTGCGTGCAATTCTGGTCACCACATTACCAAAAGGATGTAGATGCTTTGGAGAGGGTGCAGAGGAGGTTCACCAGGATGTTGCCTGGTATGGAGGGTGCTAGCTATGAAGAGAGGTTGAGTAGATTAGGATTATTTTCATTAGAAAGACGGAGGTTGAGGGGGAACCTGATTGAGGTGTACAAAATCATGAGAGGTATAGACAGGGTGGATAGCAAGAAGCTTTTTCCCAGAGTGGGGGATTCAATTACTAGGGGTCACGAGTTCAAAGTGAGAGGGGAAAAGTTTAGGGGGGATATGCGTGGAAAGTTCTTTACGCAGAGGGTGGTGGGTGCCTGGAACGCATTGCCAGCGGAGGTGGGAGACGCGGGCACGATAGCGTCTTTTAAGATGTATCTAGACAGATACATGAATGGGCAGGAAGCAAAGAGATACAGACCCTTAGAAAATAGGCGACATGTTTAGATAGAGGATCTGGATCGGCGCAGGCTTGGAGGGCCGAAGGGCCTGTTCCTGTGCTGTAATTTTCTTTGTTCTTTGTTCTAGTTTCAAGCAGAGTGAGCATGTTCATGTTTCGAGTCCCCCTAACAAGTCACATAATTGGGATGTGAAAAAAGTGGTAGATGTGTGTGCAACTAAAAGATACTTGGCTGAAATTGATGGTAAAGTGAGAAATGTCCATGTAGATCAGATGCTCCTGCAAGGGATGAACCTAAACGTGAGTACGATCTGCTTGATCATGAGCTTGTGTCAGAGTTTGAACCAATTCAGACTTTGGTGTCTGAATTACCAATTTTTTCAAAAGGATCAAGATCTTCTCTAAGTTCTGAACCTAAACCAAGCAGTCCAAACCTGACTCTATACCAAAACTTCTAAGGAGATCAGAAAGACTTGTGAACCAGTTATTGAACTTTAATTTGTAAATATAGTTCATTGTAAAGAAAAATGCTTTTCTTTTGAAAGGGGAAGCAGTGTAATGTATTTGTATAATGTGCTAATGATGTGATGACGCAGTGACACGATGACGCCATGATGTAAATAAACATTTCCTTAAACTGGCCATGCTTGGTGTCCATCTTGTCTGTTAGTGCCACGCAAATATATCACACTTACCATCTGGTGGTTTTCCATCATATTCAATTCAACAGTTGGGGGTCATGGTATCGATTACAAATCCCATCCATCCAGCTGACCAACTTTCAGATAAGGATGTTTACAGCGAAGGTTCACAGACCATTACGTTCTGCATTATCACATTTCTCTAAGGTTTCTCAAGGTCCAGCCTTTCATCAGTTTAGTCAGATGTCTGCCTTGAATATAAGGTCTTTATTTCTTTCTGATAATGCTGTCTAGTTTCTTGCTGTTCTGTCACAGTTCAGCAAATTTGAACTTAAAAGGCCAAAAGAAGAGGGAAAAATGATGCTTTCAGCACTGTCCACAGTTCGACTCAGGGCATGATGGTTTAATATGGTCAGGCTTCAGAATGAGTTTAATCTTTGTAAAGCCAATGCTGTCTTACAATTCCCCCTCAAGTGTCTATGTGAAATTATTTTTTCACTAGGACACTTCCAGCCCTCTGCCACAATTTTAACAGTATTTTTGCTTTCCTTTTTGATTTCATTGTACCAGGTCAGTCAGTTAAAATACTACAATAACCAATGGATGACGACTATTCTTAACATATACTGGTGTAATTGTTCTTCTAACTCATCTTCTCCAGCGATATCGACTTGCTTATGTAAATTAGCAGTATTCTAACTGATCCTAACAGGATGACACAGTGGTGAAGTGGTTAGCAAAGCAGCCTTACAGCTCCAGTGACCCGGGTTCGGTTCTGGGTACTGCCTGTGTGGAGTTTGCATGTTTTCCCTGTGACCGCGCGGATTTCCGCTGGGTGCTCTGGTTTCCTCCCACAGCCAAAGACTTGCCGGTTGATAGGTAAATTGGCCATTGTAAATTGCCCCTAGTGTAAGTAGGTGGTAGGAGAATTGAGGGAAGGTGGGGATGTGGTCGGGAATATGGGATTAATTAGGATTAGTATAAATGGATGGTTGATGGTTGGCACAGACTTGGTGGGCTGAAGGACCTGTTTCAGTGCTGTATTTCTCTATGACTTATTAATTTCCTAATTAAGCACTTATCATAATCAGTAGCTGGTGAATATACTGGAGGACCCCCTCCCCCCCACGCATACACACACTCTAAATACTCCAACAAGGGCCACTAATTCTAAGGCCAAGATTTTTCTTGGTGGTGAGCTTCAAAAGAGGCGTGGCACACATGCAGACGTGCACCGTGGAGCCGACGCGATATGTCGCGTGGCGACTCATTTACATTGAGAGGGTGGACCACCTGCCCCCGATGACATAGAGGGGGAAGGCAATCCATCCGCAGCGATGGTGTCCGGTGCCACTGCGCAGGCAATGCCATTTTTAAAGGGCTTCAGGCCCTTCCATTTCATTTTACTGTTTAAAGTCGCAGATTGATAAAAAAAGATTAAAATAAAAAGTTGGTCACACTTCCAGTCCCCTCTCCCACCCCCCAATGAATAATCAGTTTACTACTTGTTCTGTCCCACCCAAAAAAGTAAATTTTCGATCACGACCTTTCCCCCCGAACTTTCTTTAACCTTCAACCCCTTCCCCTCCCCCGCCCTGAAAAATTAATTCGTCCCCCTTCCCCACCAGTGTTCCGCATCGGATCTCCGAATGGAGAATTGAAGCCGCGGGACTTCCGGCAACCGGCCAGAATATTGGCGTGCAGCGGCCATCGCGACGAGGTAAGTAATTATTCATTTACTAGCATTGATTTAAATATGTATATTATTTTTTTTGCCAAGCAGCGGTGGGGCCTCCTTGAGGCCTCACCACTGTTGGTAAAATTGGGTGGGGACTTCCTGGTGCCAAGGCTCGTGGCAGGCCTCCCCCGGAGGTATTTTCCACCCCCCCCCCCTTCCCCGCCACAACCCCCAACATCGGGGGGGGGGGGGGTCTGGTAAAATTCAGCCCTAAGATATTACCATGTAAATGCATAAGTTTCAAGCAACAGCTAAATCTTGATTTAAAGGATTCTCCATCTCTCTCTTCACCTCTATCTATATTGTGGATAAATCGTACTAAGTATTATTTCTCCCTCGCCTTTTACTTTAACTTTAGTCCTTCTGACCATTACCAGTGTGTTTAATTCTATCCTGATCTTTTTAAAGTAAGTTTCTCAATGGAGTATGTGTCAATGCCTTGGTGATTTTTTAAAAAGTTGTCTCAGTCTACTGGCCACATTAACCATTTCATGTCATGCTGTTTGTCAAGTAACTGAACATGTCTGAGACTTGTTCTTTGGTGCAGGTTCACCATGCAATTCCGCACATTAGTTGCTTCACATGAAGCAAATCACATCTACACACTCACACAGGTATTCCAATACAATGCCACACATGCCATCTGATACAAGCCATTTTTGGGCTTTCAGGTGATCTCCTTAAAAGATCAAGGAGGGTGTCTGTCTAAAGATCTTTGCTTGTCTCCCCCTGCATGGCCCCGATGTCTCAGGTAGTGGCCGAACTATCATCAAATGCAGTTATCTTAAAAAGTTCATAGGCATAGATACAAACATCTCCAAGAGAAAGCTATCAATTTATTTATCTCATCTACACCTTCCTCTCACTAGAATGTACATTAATACCAGATTTATATACCCATTGAATTGCACTCTGGTGATATTTCCAATTCCCATTTGTTGGTGTTTTTTTCCCCTTTATCTCCTATCCTTGATCACTTCTTCTCATTCAATTTTACACATCCCATTAGTTTACCATTCTATTTCATTCATGAGCGCTGGAGGAACTTTACTGCCCAATACAATATTCTCATAATATCCTTAAAACAGAAGTCAGACTTTCCCACTTGATTCCAGGAATTGATGCATTTTGTTTGCCTGCTCTTTATTTAGATAACCTTTTATTTTTCAAAAATAGCGGTGTTGTTGGGCTGACAGGGTTTGTCGATGTTCAATTCATTTCTCCCCAAAATAAGCTTTATTTTGATACTCAGGAACTAAATACTTCAGGCGGCACAGTGGCGCAGTGGTTAGCACTGCAGCCTCACAGCTCCAGGGACCTGGGTTTGATTCTGGGTACTGCGGAGTTTGCGAGTTCTCCCTGTGTCTGTGTGGGTTTTCGCCGGGTGCTCCGGTTTCCTCCCACAGCCAAAGACTTACAGGTGATAGGTAAATTGGCCATTATAAATTGCCCCTAGTGTAGGTGAAATTATTGTAGGGTTAGTATAAATGGGTGGTTGTTGATCGGCACAGACTCGGTGGGCCGAAGGGCCTGTTTCAGTGCTGTATCTCTAAATAAATAAACTGCTTTTCCTTAGTTTTTTAAATGAAAATTTGATTATCCACTAAACTTCATGTAAATTTCCCTTTGAGTTTTTTTTTATTCATTCATGGGATGTCGGCATCGCTGGCTATGCCAGCATTAATTGCCCATCCCTAATTGCCCTTGAAGTGCTTGAAATAGCAACTCATAGCAATTTATTTTATCAATTCCAATCTCAAAAACAATGATGCCCAGTTTGGCAGTTTTACATGATATTTTTACGTCAGAGAAAACAATGCTTGTAATCATTTTAAACATGGCTCCCATATCTCTCCTTCTGGAGCACTTTGCCTCAGAAGATAACGAATGACCTGAAGGGGTTAAGGTCAAGTCTTTAAAAGGCAAAGCCTTCAGTTCAAATTGTCACCATGGTGTGACACTTGATGTCTGCAAATAACTTCTTAAATTCTGAAAACAGCTATATCTCATACTGCAGTAACCATGTGGGCCTGGAAAACATCGTCACCTGTTTAAAAAAAGAGTAAAGAATCGATTGTGACTCTGCCCAAGAGCCCAAGAGGTTAATTTGTCCAATCATATTCACCAATTTAGAAACTTAAAATTTAATAATGGCCAATATATAAATTTACACTCAGCTACACCAAAGTTATGCGGTGAATTAAATGAAAAAATAACTGTCAGCAGAAAGGGTTAACTTTGCTGCTTGTTTGCAAGGATGTGGAGTAAAACATTAACAGATGCACATAATTGCATCACTTTAAGTAACATTTTTTTCCCGATCAAGGACGAATAAAACACCATTTTAAACATCTTTCCCACATCTTGGTACCTTTAAAAACTTGCACAAGTTTTTTTTTAAACCTTCAACATTTTTACACCAAAAGTGTTAGAGGGCAGAGTTTCCCATAGCTTGTGAGCTCTGAAACATTCACACCAGCTTCTTAAAGAGACAACATGATAACCTTTCAGTTGTTTAACAGTAGAACTGGTGACAGAATCTTTCCCATATCTCCTTCATTTATCTTTTTTCTCCCTTAAACCAGTTGTCAATTTCTAATGTTTGTTACTTAACCACTTTGAGAAAACAGTCAGTAAGACTTGTTTTTTATTTGATATCTGCAAAAAAGCAATAACAGTTTTGAAAAATCAATTCTAGTACAATGAAACGAAAGTGTTTTGAAAAGTTCAAATTCAATTTCTGCCTGATGTTTTAGCAAACATAACTTCAAGGCCAAGGCTTATCTTTTATAAAAACAAACTCTTCAGTGGCTTGCACAGTTGAAAAACCACATTTTCAACCAGTTACAAATAACAAACATATGATTCCAACATTGAAGGAAAGACTAAAAAGGGTTAACAACTTTTAGCTCGACAGAGAAGGGTGTACTCTGCTGGCAAACACATATTTTATTTAAAAGACAGATTTTCATTTGCAGGTTAGAAAGTTTCCTCATACTCACACACACTCTCAGAAACTGAAGACAAAATCCTGTTGCCTTTCTCTTAAAAACAGAACATGTCACAGCAGTTTTTAGCTTTTGTTGTGGGCCTTTTTCATTTTTTTCAGGTGATGGTTCAGATTGGGGTCAGTTATGACCAGGCAGAAAATGTGGAAGGTTTAAAACAAAACTTGTGCAAGTTTTTAAAGGTACCCCTTTCTGAATCTCTATCTGACTCTTCTTCAGTGGGATGAGTGACCACATAAGTCACGGCAGCTAGCTCCATCTGCTAGGTACTCAGTAGTGGGAAAGGATATTGCTAATTCAACCTCCCTCTGCGGATCGTAAATCCCATAGCCTGTTTTCTTTTCTCCTTCTTCCACAAAACTAAAGCCATTTATATAGATATTTATATAAATATCTTGCCCCTCAGGGTAGATTCCTACCCTGAATTCCACCTCAGTTTCCCAAACGCCCATTCACTGTGCAAGTGTGGGGTTCTCTCAGATTGTTAATATTGGTGCGAGCTTAGGGTCATCCATTCTGTTTAACTTCATGGTTTTTCCATTTAATGATAAAGTCCGTCTGGTTATTCTGGCACTAGAAACTGTTCCCTCTTTGATTCATCCGTCTAACGAAAGAGAATTGGAGTGTGGTTGGTAAGTAGTGTGAGAAGCTGGGTGCCAGTGAAGACTGTAAAATGCACGTTTAGTGTAAACTGTAAAATTCCGTTTTTTGAAAGCTTCTTTGCCTTTGTCAACCCAGTTCCACTTTACCCCTTTCTTTAATAGTCTCAGCAGGGGAGCCACGGTTGTGGCATGCCCTCGATAAATTCCCGATAGTATCCAGTCAGTCCTAAGAGGCTGTCAGTGAATCTGGGCAGGGTAATTCCTGTAATGTACACTCCAGGTTGAATAGTCAGTCCCAAGAACTGGACCTGCTTCTGTCCTATCAATGGCTTTTTAGGATAACCTTAAAACTAGCTGCCTGGAGCAACTCCAGTAGCTCTACTAACAGTTCTCTATATTCCTCATCACTCTCAGAAGACAACAACGTGTCCTCTACATAGTGTATCAGTTGATCTTGGTGACTGAACTCCCACAGACATGTTGCCATACTCCGCTAAAAAATTGAGGGGCTGTTATGGAACCCTGGGGAAGACACATCCAGGTATATTGTTGTCCCCCAGGTGTAGGGGAATTGACCAAACGCCATTTGAGATGTCTAAGGCAGTGAATACGGTAGCAGATTTTGGAATATCATTAATCAAGTCCATCCCTGCTGTTGGGGCACAAGCTGAAATGTTCCTATTGAGTACCCGAAAATTAATGATCATTCGCCCAGAACTGTCAAGTTTCTTAACTGGCCAAATAGAGGAATTTACATGGGTTGCTAAGGGCCTCAATACTCCCTGTTCCACTAGGGAGGCTACAGCCTTTTCCAGGATTTTCTCTGCTTCCTTAGGGAAAGTGTATTGTTTGGTGTCTCCCTCTAGCCTGACTTCTACACCAGTCACTTGTCCACAATCATATTTGTGAATGGCAAAATCTTCCCTATTTTCTTCTACTACAGTCCTGGTTGTGGTGTCCTGGTTGTCAGAGTTTTTAAATTATAGGGCCCTATAATGCCTTGCCATGGTGTAGAAGAATAACTATCACCTTGTCCACTTTATCTATTTTGCCCCACAACAATTATTATGCATGCCTACCACGATGTTGTGAGCCAACATCCAATCTGACCCTAAAACTCCCATTCCAGGATGGTCTCATCTCACTAAAACACATGTTCACTTTGTTTGGAGGGGGTCCCACCATAAAACTTAAGTGTATGGATAGCCCCAGCCACTGTATCACCTGTAAATCTTCTCAATACAAAGGATTCTCCCATAGACCATGGAGAATTCATAGGAGAGGGCGGATCTGCTACCCTGCTTGACACTCCAGTGTTTACTAAATAATTACAATCCTTTCCCTCCACTATAATATCTACAAATGCTCTATCATAATCATTGTAACTGAGTGAACACAGGTACTTGGGCGGGGTGTGGCCCCTTCATGCTGAATTTCCTGGGACACCCTTTTCCTGGGCGACATGGACCTGACCCTGTGGAGTGATTCCATGGAGACACCATTTCATAAATCTTTGGAAGTCCTGGAAACTAGGGACGCTTGGCTTGGGTGTCTCTTGAGTCTGAGTCCCCTGACCTGGGCCCTTCTTTGGTTTTCTACACTTTTGGGCAAAGTGTCCACTTTCCCACAATTGAAGTAGGTAGGGATGATCTGCTTTTCCCCATGGGCCACCTCCATGGGCCCCATCATCAGTGGCTGGAGTATACCTCCTCTGTACAAGGGGAGCTATAGGTTTTGGTGGATCAGGGGCTTCTGGCAGGAGTCACCAGTTGCCAGACTGGGTTCTAACTCAATATCCTGCTCCTCATACTTAGTAGCACTCACCTCTCCAAATAACCCTGGGGACACGGTACATACTATACCAAGATTGACCTGCACTTGGCTCTCTAACTCTCCAATCTGTATCTTACATTCAGCATGGTCCAAGTGCTCCCCTTCATGTAGCTGCTTGTTTCTGTACCAACATGATGGCAGCTTTTAAATCCTCATTTTCTCTCTTAGTAGTTTCTACCTCTTGTGTCTGACTGTATGCTTCCTCCCTTCAGACTTCTTTGTGCTTGTCTTTACATTGGCTCGCTAGGTACTGTTCTCTATTACAACAACTTTCCCGTTCTCTGTCATATTTTTCTTTCTTCTTGTAATTCTTGTAGTAATCTATTAACCACTGCTTCCCTATCACTTGCATTAGTTTTTAACTGCTTGTTCTCTTTTCTTAGCTTAAACTTCTCAGCTTCATCGTTTTTGAACTGGCATTGATATGCCATGAGACATATGGTTTTCATCGCTACAGAACAACAGGTCAATCCTGTATCCAGTTGTCTGCTTCACAGACTGGTCTCTCAGTATTAATGATATTTTGGACCCACCCATTCTTCAGCAGGGGTAATTTCCCTGAAGCGTATGTACTAACCAATTAATTCATAGATTTTCCCTTAAAAAGACTTGATTGCACTATTATTCTTTACTCATGTCCCTTCACATCTTTGCCAATTAATCTGAAGAACATTTTAGAGAGTGATGGAATCATAGAGTAATACTAGCACAGAAGGAGGCTGTTCAGCCCATTGAGTCCATGCTGGCTTTCTGTAGAGCAATGCAATCAGTCCCATTCCCCAGCTCTATCCCCATAGTCCTGTAAATTTGTTTTTCTCAAATACCTATCCAGTTTTCTTTTGAAATCATTCATCGTAGGCAGCAAGTTCCAGGTCATTACCACTCGCTGCATAAAAAAGCTCTTCCTCACATCCACCCCCACATCGTTTGCCCAAAACCTTAAATCTGTGTCCCATAGTCCTTGTACCATCAGCTTTTCTTTGGCTACTCTATCTAAACTTGTCAGAATCTTGTACACCTCCATCAAATCTCCCCTTAATTTTGTTTACTCCAAGCAGAACAATCCCAAGTTCTCCAACCTAACCTTGTAGCTAAAATCCTTCATTCCTGGAACCATTTTGGTAAATCTCCTCTGCACCCTCTCAAGGACCCTCTCATACTTCCTGAAGTGTGGTGCCTAGAACTGGATACAATACTCTAGTTGTGGCCTAACAAGAATTTTATAAAGGTTCAGCATAACCTCCCTGCTTTTATACTCAATATCTCTATTTGTGAAGCCCAGGATGCCATATTCTTTGCTAATTACTCTCTCCATATATCCTGCCACCTTTAAAGACCTATGCAAATGTAGCCCCAGGTCCCTCTGTCCCTATACATTCTTTAGAAGGTACCATTTAGTCTATATTGCCTCTCTCTATCCCTTTTGCCAAAATGCATCACCACACATTTCCCTGTATTAAATTCCATCTGCTGCTTGTCTGCCCATTCTGCTAGCCTATCTATGTCCTGTTGCAATTGATTGGTATCATCCTCACTGTTAGTCACATCTCCAAGTTGGTATCATCAGCAAATTTTGAAATTTTACGCTGTTTTCCAATATCCAAGTTATTTACATATATCAAAAAAGCAGTGGTCCCAGCACTGAACCTTGTCTACCATCCTCCAGTCTAAAAAACAATCATTTACCACAACTCACTGTTTTCTGTCCTTCAGCCATTTTTAAAATCAAGTCTGACGCTGACCCTCCTATTCCATGGGCTTCAATTTTGGTAACCAGCCTTTTATGTGGTACTTTGTCAAAGGCTTTCTTAAAATCCATATAGACAACATCCATTGCTTTCCTATCATCAACCTTCTTTGTTACATCATCAAAAATCAATGAGATTAGTTAAGCACAATCTGCCTTTTACAAATATCTCCCTAATTAACACAAACCTCTCCAAGTGCCTGTTGATTTTTTTCCCATATTATTGTTTATAATACCTCATCCACCACAGATGTTAAACTGACCGGCCTGTAGTTACTAGGAATGTCCTTATACCTTTCTTGAATAATGGTGTCACATTTGCCACTCTTCAATCCTTGTATCTAGGAAAGATTGGAAGGTAATGGCAAGCCCTTCTGCTATTTCCACTTCCACTTCCTTTAGCAACCTGGAATGCCAGCCTGACTTATTCTGATTCAGACAGGAGAATTTTAGGAAATAATGGAGTGCATTCAAACTTCTATATTTATTATTAAACTTTATTAGGTTCACTCAAAATGTATCAAAACATGCAATGTGAACCTATACTCTACGACATATTACTTAGCATTAACAATAAATTGATCAAAATGTGAAGCAAGGAAAATAACTATAATCACCTGGAGTGGTCAATCTTCTGGTGGATTTTACCTGCACGTGTATTGATGAGGGTGATTCAGGGCAGAAGTGTGTGCGTGCATATTGGATGCCATTTTGATCCCTGAGCGGCACAGTAGGACCAAAACAATGGATGCTACCGGGCCCAAAATCATGCCTGGAATATTTTAACTAAGCCAGTAGCTTCTATGGAGTGCTAATTGGTAATTATCTATAAACAAAATAAAGTTTCTGTGGCTTGAAATGCAGGCTGTTAAAGCTGTAAATTAGATATGCCCTGGCAGAGTACATTAATGCATAGTAATATAATAAAAGCAAAATATTGCAGATGCTGGAAATCTGAAATAAAAACAAGAAATGCTGGAAATACTCAGCAGTCTGGCAGCATCAGTGGAGAGGGAAGCAGAGTTAATGTTTCAGGTCAGTGACCCTTCATCAGAACTGTAATAGGTTTTAAGCAAATAAAGCAGGGGTGGGGCAAGAGATAACAAAAGGCAAGGTGTAAAAGAGACAAATGAAAATCCTGTCGGAGAGAAGAGCAGAACTTCTTCAAGGTAGGCATTCCTGGAAAAGAAGTGGTCGTGAATTAAACACTGAAATAAAAGCAAAATACTGCTGATGCTGGAATTCTGAAATAAAAACAAGAAATGCTGGAAATACTCAGCAGGTCTGGCAGCATCTGTGGAGAGAGAAGCAGAGTTAACGTTTCAGATTATTTTACATTAATGCATAGCTTTGAAGAACCTGAGGAAGATATTCACAGTTCAAATTTAATGCAGAGAAGTGCGGTGTTACATTTTAGTAGGAAGAATGAGGAGAGACAATATAAACTAAATCACACAATTCAAAAGGGGTTGCAGGATCAGAGAGACCTGGGGTATAGGTGACAGGGCAGGTTGAAAGTAGTTAAAAAGGCATATGGGACCCCGGACTTTATAAATAGAGGCATAGAGTACAAAAACAAGCAAGTTATGAACCAACTCGGGAACAGGCTATTTTTGATTTAGTATTGTGCAATGAAAAAGGGCTAATTAATAACCTTGTTGTAAAAGAGCCTTTAGGAAAGGGTGACAAATTATGATAGAATTTTACATTACATTCGAAAGTGATGTAGTTCAATCAGAAACTAGGGTTTTAAATCTAAGCAAAGGAAACTATGAAGGTTTGAGGGGAAAATTGGCTATGGTAGAGTGGGAAATTAAGTTAAAAGGTTTGATGGTAGACAGGTAATGACTAACATTTAAAGAACTAACACATAGTTTACAGCAGAAATGCATTCCTTCAATGCACAAAAAACCAGCAAGGCAAGTGTTCCAACTGTGGTTAATCAAAGAAATCAAAGAGGTGGAAGTGTGAGTTGTAAGGAGGATGTAAAGACACTTCATGGGGTTTTGGAGAGGCTATGTTAGTGAGCAAATTTTGGCAGATGGAATACAATGTGGCGAAATGTGAGGTTATCCACTTTGGAAGGAAAAACAGAAGTACAAAGTATTTCTTAAATGGTGAGAGGCTGGGAAATGTTAAACTTCAAAGGGACTTGGGTGTCCTTGTTCATGAGTCACTGAAAGCTAACATGCAGGCAATTAAGAAGGCAAATTGTATGTTGGCCTTTATTACAAGAGGATTTGAGTCTAGGAGTATAGATGTCTTACTGCAATTATATAAAGTCTTGGTGAGACCGCACCTGGAGCATTGTTTGCAGTTTCAGTCTCCTTACCTAAGGAAAGGTATACTTGCCATAGAGGGAGTACAACAAAGGTTCACCAAACTAATTCCTGGGATGGAGGGATTGTGCTATGAATAAAGGTAAAATAGACTGGGCCTTTATTCTCTGGCGTTTCGAAGAATAAGAGGTGGTATCAGTCAACATACAAAATTCTTACAAAGCTCAACCGGATAAATGCATGAAGCAAAAACAAGAAATGCTGGATTCACTCAGCAGGTCTGGCAGCATCTGTGGAAAGAGAAGCAGAGTTAACGTTTCGGGTCAGTGACCCTTCTTCGGAACTGACAAATATTAGAAAAGTCACAGATTATAAACAAGTGAGGTGGGGGTTGGGCAAGAGATAACAAAGGAGAAGGTGCAGATTGGACCAGGCCACATAGCTGACCAAAAGGTCACGGAGCAAAGGCAAACAATATGTTAATGGTGTTTTGAAAGACAAAGCATTAGTACAGATTAGGTGTGAATATACTGAATATAGAACATCAGCAAGTGCAAACCTGAAGAAAAACAACCTGAAAAAAACAGTGGGTAAGCAAACTGAACAAACTAAGATGAAATGAAATAAATGCAAAAAATGTAAAAAGGAATGCAAAAAAAAAGGAAGAAAAAAAATGCATGAAGGATGTTTCCCTTGGCTGGGGAATCTAGAACCAAGGGATACAGTCTCAGAATAAGGGGCAGACTATTTAGGACTGAGATGAGGAAGAATTTCTTCACTCAGAAGGTGGTGAATTTTTTGAATTCTCTGCTCCAGAGAGCTGTGGAGGCTCAGTCGTTCAGTATGTTCAAGACTGAGATTGATAGATTTCTACATATTTAAAACATTAAGGGAAATGGGGATAGTGCAGGAAAATGGTGGTGAAGTAGAAGATCAGCCAAGATTTCATTGAATAGGGCAGCGGGCTCAAAGACCTACTCCTGCTCCTATTTCTTATGTTTTTATGTTCTTATGACTAACTTTTATAAAATACTAGTTTAGCCTCAACTGAAATATCGTGTCCAATTCTGGGCACCTGAAGAATTTTTAGTCTACTTCTTCTGGTTCAGTCATGAGAATTATAGGAAGTAGTGGAGTGTACTCAAACTTCTGGATTCACTACTCAACCTTATTAGATTCACACAAAATATATCAAAACATGCAATAAGTTTCATTCAAAACATAGCAAAACATGCAATTAGGTTCATTGAAAATATATCAAAACATGTAATACAAGCCTACACTCTACTATGAACTTACTTAGCACTAACAATAAATTGATTGAAATTTGAAGCAAGCAAAATACCTAACGTAACATGGAGTGGTCAGTTTCATGTTGATTGCAGTTCTCTAGTGATTGACACCACAGTTGCAATATTGAAGTTTCTTTAACGGTATCTTTTATCCCCTAATTTTAGGGAGGGACAAGATAGTATCCTGACAGCGGCTTTAGTCCAATTAGTGTTTGTTTTAGGCCAATATACCCTATCACATGCTGATCCTTTTGTTTAAAAAAGCCTGCCCTGGTAGTGTCAATCTTCTTTAAACTTCCTTCAGTCAGTTTCCATCAGTTGGGGGTGCTTGGGGGCAGTTCCTCAACATCTGGTAGTTTTCCATATGTGCAACAGTTGGGGGTCATGGGATCGATTACAAGTCCCATCCATCTAGCTATAAGGTATTTGTTTCTTTCTGATAATGCTGTGTGGTTTCTTGCTCTTTTGTCACAGTTCATCAAATTTGATCTTAAAAGGCCAAAAGAAGAGCAAAAAAATGCTTTCTGCAATGTCCACCGTCCGACTCCAAGCATAATGGTATTTTTATGGTCAGCGTCAGCATGAGGTTAATTTTTGAAAAGCCAATTTTTAATAAAGACGATGCTGTCTTACACACCACACTTTAGGAAGGATGTGAAGGCTTTAGAGAGGATGCAAAAAGATTTACTAGAATTGTTCCAGGGCTGAGGGACTTCAGTCACATGACAGACTGGAGAAGTTGGGTTGTTCTCCTTAGAGAAGAAGAGGTTAAGTGGAGATTTAATAGAAATGTTCAAACTTGTGAAAGGTCTGGCTGAGTAGATAGAGAGAATCTGTTCCCATTGATAGAAAGGTCAAAAACCAGAGGGCACAAATTTAAGGTGACTGGCAAAAGAACCAAAGAAGACATGAGGGAAACTTTTTACGCAGCGAGTGGTTACAATCTGGAATGTACTGCCTGAAAGTGTGCTGGAGGCATATTCAATCATGGCTTTCAAATGGGAATTGGATAAGTACCTGAAGGGAAAAAAATTGCAGGACTACAGGGAAATGGTGGGGGAGTGGGACTAGCTAAATTGCTCTTGCAGAGAACCAGCAAAGGCTCAACAGGCCAAATGGCCTCCTTCAGTGTTGTAACCATTCTATGATTATAAATACTTCTGCTATAAAATGAAAATATTTTATACATATATTAGGTAATATATATGTATAACTTCTGCTGTTATTTTAACCTTAATTGTTTACCTTATCTCCAACTCATTGGACTGTGTGTAATTAAGCATCCTTGAACACTTGTCCTTTTGATTTTTAGGGTGCAATTCCTCCTCTGGTGAAGATTTTAAATTCTGAAGTTGAAGATGTGCTAGTCAATGTAATTAAATGCATTCGGATATTATGTCGCAATAATCCGGTCAATCAGACCTTAGTGGCTAATGAAGGAGCAATTCCTTTATTAGTGGAGCTGTTAAGTGTGGCATCAGGTAATTTTTAAGATGTTTTTCCAAATTTAGGACTAGATTTTATGTTCAGGCAAAATCCTAAGTTTAAGTATGGTTGGGGCATTTGTTTGACCAGGAGTGCACTGACCCCACTGTAGTTTCCAGGGACAACTTAATTTAAATTACAGCAGGGCTCCTGCATGACAGATGTCAGTAAATGGAAGCTCATCATTTTGGAGCAGGAATTAATTTGTTGCTGAAGAAAGTAGGATCCTTAATGGCAACACCAGCGAGAATGAAATTTACTTATCTTAAGAATGCATAAGCCTGCAGTGTTTACACAGGGTCCAGAATACCAAGGAACATTGGTAAATGTGTAGATGTCCTTCTGCATAAGTCAGGCACAGTAGGGAGACACTATCTGGCATGGGGATATGTATTATCATCAAAGAAGTAGCACAACAGCAGGAGGTGGCCAGGGCAGTTCAAGGCAACCCAATCACCTTGCGCACAATATGGAAAGGTTAGTTTCATGCATCTGTCATCACTCTCATTATAGTTTGCATATGGACACCTAGATTTTACTGGATCTCATTGGTATTATTTTGTCTGGTTTTCCATTAATCAGTGGTCATGTAGAGACAGTGCCCAGTGCTAGTGGCCTGAGAGGAATAGGTGTGCGTGATGCTGGCAGCATAAATGAGACATTTGCCAGCTCTCTCCAATGGTCGCACATGTGACCAAAAAGGTTCAGGGTTAGGCTACCCATGCAACCACACAAGACGTAGTCTGCAGCTGGTCTATTGCAGAATTTTTGGGTACTGTCATATTAATTGGCCTCAGATATTATGTTCCCTTTTCTAAGCTACCATATAAATGGTATGCAAGAGGAGCACACTATCTTGTAAACTTGTAAAGCTAGCAAACTTCCAAGCAGCTGTTTCCTTGAATACTGAATATCCTTACTTTGCCCCTCCCATTTTTAAGTAATTCTGTTTTCTCCCCTTTCCTTATATCTTGAAGAGATGCTGTGCACCTAACCCTCTGTCAGTGCCATTATTGCACAAGCTGTTAAGATACAAGTACAACAGCCTGAGATGGCTTTGCCCCCATTTTGTTTCGTGTTTTTTTGCACTCAGACAGCAGTTATTCAGGATCCTGTCGTTCACACCTCTTCTTCACGCATTTTTTGTTTCTTTAGTTGTCCCATTACCACTTCCTTTGACCTTGCACTATGAAACCATTTGTCATTTAATCTCCGCTGCCCTCCATCCTATCATAGACATTCCCTTTTGTTCTTCCCACCCTCCCCCCTCCACTTGCTCAAATCCTACAATATATCACATTTTTCCCAGTTCTGATGAAAGGTTAAGACCTGAAACATTAACTGTTTGTCTTTCCACAGATGCTGCCAGACCTGCTGAGTATTTCCAACATTTTCCATTTTATTATCTGAGTTGGCTTGTCCTCTGATTTTCCCCTCCCTCCCAATAGGAATATGCTGGGTTTTAATCCAGTAGTTTACCTTAACACCATGGCTGAGATCAGATAATTTATATGGAAATTGGAGAAGTGAATTTGTATCATACTATTGCATTGTGCAGCATCCTCCACAGAGTTCTTGCTACAGCTGCAAAAGCTCTAGGATTGAGAGAGAAAGAACCTGAGAAACACCAGCATGGAGAACTGTTTGCTCTAAAGTAATGTTCCGGCTTTACATCATTTCATGATCATTTCTAATATATCTGCTTCACTGATAAAAGATGAATATATGAGGAGTGCTCGAATTGTATCGTGCAGAACAATTGGAAAAATGGTGTACATCTAAGGACAAGTAATTGGCAATTCCCTTAAATTTCTTTTTACTATAATCATTTTTTTACAAGTTTTCCAGGTACCGTTTTTCACTATGGTATCACAACCCTTACATACAATAACTAATTTTTACCATAAAAAGAAAAACGGCAAATGCTGGAAATTTGAAACATAAATAGAAAATGCTGGTCAGTTGGTATCTGAAAGAGAAAAACAACAGTAATTTGTCTTTCAGTTATTCACAGGCCTGCTGTGTATTTCCAGCATTTTATGTTTTTGTAGCTAATTTTATTTTCTATTTGTGTGTTGTTGGATATGCAACCAACATTTTTAGTTAAATCATTTAAAGGTTGTAACAAGACTGAGAAGAGTCCTAACAGTTATAAATGTGCAATTGCCATGTAGACGTTCTGCAGAGTGATGCTTCGGTTGCTTTGGCTGAAGTGGCTCGTGGACATAAGTGGAACCAAGATGCGATTGTAGCTGAAGGGGCAGTTGGCCCTCTGATACATATCCTCAGTGGACGGAAAATCAAGATGCAGCTGAAAGCAATAACAGCAGTGGAGGTTTTAGCTGAAAGAAATGCTGCTATACAAAAAGAATTTCTTGAAATGTCTGCTGACAAACATATTTTGAAACTTCTCAAGGTATTTCACAAATATAACCTTATTCATGGAAGTTACATAATTTCAGTAAAACCATTTATCAACAGCTGTGCACCATCAGCTGATCCTGAAAAATAGGAAAGGTTGAATACATGTTGGGGGAGAAATTAGTTCACATAGTGTTCTTCATCGATATTTAAGAATGCCAAGTGGGCCATGCAGGTAGCAGCCTAAGGCGCTTCCTGTCCCCAGGGAATTGACATAACCTAGAAGTGGCACCACACAAATGAATTTCTCTCATATAATAAAAACAAGAAATGCTGGAACCACTCAGCAGGTCTGGCAGCATCTGTGAAAAGAGAAGCAGAGTTAACGTTTCGGGTCAGTGACCCTTCTTCGGAACCCGAAGACGGGTCAGTGACCCTTCTTCGGAACCCGAAGACTGACCCGGAATGTTAACTCTGCTTCTCTTTTCACAGATGCTGCCAGACCTGCTGAGTGGTTCCAGCATTTCTTGTTTTTATTTCAGATTTCCAGCATCTGCAGTATTTTGCTTGAATTTCTCTCATGTTGTTTCTACCGATTCTTAGAACAATTAATAACATTTCTAGATCTTTTATGGAAAGAATTCTGTGTCACTGTTCTTATATTTACATCAGGTCTACAGCACAAAAACAGGCCATTTGGCCCAACTTATTTATGCCAGCATTTTTCCTCTCTACAAGCCTCCTCCCACTGCATTTCCTCTAACCCTATCAGCATATTCATCTTTTCCTCTCTCTCTCAGACATAGCTAGCTTTCCCTTAAATGTATCTTGCTATTTCCCTCATTTGCTCCTTCTGATAGCAAAAATCGCATTCTTAGCAGTCTTTGGGTAAAGACGTTTCTACTAAATTCCCTATTGGATTTGCTTTTATAAAATTTGTTCATGGGATATGTGGATCAGTGGCAAGGCCAGCATTTATTGCCCATCCCTAATTGCCGTTTGAGAAAGTGGTGGTGAGCTGCCTCCTTGAGCCATTGCAATCCATGTGGTCTAGCTACACCCATAGTGTGGGTAGGGGGTTCCAGGATTTTGACCCAGTGATGATGAAGGAAAGGCGATATGTTTCCAAGTATGGATTTTGTGTGATTTGAAGGGGAACTTGTGGGTGGTGGTGTTCCCTTGCTCTTGCTGCCTTTGTTTTTCTAAGCAGTAGAGGTCGCAGGTTTGGCAGGTGCTGTTGGAGAATCCTTGGCTGGTTGCTGCAGTGCATCTTGTAGATGGTACACACTGCAGCCACGGTGCACTGGTGGTGTTGAGAATAAATGTTTAAGGTGGTGGATGGGCTGCTAATCAAGCGGCTCCTTGTCCTGGATGGTGTCAAGCTTCTTGAATGTAGTTGGAACTGCATTCATCCAGGCAAGTGGAGAGTATTCATTACACTCCTGATCTGTGCCTTGTAGATCATAGTAAGGCTTTGGGGAGTATGGAGGTGAATCACCTGCTGCAGAATATCTAGGCTTTGACTGGCTCCTGTAACCATAGCATTTATGTGGCTCATCTAGGTAAGTTTCTCATCAATGGTAACCCCAGGGATGTTGATGTTGGGGGATTTAGCAATGATAATGCCACTGAATGCCATGGGGAAGGTGATTTTACTTTCTCTTGTTGGAGATTGTCATTACCAGACACTTGTGTGATGCAAATATTCCTTGCCACTTATTAGCCCAAGCCTGGATGTTGTCCAGGTCTTGCTGCATGTGGGCTTAATTCCCTGAATAGTTGCAAATGGAACTGAAGACTATGTAATCATCAGCAAATGTCCCCACTTCTGGCCTTGTGATGGAGGGAAGATTATTGATGAAGCAGCTGAAAATGATGGGGTCTAGGACACTGCTATGAGGAATGCCTGCAGCGATGTCCAGGGGTTGTGATAATTAGCCTCCAACAATCACAACTGTCTTCCTTTGTCCTATGTATGGCTCTAGCCAGTGGAGAGTTTTCCCCCTGATTCCTATTGACTTCAACTTTACTACAGGTCCTTAATGCCACACTCGATCAAATGCTGACTTGATCTTAAGGGCAGTCACTCTCACCTCACCTCTTGAATTCAGCTCTTTTAGCCATATTTGTACCAAGACTGTAATGAGGTCTGGAGCCAAGTGGTCTTGGCGGAACCTAAACTGAGCATCGGTGAGCAGGTCATTAATGAGTAAGTGCCACTTGATAGCACTGTGGACAATGCCTTTCATCATTTTGCTGATGGTTGATCATAGGCAGTAATTGGCCCTTTTGGATTTGTCCTGATTTTTGTGGACAGGACATACCTGGGCAATTTTCCACATTGTCAGATAGATGTCAGAATTCTAGTTGTACGGGAACAGCTTAGCTAGAGCTGAGCACTTCTTCAGCACTACAGACAGAGTGTTGTCAGGGCCTATAGCCTTTTCTGTATCCTATGCGCACCGATGTTTTTTGAGTGGAGTGAATCAAATGGCTTGAAGCACAGCATCTGTGACAGTGGGGATCTCAGGAGGTGGCCAAAGTGGATCACCCACTAGGCACTTTTAGCTGAAGATGATTGCAAATGCTTCAGCCTTGTCTTTTGCACTCAAGGGCAGGGCTCCGTCATCACTGAAGATGGCATGTTCATGGAGCCTCCTCCTCCTGTTAGTTCATGATTGGATGTGGCAGGACTGCAGAGCTTTGATCTGATTTGTTGCTTTTGGGATTGCTTAGCTCTCTCAATAGCATGCTGTTTCTGCTGTTTAGCATGCATGTAGTTCTGTGTTAAAGCTTCTTCAGGTTGGCATCTCATTTTTAGATATGTTTACTGCTGCTCCTGGCTTGCTGTCCTACACTCCTCATTGGACCAAAGTTGGTCCCATGGCTTGAGAGTAATGGTAGTGTGAGGAATATGCCAAGTCATGAGGTTTCAGATTGTTGTGTTGTTGCTGATGGTCCACAGTGTCTCATGGATGCCCAGTTTTGAGCTGCTAGATCTGTTCTGCATCTATCCCATTTAGCACGTTGGTAGATGGAGAGTGTTCTCAGTGTGAAGACGGGACTTCGTCTGCACATGGACTGCGCGCTGATCACTGCTGACTATACTGTCATGGATGCGTCTGCAACATATAAATTGGTGAGGATGAGATCCAGTATTTTTTTCTTTTGCGTTGGTTCACTCATCACCTGCCATAGGCTCAATCTGGCAGATATGTCCTTTAGGACTCAGCCATCTCAGTCAGTAATGGTGCTACCAAGCCACTCAGTGATGGAAATTGAAGTCTCCCAGCCAGAGTGCATTCTATGCCCTTGTCACCCTCAATGCTTCTTCCAAGTGCTGTTCAACATGGAGGAGTACGGATTCAACAGTTGAGGGAGAGCAGTTGGTGGTAATCAACTGGAGGTTTTCTTGCCAATGTTTGACCTGATACCATGAGACTTTACGGGTTCCGGAGTCAATGTTGAGGATTGCCAGGGCCATTCTGTCTCGATTGTATACCACTGTGCCGCTACCTCTGGTGGTTCTGTCCTGCCGGTGAGACAGGACCTATCCAGGAAAGGTGGAGGAGGAGTGGTATGATTCAGTGAGTATGGCTATGTCAGGATATTGCTTGACTGGTCTGTGGCACAGCTCTCCCAGTTTTGGCACAAGTCCCCATATGTTAGTAAGGAGCACTTTACAGGCTGGATGTGCTCCTGTTGTGTCTGGTGCCAAAGTTGATGCTGACTGGTCCTTCAGTTTTATTCTTATTAATCTCTTTAGTAGTGGTTTAATATAAGTGTGTGGTTTGCTAAGTTATTTCAGAGGGCATTTAAGAGTTAACTACATTGCTGTGGATCTGGAGTCAAATATAGGCCAGACTGGGTAAGGATGGCAGATTTGCTTCCTTAAAGAACATTAGTGAACCAGATGGGTTGTGATGACAAAATGGTAGTTTCATGGTCACCATTATTCCATATTTAAATTCCCCAGCTGTTGTGATGGAATTTGAACTCATATCTCCACACCATTTGTCTGGGCCTCTGAATTACTAGTCCAGTAACATTACCACTATACTACTGTACCCATTAGTGACTATCTAATGTTTATTGCTACGACCGAGGCAGGAGGAGTGCATTGTTTTTTCTAGTTCCACTTCTCCATAGGTCATTTAAATTTTTTCCGACTTACCGATACAGCCAGTCATAGACTTTTTTTATCCAAGAATAAAACATACCAACCAGGTTTCTTCAATAAACAACAACATTTTCAGTTTATTATAAAACAAGTCTTAACCAGTAATGCCGTAAAGCATAAACACACAGATAGAAATATTAAAGTTCCTTCTTTTACCTTAGTTCCTCACACACACACATACATACACACATATACCGGTTAACTGGTGAAAAAGGTAATTTTGCTTTAGAGCTCTGTTATAAAAAAAAGACAAAAAAAACCCACTTAGACTGAATAGTTGCTCATTCTCGAAGAAAAAAGAGCAGATATGGAAAGATGTCCTTTGTTTTGGTTTGGCACCCCAAATGCATATAGATGGCTGTCACTGGGATCTTCCTAGAACAGTTCTTTCCAGGCAATGTTGAAGATCAGTTTGGGTAGGCTTTCCCAGAAATACAGCAACTGAGATTTCAGATAGACCTTACAGCAGAAATTTGGCAACAAGGGTTCAGTTCCCACACATTTGATACGCAGAGTTTCTTCAAATACAGGAGGAAAGAGGAGACTAACACACTGGACATGCAGGGTTTCTTTCAAAGGGAGAGAAAGAGATAAGCTGGGTTTTCTTGGCAGGCAAAAACCAACTGTCTTTTTTAACAGTTCAAAGTGAAACTAAAAACATTCCAGAAGTCAAGCCTCCTGACCTCTATAAATCTCAACCTGCCATTTCTCTGTAAACATCTTCTCTATGTAAAAACAACAAGCTCCCTGCTGGTATATTATCTGGAAACAGGTGCCTTCAAGTAAGGGCTTGATAACAAGCCAAGTCCAGGAATCCTTCTGGTGACCTCTGTTAAAAAACACGAAGTTCAGCATCTCTTCAAGCTTCGAGATGAATCAATGTCCTCAATTCAACCTTAAATCTTTAGAAATATATTTTACAAAATAAAGAAGCACTTTCATTACACCTCCACCCGTGGAGAAATAAAACACCATTTTTAAATGTGTTTCATTACAAAGTGGAAAAAAACAAAAGATGGGAACATTTTAAAACACATTTTCACACCCATCCCCATTCACCCTTTACCTGTAGTTAATACAATTCTGCTCTGTACCCTCTTTGCATTCAGATAACTCAAAACAAAGTTAGATTCTCGATAAAGCATCTGCAATAACATTATTTTTGTCCACAGTGTGGATAATCTTTACGTGATAAGGTTGCAATAGTAAACTCCATCAGAATAATCAGGCATTTTGGTTTTTGAATTTTTCCACAAAATTTATCACTAAATCAGTCAACTGCAACCTTCCAACCGGAGCCTCCCAGTTGTTCCAAGTGGTCCTTCCAAGTGTCACTATAGACCAGCACATCATCAAGGTAAACCACACAGTTAGGAACACTGGCTACCATTTGGTTCACTAGTCTCTGAAAAGTGGCTGGGGCATCCCCCAGCCTGAATGGCATCACATGGCACTGGAAAAGACTGTCTGGTGTTACAAAAGCTGATATTTATTTAGCCTGGGGTGTTAAAGGAACTTGCCCGTATCCCCTGAATCTATTTTTGTAAGAAACATGGCACTGCCCACTCTGTCAATACAGTCTTCCAAGCGAGGAATTGGGTAGGAGTCTGTCTTTGTTACTGTATTAACTTTTCTGTAGTCTATGCAAAGTCTAGTTGAACCATCAGGTTTAGGCACTAATACCACTGGCGAACTCCACTTGCTTTGACTGGGTTCAATTAGGTGGTTTCCGACATATATTGGACTTCTGCTTTTACCTGGCCTATTTCTCTGGACTTAAGCAGTAAGGATGTTGTTTTATAGGAAAGGATTCCCCTACATCAACATCATGTGTGGATAAGGTTGTACATACTGGCTGATCCCTACAGACTCTTTTAAATGCTGTGAGTAGCTTTGTTAGCTCTTCTAGTTGTTCTGCATCTAAATATGAAAGCATAGTGTCCAATCTCCCTCACAATTCAGTATTAGCTAATCGGATAGGAGGAGGTTCAATTTGAGAATTGTCTAGGCCTCCTTCTGCCTCAGCCTCACTATCCTTTTCATCCTTCTCTATCCCTACTACTTGACACATCTTTGCTTGCTTATCCCACTCCCGGCAATAATATTGTTTCAACGTATTAATATGACACAGTCGATTCTTTTTCCAGCGATCTGGGCGATGTCAATCAAATAATTTACTTTACCAATTCTCTTGACCACTTTATATGGACCACTGAACTATGTGTTCACTGGTTCACCCTAGAAAGGTTGAAATGTTCAGATCTTATCATGCTTGTCTGCCCATTTCTTCATAGTTGTTTGGAAAGCTTTAAGGTGTTCTTGTGCCACTTTGCAGGCTCTCGTGAGCCATTCCCGGAAAGCAGATACATAATGTTGCACAGAAGATTCGTTCTTCTGTTCTAAAAACATTCCTTTAATTAGTTTAGAGGACCTCCTATCTCATGTCCGTAAACTAATTCAAAAGGACTAAAACCAGTAGACTCATGAAGTGAATCCCTAGCGGCAAACAAAAGAAATTCTAGCCCTTTATTCCAAACATGGGGATATTCATGACAGTATGCCCTAATCATAGTTTTGAAGGTCTGATGGTAGCTTTCTAAAGCTCGCTGTGTCTGTGGGTGGTATGCTGAAGACTTTAACTGTGTTATACCCAAATCAACCGTAACTTACTGAAATATTTTAGACATAAAATTGGAACCTTGATCCGACTGAATCTCAATCGGTAATCCATATCTAGTGAAGAACTGGGTTAACTTCTCTACCACTACCTTAGCAGAAATTGTTCTGAAGGGAGTGGCTTCTGGGAACTGAATAGACATATCCATGATAGTGAGTATATATTGATGTCTCACTTTTGTTTTTGGTAAAGATCCTACACAGTATACCAACACCCTACTAAATGGTTCCCCAGTATCTGGTACGGGAATTAGAGGCGGCGGTTTTATGGCAGGTTGCGGTTTTCCCACAATCTGGCACGTATGCCATGTTTTACAAAACTGCACCACATCCTTGGAAAGACCTGGCCAGTAAAAATGTTGACTTATACATGATTTGGTCTTCTGGATCCCCACATGTCCCACTATCGGAATTTCATATGCTATCCTTAATAGTTCCCGGTGTTCCTCGGCAGTACCACTATCTGATGAACTATCGTCCATTCTTCATCTGAAGGTGTGTGAGGAGGTCTCCACTTCCTCATTAGAATCCCATTTTTAACATAATAGCCTTCTGGAACTCCTTTTGTCTCAGCTTCTGTTTGAGCTGATTGTGCCACTTTATTTAACTTTGGATCAGCTTGCTGAGCCGTGATCAGAGAAGACTTATTAAACATTTCCTTTAGATTATCCAAATCCCCAAAGAAAGGTTCAGATGTTCGGCTATCTGTCTGTGGTGCCATTTTTACCTCCAACAATGGAACATGTTTAGCCATGCTCGGGTTACTATACATGAAGGAAAAATTCCCTTTGTTTTGGTTAGGCATCCCAAATGCATATCGATGGCTGTCAATGGGATCTTCCTAGAACAGTTCTTTCCAGGCAATATTGAAGCTCAGTTTGCGTAGTGTCATGCAGACCCCCACCTACCAAGAATGAGGCACATTGATTTTGTCATAGGAACATTGATTTTGAACTGTGCTGGAGTGAGGAAATGACTTGTTGAACAGATCAGCTGTGGCTGGAATAAACGTTTGTATACTAACAGATGGTGCTTGTGTAGACAAAGGGCCATTCCCTGACACATTCAACCCACAATGGATGTTGATCACAGGACATAGAGGGGGTGGGGAAGCACATTCCAGGGCCTGCTGGGGTGATGCAATCCACAGGGGCCAGGACTGGTTGGACCAGCTGGTCACATGACTAACTGGCTGTTCCAGGGTTTTTTGAACTAGCCACAGAGAGTTTGAACTCAGTGTCCGTTTGCTCCTGGACTGAAAAGACCTTTCCTCGCTGGCTCGCCACAGCTCTCCTGTCTGCTCCCATCTCTTTCTCACAGAACTCCAAATCCACTGAAGATGCATGAATCCCAAGAGAGTAAAGTCTCCTACCGTGAACAAGGTTTAAGAAGAATACTGGGCCCCATTGAAATGCAAGATCTATCTACAATCAAGGACTCTACAGTGAGCTCGAAGATCCGTAACAAAAACCCTCTTCAGAGATTGCCCCAAACTTTTACACTTTATTTCTTCTGCTCTGTTCTGTCCATATCTGCATGTGTGTATTGCTTATGCATACTAGCATGGGCACGTTGTGTATCCATAGGCATTAACCGAATTAGAGTTTAAGTTTAATAAATTTCAACCTTCTTTTTAAACCTAAGAAAACCTTTTTGTGCTGGTTTCTTTGCCTTATAGTTGGAAAGCGCTGAACAAGGATTCACCAAGGGGGAGTTAAAAACACGGCATGCTTAAAATTAAACCCTGTTACGGTAAGACCAGGTGAAGGCTGAGGTGAACCCCCAGACCCCTTTTTCACCTGGTCGTAACAGTAGGCTTTCCAAGAAATGCAGCTACAGAGGTCAAATATGTATTACAGCAGGAATGCAGCAACAAGGTTTCAGTTCCACACATTCAACATGCAAAGTTCCTTTAAACACACAGGTTCTCTTCAAATACAGGAAACAGGAATCTGAAAAACTGGATGCAGGACTTGTTCTCAAAAGAGAGAGCTGAGCTGGCTGGGTCGTCTTCTATTGCAGGCAACCGACTAGCTTTTTAACAGTTCAAATTGAAACTAAAACATTTCAGAAAGCAAGCCTCCTGACAGCCATAAATCTTGGCTTGTCATTTCTTCATAAACATCTCTCCAAGTCAAAAACAACCCCTGCTGGTTTATTTGAAAACAGGTGCCTTCCAGTAACTGTTTACAGTTCAAACTCAGTCAAGCCTTCTGATGACCTCCGTTAAAAAAAAAACACCCAAAGTTCCAGCGTCTATAGAATCCTTTTCAGTTTTAAACACAAATTCTCAAAATTTAACAAAAAATGGAAACACTCGTAACACTACCAATAAAACAGTCCTCTGGCACAATCTGTTGTCTGAGTCATACCACCAGTTTTACTTTGATACCTGGTGAACACAACTTTGGCAATATAGCAGTATAACTCCAGCCTTTCATAGACTACAATTGGCTGTTTTGGAAAGTGACCTTGCAAAGCTGGAAGGAAACTTGCATTTTAGCCATTCATATTTGCACAAAATCGGGAAAAGAAATTACAATTATGAAGCCACAGTCCATAATTTTTAATTTAACAAGTACTAAAAAGAACTAAAATATATTTTCAAATGAATATTCATGGCAATTTTAAAGAAAAGTTGCAGACAAGTTAGAAATTTGGTCAACTTCAAAAATGTAGCTTGGAACTTCCTAGCTGTTAATTCAAAGTTTTAATACAAACAATAAGTGAAATGATTCCGAAGTTTGCTAGAAAAATCCAAATAACTTGCAACAGTTAATGTTTTGTGGTGTACGCTGCAGCTGGGCAGTGAAGTCAAGTGAAAATATCAGAGACCTTAAAGAGGAATTAAATAAAACCTGCAAATGGATAAATCAATGGCAGGTGAAATTCAGTAAAGGCAAATGCAAGGGACTACACAGTGTAGGAAAGATAGATGTCACATGTAGTTAATGGTGAAGGAGAAAGGCTCTCGGAAGTAACTAAAGGCAAAGCAAATAGAATGTTAAATTGTGTTGTTAGATCAGTTGAGTGCGAGTTACAGACTTCATGCTAAATCTGTACAGTGCCCTATTGGACCACAACTCAAGTACTGTGTTCATTTTTGGTTACCAAAACATAAGACAAATATTCAAATCTTAGAGGCAGTGCAGAGAAAAACCACAAGCTTAATCCCTAGCATGAAAGGATTCAGTCACAAGAAAGACTGGGGAAACTGGGGCATTTTAGTCTTGAGGAGAGGCACTGAGAGGGAATCTTATACACTATACAAAATATTATAAGGTAGATAAGGCAAATCTGGATTCTACTTCAAGATACTAAAACAAGGAGATAACTGAATGATATGATGGGGGATTAGGTTTTATGTTCTGAATGGGTGAGCTGACATGAGGCATACAGCCTCCATCATTTATATCTATCTTGTGATTTTTGATCATAAATGATGGTAGACAATTAAGCAACAATTAGGAGAGAAGGCTCCATGAACAACTTCATCCTCAATAAAGGCAGAGACCAGCAAGGGAATGCGAAGAACCATCTTCAGCCAGAAGTGCAGAGTGGAAGATCCTTCTGAGCCTCTTCCTGAGGACCTGCTATCAGAGAAGTCAGTCTTCACTCAATTTCACTCACTTCATGTGATATCAACAGCAGAAATAACTTGCATTTCTATAGCTTCTTTAAAGTAGTAAAATGTCTCAAGTTGACAAAAACAGCTGAGTGCACTGGCCACTACAAATGTTATGGGACTCGACAACATCAAACTGTAGTGATGAAGATCTGTGCTCCAGAACTAGCCACACCAAGCTGTTGTAATATAGTTACAACATTGGCATTTGCCTGACAATTTGGAAAATTTCCCAGGTATGTCCTGTCCAAAAAAGGGAGGAAAAATCCAACCTAGACAATCTACTTACTCTCAATCATCAGCAAAATGATGAAAGGAGTCACCAACAGTGCTATCAAGAGGCATTTGCTCACCAATAAACTGCTCAACGATGCTCAGTTTGGGTTCTGCCAGGCTCACTCAGCCTCGGGCTGAATCTTAACTGCCAAGTGGAGGGGCGGGGTTGGATGCAGGCTGGGGGGATGTTAAAGCCCCAGAAACGCTGGGTCAGAACTCCAGCATGTCCTGACCAGTTCCAGGTTTAACCAAGGTGTGTTTGAATGGGTGAGCTGGCATGAGGAAAATAGCCTCCATTATTTGTATCCATCTTGTGACCTTTGATCACAAATGGTGGTAGACAATTAAGCAACTAACTGGAAGAGGAAGCTGCATGAACATCTTCATCCTCAATAATGGCAGTGACCATCGTAGGTGTGCAAAGGACTATTTTCAACCAGAAGTACCAAGTGGTACAAGTGGGAAACCCCCATGGAGCTGTCAGGTAAGTAATTTCAATATTGAAATAGGCAATTAACAGTGAATTTAACTCAGCATTATGGCTCTAATAGCCAGCGTATGTCTTTCCCAAGCTGTGTGGAACTCACTACGGTCAACAAGGAGAGAGAACAGCAGGAATTCAGGTTGGAAGGCCTTTAAACAATGAAACTGCATAGCTGCAATAAAGGCCTGCTCAGGTCAAGGAAAAAAAACCCGCCCCGAACCCAACAGAACCACATTGGACCTGAGCCAGAGCCGGCCCAGGTCCTTCCATTTTTTTCCCATGCCCGACCCGATCCGAGCCTGACACGACCTGACCCGACCTGAGCCCAACCTGACCACCAGAATATTCACTTTGCCTACCTTCCGGTTCCGAACCCATTTTTCACTTTTTCAGTTTGTGCAGATAAGCAACAAAACTGTAATTGGACTTGAAAGGTTGTTTAAAAAGATAAAGATTCGAGCCATTAAGTCAGAGTTTGTTTGGTCACGAGTTAAACAGAAATCCATGGAGTTGTTCCCAGACAGGTTGTGCCAAACTGTACCAGTATCTGTATTGCTTAAAATAAACACAGCAATTGCCCGAAGGCTCAGAAAATATCATCATACATTACCTAGACTCCTGCTTTACAGGTTGAAATACTTGCTGCAAGTTTATCCAGTGAGTAGCTGAGATGCAGAGACCAGGAAGGTCCTGAGTGATTAATTATTATAAAATATACAGTATAAAAAATATAAAATGATCACTGCCAGGACTCTAGTCTACACACATACAGTACTGTACTGTCTTTTTAAACAATCTTTCAAGTCAAATTAATACTGTGTGTATCTGACCCGGACCCAGCCCAACCTGGACCCAGCCCAACCTGGACCTGGCCCGACCCAACCCGAGCCCGAAAGCCCGACCCGGAAGAGCGACCCGACACATGTCGTCGGGTCCTGTCGGGTTCGGGTTGGGTAGCAGGTCTTTAAGCTGCAGGCCAGCCTATGTGAAAGGCTTGTGCTCTCAGCAATTGTTGTAAAAGCCTGATTCCGCTGCTTCAAAGGTGATTTCCAATCTTTTGAAAGTCATTCACCTACGTTGGACTTTACTCACAGTGGTCTGAGCTTTTTAAAAATTCTTTCATGGGATGTGGACATCACTGGTGAGGACAGCATTTGTTAGCCATCCCTAATGGCCCTTGACAACTGAATGGCTTGCGAAGGCATTTCAGAGGGCAGTTAAGAGTCAACCACATTGCTGTGGGTCTGGAGTCACATCGAGGCCAGGCTAGGTAAGGACAACAGATTTCCTTCCCTGAAGGGCATTCATGAACTAGATGAGTTTTTACGACAAATGATGGTAGTTTCATAGCACCATTATTGAGACTAGCTTTCAATTCCAGATTTTTATTAATTAATTGAATTTAAATTCCACCAATACCATGGTGGGATTTGGTGGGCATTAGCCTGGGTCTCTGGATTACCACTATGCCACTGACTGCCCATGCTATCAGCCTTCACTGCAGTATGGGAGAAACTTATACAGCTAAAGCATGAACCTCTAATGAGGAGCAACAAGAGCAGCCACACCAACACCAGCAGCATCAGGAGCCACATAGACAGCTGCAGTATCAGCAGCACCAGGAGCAGCAAAAACACCAACAGCAACTGCCTTCTCTGCAGCCACATGCCACTCCACAGGGCAGAGAGGATAGACACAGAGCTCCAGCTTGAAGGAGGCTATGCCTCAGCACAGGTTATACAGACAGAGGATCAGCTTCCTGCACATGACAGAACAACAATGCTTCAGGAGGCTCAGGCTTTTGTGGCAGGTTGTTGCTGACATCTGCAGCCTCTTGGAACAAGACCTCCTTCCACAACCCTGAATTTCTTTACCTCCAGCACCTTCCGGGGATCTGCCACATGACCACAAGGGCGATCAAAGCAAGCAGTGGGTTGCTCAAGATATGGTTCAGGTACCTC
The DNA here is from genome assembly GCF_036365525.1 of Heterodontus francisci. Lineage (NCBI taxonomy): Eukaryota > Metazoa > Chordata > Chondrichthyes > Heterodontiformes > Heterodontidae > Heterodontus > Heterodontus francisci. The sequence goes on from NC_090377.1 coordinate 90,354,223, forward strand.
AACAGACTGGATATTCTTCAGTATGCCCCATTTAGGGTATCCAGAATGGTTGTGGTCTGCTATGCCTTGCCAACATCACGTTGAAGTGAGGAATGGAGCTTCAGGAAGAGGAAAGTGCAGATTGATCAGCATCCTCTGGGGAGGAGGAAGACAAGGAGGAGGAGCCAGATATGGCCATGGTGCCTGCAGCTGCTCACCTGACTGCCAGGGATGTCCACGATGGCCTCATACAGGCACATTTCAGCTAATCTGTGTGTGAGGCCATCTGGAAGTGCGGTCATAAATCCTGTGCCATCTTCCCCCCGACCCCAACACAATTCATTCCAACTATCAAAAATCCAACCATCACATTCACACCCTTTTCTCCTCCTGCAACCTGATCATACCATTTACCTGAAGGCTACTGTTCAAGTGGAATTCAGGATGCAACAAAGTAGAGGACAGAAGAATGAGGAGTTCAAATAAAATGTTTCATTCATTGAAATAAACATTAACATAATGCCATGAATAGAGTCCCCCCAGCCATGTGCCTTTTCTCCATCTTCCTTCCCATGGCCCACCTGCACTTCCCTGCTAGCCAAGAGCAGGAGAGCATTTTGCTGCACTTCAATGAAGCATTAAGCCACCAAGTTGAGCCTTTCCTCCATCCTGTTTAAAGTGGCAGGCTGAGTGTGCATGCAGTTGGTCTGGGCCAGCATGCACTTGGTTGCTTGCTGCATCTGAGTCTCCATTCGGTGGCCACTCTTTCCATGGAGGTGGACATCAGTGTAAATGCCTGAGACATCATGGCACTCATGCTAGAGATGGACTAATCCAATCTCTCTCCAACATTGCGTAGTACCTATGGAAATGCTGACAGGAGCATACACATTTGCCATTGCTGCTCCACAAGTTCCCTTTTTGTGGATGACTCCCAAGGCTCAGAATCTTCACCAGCTTATCATTGCTTGGAGTGTCCTGCGCCCTCCAACGGGTGTGTCTCCAGCACCTGCTCCCACTCACATGTGATATGCGCCTCACCAAGTGACAACCTAGCCATCTCTACTGCAGGAGCCACCGGGTGTGTGTTTCTGCACTGATGGAGGGTGCGCATGAGTCATGTGACAGTGCATCCTCAGAGTGCTCACCCTCCTGTGAGGACTCCTCAGGCTTCTCTAGCTGCAGCTCCACTGCTACTCTTAAAGGACCTGTGGGAGATAAATGACGTGATTTAATGCTGACATAGTATATATCTTGACATTTCAGTTAATAGTGACATCAATTCATCATGAATGATTCTTAAGTGCCAAGTGGCAGTGTGATATCTAATGCTCTCACCAGTTTATGGGTGACCCCCATATCTCTATTGCTGATGGCTAATATCTGTGCCACCCTGCCAATCTCCAAGGCATGCTCCTCTACTGTGGTCAGGATGGTTTTAGCTGAAGGTCCATCCCCGGTTCTCTGCCTCTCCCTGGAGTTGTGCGTTCTCTTCTGCAATGAGAGAAATTTGAGATATGAGTGTGAAAATTACAATGTGTCGAGAGGAAAAAATGAGAACATCTGTGACGGATGGATGCAAGATGGCAATAGGATGAGGGTGAGTGTGAGTATTGACTGTTTAGATGGTGATATGAGGAGGTGCCTGGAGAAAAAGGAATGTGTGGAGCTGCAAGGTGTGTTGGTCTGAGGAGTGCTGTGCAAGAGAATGCTCGGGAAGTCAGAGAGTGATGGCTGACACCTGAAAGTGGTATGCCACTAACCTTTTCTGACCTAATGAGGTCATTAAACCTTTATCGACATTGTATCCAGGTCATCAGCACCACACTCCTGTTCCTGATAGCCTTGGCTGCTTCCAGCCTTGCCTGTTTCATCAGCATGGCTGGCTTCTTCCTCCTGTCCTAAGGAAACAGCATATCCCAATGGGCCTTCATTATCTCTAGCATGACCTCCAGGGAAGAGTCAGAAAACCGGGTGGCAGCTTTCCCACGTCTTCCTTCCATTTCTTTACTTGTACAGGCCTTCACAGTAAAGGTTGCCTGCAGCCATTCTGACCCTTGCCAGGAAACCTAGAATCAGAATGCTGTGTTGTGGCTGAGTTAAAGAGCCATGGCAAAGTCCGCTGATGAAAAAAAAGTTTCCTGTCCCACTGCTGACCACCACCCTCTACCACCACTGTGAGCAGGTCAGTTCAGATAAAATTCCACTCCTCCTTACAGCCTTGATCCAAAAATGGACAAAAGAACTGAATTCTGGTGGTGAGATGAGAGTGAACGCCCTTGACATCAAGGCCGCATTCGACCGGGTGCAAATGCCACAAAAGAGTCCTAGTAAAACTAAAGTCATTGAGGATCAGCAGGAAATTTCTCCACTGGTTAGTGTCATACTAGCACAAAGGAAGATGGTGGTTGTTGTTGGAGGCCAATCATCTCAGCCCCAGGGTATCGCTGCAGGAGTTCCTTAAGGTGACTTTCTAGATCCAGCTAGCTTCAGCTGATAAACCTCTCCACTAACTACAAGGCACAAGTCAGTAGTATGATAGAATACCCTTCACTTGCCTGGATGGGTACAACTGCAACAACACTCAAGAACCTTGACACCATTCAGGATAAAGCAGTCCACCTGATTGTCAGCCCATCCACCACCTTAAACATCCACTCCCTCCACCATCAGTGCACTGTGGCTACAGTGTATATTATCTACAGGATGCATTGCAGCAGCTCCCAAATTCATGACCTCCACCACCTAGAAGGACAAGTGTACTACACTGCATTGAAACACCATCACTTCCTAGTTTCCTTCAAGTCATACACCATCTGGACTTGGAGATATATTGTCATTCCTTCATGGTCGCTAGGTTAAAATCCTAGAACAACAACTACAATTCCAACTTACATTTACATAGCACCTTTAATGTAGTAAAATATCCCAAGATGCTTCACAAGAGCATTATGAAACAAAATTTGACACCAAACCACATAAGGAGATATGAGAACAAATGAGAGGTAGATTTTAAGGAGCATCTTAAGGAGGAGAGAGAGGTAGAGAGGCAGAGAGGTTTTGCAAGGGAATTCCAGAACTCAGGACCTAGGCAACTAAAAGCATGGCACCCAGTGGTGGAGCAATTAATCTCAGAGATGCGCAAGAGGCAGAGCTGAAGGAGTACAGAGATCTCGGAGAGTTGTAGGGCTAGAGCAGGTTGTAGAGATAGAGAAAGGCAAGACCAAGGCAAGATTTAAAAACAATGATGAAAATGTTAAAATTGAGGTGTTGCCAGACACGGAGCCAATATAGGTCAGCAAGCTCAGGAGTGTTGGACAAACAGGATTTGGAGAAAGTTAGGACACAAGTTTCTGGAGGGTTGAGGATGGGAAACTGGCTAGGAGAATATTAGAATAGTCCAGTCTGGAGGAAACAAAACTCCCTAACAGAATTGTGCTAGTACCTTCACCACATGGACTGCAGTGGTTCAAGAAGAAGGCTCAAGGGCAACTAGGGATTAGTAATAAATGCTGGCTTTGCTAGCAAATCCCATATCCCTAGAATGAATAAAAACAATCTTGCTACTATAGATAGCAAGGTTTGAACTAATTAACAGGAAAGCAAAATATGTCTGAGAGATTGGTATATTTAGTGCCAGAATTTTGTAAAATACTCTGAAGTCTTTGGATGTACAGCATACAGGATGACACCACAACTGTTATTCTGCAATTATTGCTTCAGGTTTTTGAAATAGAAATCAGAGAGCAAGCAGCAACAGCTATGTGGGCACTAGCAGGAAAGACATTGACACAACGAGAAAAGATGGCCAAGGAAATCGGTTATAGTTTGGTGATAGATCTTTTATTATCGTCATCTGATAAAATGCACAATGTTGGTAAGTTACAGTTTTATAATAAGTTTAATTTTTCATACATTGGAAAATGTAATACTAAGAATAAATTTGCAACATTATTTAGCTTATGCATGGCCATTCAGGCACCAATATGCAGCACAATAGCAATTGGGATGCAGATTTTATTCTCTGTACAAATGAATTCCAAACCTCAGTCCTGTTTACAAGGGGAAGAGGGGAGAATTCAGAGGTAGAATGGCCCCATGTGTACTGCTTAGTGGCACTGACAGCCGCCTGGTTGCAGTTTACCAACTAATGCAACCCCAATTCCTCATTTACCACAGTCCAACACCTTACCTTCCCTTTGTTACTAACCATCACAGCATCCTCAAGCCACAATGCTGAAACAAAAGCCGCCACAAAACAAACATTGCAAATCAAATTTATCAATCAAACGATCCAATATTCCATATAAAATTTAACTGATCACCCTTGTGTATTCCCTTGGTGCCTGCCTTCTGCGTACCTTTTTTTTATTCGTTCGGGGGATGTGGGCATCATTGGCTAAGCCAGCATTTATTTCCCATCTCTAATTGCTTATGAGAAGATGGTGATGCGCTGCCTTCTTGAACTGCTGCAGTCATTGGGGTGTAGGTACACCAACAGTGGAAGGGAGTTCCAGGATTTTGACCCAGCGACAGTAATAGTTCAAAGTCAGGATGATGTGTGGCTTGGAGGGGAACTTGCAGGTGGTGGTGTTCCCCATGCATCTGCTGCCGTTGTCCTTCTAGGTGGTAGAGGTCACAGGTGTAGAAGGTGCTGTCGAAGGAGCCTTGGTGAATTGCTGCAGTGCATCTTGTAGATAGTGCAAACTGCTGCCTCTGTGCATCTGTCCTAGTGCTCCTGCACAATGTTACCCCAGTGGTTGCAGCATAGCTGGTGGAATGCTGCTGACTTTCAATGGGGTTGACTGCAGATGGCCTTGCACAATGACCTTGAATGGCTATGGCCCTGGAAGGCCCAGCTTTGGATTGCACCACCTGAGCATGGACAGCAGCAGTCTGGGCTGACTGACTGACAGGCAACAGCAAGGGCACTGGCTGAGTGTCAGTTGTGGGAGGACAAATGCTCTCATCATGAAAGAGGCTCATCTTCCACAGTGCCACTGCCATTCCCACATCAACCTCAACAATCCTAGCAATGTGTTTGAGGACAGATTGCTGGAATACTGTGAGACCCTGCAAGCCCCTTTGCACACAATGTCCTCAATCATAGTGGCAGCATCTGAGCTTCCACTACAGCAGCCAGACATTGAGTAGTTTCTGCTAGTGCTGCAAATGAACCTGAGACATCAGCCATCAGACACTGCATCGTGGTTGTGTTTTCATGGAGTTGGCCACCACTTCCATGCTGGAAAGAATGGGCTCTAAGCTCTGTGCAAAGCCCTGTGCCAAAGTTGTTGACAGCCTCCTTGATTCCCCTTGACACTGTCTACAGGCTTTCTGGCAGGCCTGCCAATGCACCAAACACTTTAGTGTGCATACCCATCAGCCTTTTTCTGTAGGCTGCCCATTCAAAGTCCTCATCTGAGTCCCCTGCAGCGGAGCTTGTGTTCAGCCTCACCTTCACTACGCTGCACTACCCTTGTCCCCTGCCCTGGCTACAGGCCATTCATGCCTAGTGCCTCACCATGTGCAGATCCTGCCTCCAAGTTACCCTCTAAAGTACAGGCAATGTCAGTATCTGAGATGGTGGATGTGAGTTTGAGAGTGACTGACAGTATTTCTTCTTCATCTTCTTCATCACTGTTTTCCTGCTCTTCCACCTCCTCCTCCACCACTGCCTGGCCGGGTTGCAGTTCTTGGGGATCTGAAAGGAGAAAGCACAAGGGTACAGTTGTGGTCAGGGGAGTAGGGGGGAAGCAAGAGGTTTGTATTTACACTAATTGCAAATTGTAAATAAAGATTGTGAGATGAAGGGGAAGTTGGATGTGACAAGGATTAGATATGAACATACCATCATCTTTGATGGTTTCAGTCCCCCTGCTGGTCAGGGCCTCAGTCATGGCCACTCCAATGATGGCAAGCATTGTCTCCTCCATGGTTCTGAGGACCTGCAGGCATGCCTTTTCCCACCGATTAGCTCCTGCTGCCTTCGGCTATGCACCGCGATGCATTGCAAAAAAGAGGGAAGTGTGTTATTGAGTGTGGTATTTGGGTCATGTGGTTGTCATGGTTGAATAGCTGGCAGTGTATGCAATCTGTGAGATGTGGGTGTAAGGGTGAGATAAGGCATATGAATGTTATGTTTGAGTTGTTATTGATTGAGATTGTTGGTTGTTGAGTGATGGGGGTGTGTAGCATTGAGTAAAGTGTGAGATTTGCAGGGCAATTGGTAAGATGTCGCATTTGAAGTTGAATTTTCTAATCTTGACCACTCTTGTGAGGTCATTGAACTTCTGACAGCACTGCAACCTGGTCCTTGTCCCCTGCCCTGGACTTTGGCATTGACCACCACAGCCATCTGTTCCCATTAGTTTCTGAGAATTTGGAGCAGTGGTTGGCAACGTATCCGTACACCAGTGTCCATGGTAAAAATTTTGAGGTCCGTGACTGGCAATTTCAGGAATGAGAAATTTCCCATTGACTTCTTCTTTCCAGACAAGTCTGACTTTAAAAAAATTCACAGCCATCAGATTCAGTTTCACGCTGACCAGTGCTGGGACGGGAACAGCGGCTTCCGAAATCAGGACAAGTTCTGTTTTTTCCGGCAGGTTCTGATTGTTTTTTAGAAAGCCTGCCAAAAACCCCGAACCTGTCCAGAGCTCGGAAGCCACTGTTCCCGCTCCCAGCACCTTTCACTGTGAAAATGAAACTGACAGCTGTGAATTTTTTTTTAAAAACTGACCAATCACAAAGCTGGTCTTGAGAAAGTTCCTGCTCTGTGCAACTGTCAGAGAGAGAGGCAGAGGGAGAGACAGAGAGAGAGAGAGAGGGAGAGGGAAGAGGACGAGGGAACAGGGAGGGGGAGAGGGAGGAAGAGGGAGAGGGGAGAAGGACAGAGAGGCAGGGAGATGGGAGAACGAAGGAAGAGGGAGAGGGAGAGAAAGGGGAAAGAGAGAGGGAGAGGGAAGAGGACAAGGGAACAGGGAGGGGGAGAGAGAGGAAGAGAGAGAGAAAGAGGGGAAAGAGAGAGGGAGAGAGAGAGAGAGGTGAGAGAGGGAGAGAGAGAGAGAGAGAGAGGGAGGGAGAGGTGGGAGGGGGAGAAAGGGAGAGGGAGATTGGGATGGAGAGCGAGAGAGAGGGGGAAGAGAGTGGGGGAATACGGATGGACACAGAGGAAGGGGGGGCGAGAAAGTGAGGGAGAGAGATGGACACAGAGGGGGGAGAGAGAGAGGTGAGAGATGGATTCAGAGAGGGTATAGGGATTGACACAGAGAGGGGGCGAGTGAGCGAGAGGGGAGAGAAAGAGATCAAGATCACACCTGACACTTGGAGAGACAGAGAGGAGAGAGAGGGAGAGGAAAAAGTGAGGCAGAGAGAGAGGAAAGAGGGAGAGGGGAGAATGAGGGAGAGAGAGGGAGAGGGAGAGAGGGGTGGGAAGAGCGAGGGGGAGAGAGGAAGGGGAGAGAGAGTGCGGGAGAGGGGAGGGGAGAGATAGGAAAGAGAGAGAGGGAGAGGAGAGAGTGGGAGAGAGTGGGAGAGAGAGAGTGGGGGAGAGAGAGAGGGGTGAGAGAGTGAGGGATAGAGGAGAGGAGTGAGGGGGAGAGAAGGGGGATGGAGGAAAGAAAGTGGAGAGAGATGGGGGCAAGAGAGAGGAGGGAGAGAGAGGAAGGGAGATAGGGATGGACAGAGAGAGAGGGGAGAGAAAGGAGGAGAGAGTGGGGGGAGACAGATGGACAGAGGGAGGTGAGAAGGGGGAGAGAGAGAGAGGGGGAGAGATGGACAGTGAGAGGGTATAGGGATTGACACAGGGAGAGAGAGTGAGAGGGGACAGAAAGAGATCAAGATTACACCTGACTGATGGACATCTCTCTGGATTCTCCGCATCGCTACATCAAGTGTGTGGGCAGACATTGACTACTGGTGCAAGCAAAAACAATGCCAGGTACTCATTAAATAGGGAGAAATGCATTTTAAATCAGATTGTGATTTGAAGGCATTAGGTTGGCTAGACACTTTATATACAAATTAATTGTCCCCATGTCCGTGGCTGAGTCAATAATTTTGTCAAATGTCTGTGGTGCAACATGTTGGTGCCTATCCCTGGTCTTGAGGCCCTTCTGATCCCCTATGGATAGACAACATCTCTTCTCCTCTGGCCCTCCTTGTCCAATGCCTCCAGTACAGTGTCAGAAAGTCTTGAAACCTACTTTCTGCCATGATGTGTTATCATTCAGTGTTCTCTTGCTCACACTCTCTTCCACAACCAGTTCCTGCACCTGCTGCAGCCAGAATGCACCTTCCCTTTCAGAAGTGCAGACTGCCTTTAAGTAGTGCAGGCTAGCTTTGAGTGGTGCTAGTCTGTCATGATTTTGCATACTCTGGTCAGGCGTGCAGCCTCTCAACAACGCATTTAGCACTGCCTGCATGTTGCAATCACTTAAATGAGCAGGCAGCACAAAGTGCACCCGTTTTAGGCCTTAGCGAATTTCGCGGCCATATTTTATTCATCGGCATGAAGATTATTTGCTCTGTAATGTAGGAAATCTTGTTTATTCAGTAGGATAAGGATTATTCCGTGTATAACTAGATGGAATTGCTCTTTATGCTGACATTTTACAAATAACTGAGGTTTTGCAGAATGTAAATAATATAAAATGTACAGGTTCAGTTAAGTATAATGGGTAAACTGTGATCGTTTCCAAAATCTAACTAGTTTTGTAAATGTTGAGGTTACTAATTGTGTTCCTCAAACTGCCCGTGGTATCTCTGTAATTGTGAATCACAGCTCTCTTTTTCTTGCATCTCTACTATTACCATGCTGTTCAGTATAGTATGGATGATTGCCTTATGCTATTGCAAATTTCATTACTTTTACTCCAATTTTTATAAGGGAAGACATTATGAAGTATAATTAGGAAAATTATAGGGCAAAATTTTTGACACTGTCACATTACTGCAGCAAATCTGTCAGCCTGAACATTTGCTAAACAGCCTGAGCATTTTTTCTAACATTGGGGGGGTGACCTGCCATGCAAACAGGGAAACCCTGCTTTACTACTCTTGCTTTAAGAAGATCTTCAAAGAAGATTCAGAAAGTGGTGCAGACCTAAAATAAAAAACAGAAAGTGCTAGAAATACTCAGCAGGTCTGGCAGCATTTGTGGAGAGAGAAACAAAGTTAACATTTCAGATCTGTGACCTTACATCAGACCTGAAACGTTAACTGTTTCTCTCTCCACAGATGCTGCCATACTTGCTGAGTATTTCCCGCATTTTCTGTTTTTATTTCAGATTTCCAGGATCCGCAGTATTTTGCTTTTATTTTAGTGGAGCAGACCTGCTCGTTTCTCCAGCCGTCATCTGTTCTTCACAACAACAATTCATATGGAATTGCAAACTCTTTAAATTGAACCCATTAAATAGCAATTACAGCCTTTGAGCGCAGCAGTGCAATATTTAATCTCTCACTGTCAATGAACTCCTAGCATGAGATCTGTCATAAGTATTTTTTTCCCAACACTTTTAGTGTCAGAACTATACAATTTGCCTTAATAGTTTCTTTGCCTGGTCTGGCCTATATGTGACTCCAGACTCACACCAACATGGTTGACTCTTAACTGCCTTTTGAAGTGGCCAGTTCTTCTTTGGCCTCCTTGTCTCGAGAGACAGTGGGTAAGCGCCCAGAAGTGATCAGTGGTTTGTGAAGCAGAACCTGGAGTGGCTATAAAGGCCAATTCTAGAGTGACAGACTCTTCCACAGGCGCTGCAGATAAAATTGGTTGTCAGGGCTGTTACACAGTTAGCTCTCTCCTTGCACTTCTGTCTTTTTCTCCTGCCAACTGCTAAGTCTCTTCGACTCGCCACTCTTTAGCCCCACCTTTATGGCTGTCCGCCAGCTCTGGCGATCACTGGCAACTGACTCCCACGACTTGTGGTCAACGTCACAGGACTTCATGTCGCGTTTTCAGACGTCTTTAAAGCAGAGACATGGATGGCCAGTGGGTCTGATAGCAGTGACGAGCTCGCTGTACAATGCGTCCTTGGGGATCCTACCATCTTCCATGCGGCTCACATGGCCAAGCCATCTCAAGCGCTGCTGGCTCAGTAGGGTGTATATGCTGGGGATGTTGGCCGCCTTGAGGACTTCTGCGTTGGAGATACAGTCTTGCCAAGGATTCTCCGGAGGCAGCGAAAAAGATGGTCTGCTCTTGGCTGACATACGTTGCCCAGGCCTCTCTGCCGTAGAGCAAGGTACTGAAGACACAGGCTTGAAACACTTGGCCATTTGTGTTCCATGACAGTGCACCATTTTCCCACACCCTCTTGGCCATTCTGGACATAGCAGCGGACGCCTTTCCCACGTGCTTGTTGATTTCTGCATCTAGAGACAGGTTACTAGTGATAGTTGAGCCTAGGTAGATGAAGTGGCCAGTAAGCCATTCAATTGTATCAAAGTGCTTGACCAATGAGAGATCGGGAATAAATGCCAGCCTTTGTAGCAACGCTTACATCCCAAGTATGAATATTTAAAAAGAGCCATTTCAATTATATCTATGATCTATATATTAAAAATCCTAATCTGCCTAGATTTCTTGACAACTTTTCTATTATAAATTCCAATGCCGACATTTATAATGGGAAGTACTATGTAAGCTTGCCATGATATGATTACATTCTCTGGCCGGTAGTTCTGCTGTAGCTCCTCAATTTTGTATCTCGCAGCTTCTCAGTCTGCAAAAAGAAAGATTTGTATTTATATAGCACTTTTCATGACCTCAAGATGTCCTAAAGTGCTTTGCAATCAATGAAATTCTTTTAGAAGTATAGTTATTGTTGTACTGCAGAAACATTCCAAAACTCTAACACTACTTCTCTGCTTCCTAAATTACATTACCTTGCGCTATTTAATTTTAAAAAACAAATCAAAGTACTATATAAAAATATGGACAGAACATATGGCTTTAAAATGGGGATTGAATTATGTCTCTGTACGCTGACCCAATTACCCTGTCCGCTAACCCTTCTTAGCTGAAAACAACACTTGACCTTTATTCCCTGTATGCGATGCCACGTACCAGAGATAAACTAGTACATATTAGAAAAACTGGGCTTACTCAGGTCCATTAGCTAATGTAATTTTTAAAAATGTTTTAACTTTACATTTCAACTAGAAAAATAATCAAATGGTATTTGCTTTTAATATAACCTTGCCAATTGTAAAAACTTATATATCAATTCAATTTTTGTCATCGTCATGTTCAAGTGAACGTGAGAATTTTTATGTAAAGTTAGAAACTTCATTATTCTAATACCAAATATTTGAAACTATATTGATTGTTCATTTATTTAGCTTGCCAGGCATTGATTGCCCTGAGTGAGTGCAACAAGGAACAACAAGACAAAATTTGTGCAGAAAATGGAATCCCACCTTTGGTTCGACTTTTACGAAGCTCTAAAATATCTTTGCATACATTGCTGAGTGCCATCACTGCACTGGGTACTCTGTGCGTTGGTTAGTATACTCAATTATTTGATGCTACTTTAAGACAGAGGAAGAGATATACATATAGGATCTCTGCCGATAGTGTATTTATGAATTCATCTTGCATTGAAAATGACTCTTCCTTTTTTCACCAGTTTTCTCACCTCCCCGTCTGAAATGCTTTTCTCCGTGCTGGAGTTCTGTTTCATAAGTGCATGGCACTCTGATACTGCACACAAGTATCAGACAGTGAGGAGCCTAGACAATGAGGATCTAGCATTACTCAATTTGGAATAAAAGTAGAGTGGTTTTCAAACGTTTAGCAGATACACTAACAAAATCATTATAGTATGAGGCATACCTACCTGCTAACTAGAACTAACTAGAATAAATATGAATTTATAAGCAGCAACAAAATAAAAGCATCCCATCATGATACATCTGCATTAATTACACGTGATTCAGAAGTGGTGAATGATGCTACTTGACTTCTATTGGTTTTTGTAAAAGTGGAGTTTAGTCAGTTTCAGTGGGAAGGCTGTGTAAGTGCCAGTGGACATTGTTATGAAGAGGAAGAATGTATTTTTGTAATGAGGTGTTACAAACCTGGTTCTGTAACAGATAGATTCTCAGGTTCAGTGGAGTCCAGTTGCTTTCTTAAATAGTCTGTGCATCATTTGTGAGAGCTGATTCACACTTCCCTATATCTACATGTATGGTAGCATAACCCAGGGATGTAACAATAAACAAACTGGACCAGATATCCATGCCTTTTGCACATGCATTTTTTCAATTGCTTTGAATTCAGACCAAGTTATCACTAGATGAGGCAATGTTTAGTTCAAATCACAAGTCATTTTATTCTACAGAAAGGTGAAACATACAGATCAATAGGTATGATCAGAGTCATTTAGTTCATTCAATATAATTTGGCTTTGTGTAATGATGTGCATGGGACACTATCCCACTTTTGCAATGGTCTTACTTAATAATCCCTCTTTATTTCTTCCTGCAGTCCTGAGGTAGAATCCCTGCAGTCCCCTGCCTTTTGTACATTTTTCTGCCTGATTTTTTGTGAAGTCCTGTTTCCAAAAGTCAGACCACCGTTTGGTGTCTCTTTTAAAAGCCTCAATGCACTGTTAGAAATTAGACTAACCACTCCTTCACCACCACACATCCACATGCCCCCACCCCATACAGAGTCTAACTTGGCAATGACCCGTGCTAAGTTCAAATCACAGCTGCAATGAGTGAGTGTGAAAGATTGCTGGAATATCAAACTAACTCTCATTGCCTCCAGGATTCTGGTTTCAGCCTTGATCAGATCTCAGTTTAAATACTGGGCTCAATTTTAGGCACCAAAACCCAGGAAAGATATGTTGGCCTTGGAAGAGGTACAGTACAGGTTCATTAGAATAATATTGGGGCTTAAAAGGTTAAATTATGAGGTGAGTTGCTTAAACGTGGCTTCTATTCCCTTGGGTTTAGATAGTTAAGGGATGGGCGAACTGAAGTATTTAAAATGATTAGGGAGTTCAATTGGGTAGATACAGAAAAACTACTTCCTCTGGAGGGGGACTCCAGAACAAGAGGGCATAATCTGAAAATTATAGCTAGGTCATTAAGGAATGGGCGGAATTAGTGGGTGGCACAGTGGCGCAGTGGTTAGCACCACAGCCTCACAGCTCCAGGGACCCGGGTTCGATTCTGGGTACTGCCTGTGCGGAGTTTGCAAGTTCTCCCTGTGTCTGCGTGGGTTTTCGCCGGGTGCTCCGGTTTCCTCCCACATCCAAAGACTTGCAGGTGATGGGTAAATTGGTCATTGTAAATTGCCCAAAGTGTAGAGAGGTGATAGGGAATATGGGATTACTGTAGAGTTAGTATAAATGGGTGGTTGTTGGTCGGCACAGACTCGGTGGGCCGAAGGGCCTGTTTCAGTGCTGTATCTCTAAATAAAAATAAATAAAAAAATAAATGAAAATGAGGAAGCACTTTTTCACACAAAATCTGGAACTTGCTCCTCAAAAGGCTGCAGATGCCGGATCAATTGAAATTTTCAAGACTGAGATCAATAGGTTTTTGTTAGGTAAGGTTTTCAATAATTTTGTAATTTATTCTTGAGATATGAGCATTGCTGGCAAGGCCAACATTTACTTCCCATCTCTAACTGCGCTTGGGAATGTGGTGGTGAGCCACTGCCATGAACTACTACAGTCCATGTGGTCTAGGTACACCCAAGTGTTGTTAGGGAGGGAGTTCCTGGATTTTGACCCAGTGACAGTGAAAGAATGATAATATACTTCCAAGTCAGGATAATATGTGATTTGTAGGGGAAATTGTAGGTGGTGGTATTCCCACGCAACTGCTGCCCTTGTTCTTCTAGGTGGTAGAAGTCACAGGTTCGGAAGGTGCTGTCGAAGGAGCCTTGGCGAATTGCTGCAATGCATCTTGTAGATCATGGTTGTCCAACATATGGTCAGAGTCCGGCCCTCTAAATGTTTCCATCCAGTCCGCCGATGTAAACTGCCGGAATGTCAGGAAACCACAGCGGGTAGCTCTTGGTTTGTTAGGACCCTGCTCCCACACAATATGGCTGTGCCCAGCGGAGAGGTGGTGTTCACAGCTTGCCTCTATAATATGCGTTTATGGTGAGTGCACAGTGGGGGAGTGCGGAGCAGGGAGCGAGCAGTGGAGATTGAGGAGTGGGGAGCAGGCGATGGACAGTGAGGAGTGAGAGACTTACACTGAAAGAGGGGGAGGAGAGAGACAGAGAGATGGTGGACTGAGAGAGAGGGGAGAGAGAGAGAGGCAGGAGAGAGAGAGACGGAGGAGGGAGAGAGAGAGAGAGACATAGAGAGAGGGTGGGAGAGAAAGAGACTGAGAGACGGGGACAGAAGCAGACAGAGAGAGACACACACAGAGAGAGGGGGGAGAAAGAGATCAAGATCACTCCTGACAGATGGACATCTATCTGGAGTTCTCCACATCACTACATCAAATGTGCAGGCAGATGTTGAGTACTTACATCAGCAAAAATAATGTCATGTATGACACTAAATCAGTGTTCAACCTCGTGGTGCGAAAGTAAGAATAAATTAGTTTTCTCATTTAAAGCTTCTTCACAAAAATGCACATTTGTTGTTTTGATAGTAAGATCATTTTTAATACCTTTATCTTTCTGAAATTTTCTACCAGCCCCCTGTGTAGGACAAAAATTGTAATGTGACGTCCCCCACACAAAAAGGTTGGACACTCCTGTTGTAGCTGCTACACACTGTTGCCGCTGTGCACTGGTGATGGAGGGAGTGAATGTTTAATGTTGTGGATGGGGTGCTGATCAAGCGGGCTACTTTGTCCTCGATGATGTCGAGTTTCTTGAGCGTTTTTGGAGCTGTACTCATCCATGCAAGTGGTGAATATTCCATTATACTCCTGACTTGTGCCTTGTAGATGGTGGACAGGCTTTGGGGAGTCAGGAGGTGAATTACTCCCCACAGAATTCCCAGCCTCTGACCTGCTCTTTTTTTATTCTTTCAGGTGATGTGGGCATCGTTGGCTAGGCCAGTATTTATTGCCCATCCCTAATTGCCCTTGAGAAGTAGGTGGTGAGCCGTCTTCTTGAACCACTGCAGCCCATGTTGTGTAGGTACACCCACAATGTTGTTGGGAAGGGAGTTCCAGGATTTTGAGGCAGTGACAGTTAAGGAATGGTTCCAAGTCAGGATGGTGTGAGCTTCGAGGGGAACTTGCAGGTGATGGTGTTCCCATGTATCTGCTGCCCTTATCCTTCTAGCTGGTAGAGGTCGCAGGTTTGGGAGGAGCTGTCAAAGGAGCCTTGGTGAGTTGCTGCAGTGCATCTTGTAGATGGCACAGATTGCTGGCACTGTGCGCCGAAGGTGGAGGGAGTGAATGTTGAAGGTGGTAGATGGGGTGCCAGTCAAGCTGGCTACTTTGTCCTGGATGGTATTGAACTTGTTGAGGGTTGATGGAGCTGCACTCATCCAGGCAAGTCGAGAATATTTCATCACACTCCTGACATGTGCCTTGTAGATGGTGGAAAGGCTTTGGGGAGTCAGGAAGTGAGTTACTCGCCACAGAATTCTCAACTTCTGACCTGCTGTTGTAGCCACAGTATTTATGTGGTTGGTCCAGTTCAGTTTCTGGTCAATGGTAACCCCCAGGATGTCAATAGTGCGGGATTCAGCGATGGTAATACCATCGAATGTCAAGGGGAGATGGTTGGATTCTCTCTTATTGGAGATGGTCATTGTCTGGCACTTGTGTGACGCGGATGTTACTTGCCACTTATCAGCCCAAGCCTGAGTATTGTCCAGGTCTTGCTGCATATGGACATGGACTGCTTCAGTATCTGAGGAGTTGCGAATGGTGCTGAACATTGTGCAATCATCAGCGAAATCACCATTTCTGACCTTACGATGGAGGGAAGGTCATTGATGAAGCAGCTGAGATGGTTGGGCCTAGGACATTATCCTGAGGAACTCCTACAGTGATGTTCTGGGACTGAGATGATTGACCTCCAACAACCGCAACCATCTTCCTTTGTGATAGGTATGGCTCCAGCCTGTGGAGAGTTTCCTCTCTGATTCCCAATGACTGCAGTTTTTTTGGGACTTCTTGATGCCATACCCAGTCAAATGCTGCCTTGATGTCAAGGGCAATCACCCTCTCACCTCACTCTTGAGTTCTACTCTTTTGTCCATGTTTGAACCAAGGCTGTAATGAGATCAGGAGCTGAGTGGCCCTGGCAGAACCAAATCTGAGCGCCAGTGAGCAGTTTGTTGCTGAGTAAGTGCCTCTTGATTACACAGATGATGACACCTTCCATCACGTTGCTGATGATCAAGAGTAAATTGATGGGGCGGTAATTGACCGGGTTGGACTTGTCCTGCTTTTTGTGTACAGGACATACATGGGCAATTTTCCACATTGTTAGGTAGATGCCAGTGTTGCAGCTGCACTGGAACAGCTTGGATAGCGGCTAGCTAGTTCTGGAGCACAAGTCTTCGGTACTATTGCCAAAATGTTGTCAGGACCCATAGCCTTTGCAGTTTCCAGTGCCTTCAGCCATTTCTTGATATCACATGGAGTAAATTGAATTGGCTGAAGACTGACGTCTATGATGCTGGAGACCTCAGGAGGAGGCCAAGATGGATCATCTTCACAGCACTTAAGCTGAAAATGATTACAAATGCTTCAGCCTTGCCTTTTACAATTTTGGCACATGCCCCCAGAAGTTAGTCAGCAGGATTTTGCAGCGTCAACAGAGCTGACTGTGTTGTTATTGTTTCCAGTGCCTAGGTCGATGCCAAGTGGCCTGTCTGGTTTCATTCTTTTTAGACTTTTCTCTAGTGGTTTGGTACAACTGAATGGCTTGCTGGGCCATTTCAAGGGCATTTAAGAGTCAACTACGTTGCTGATGGTCTGGAGTCACATGTAGGCCAGACCAGGTAACGACAGCAGGTTTCCTTCCCTAAAGGGAACCAGATGGATTTACAACAATCGACAATGGTTTCATGGTCACCATTACTGAGATGAGCTTTTTAAAAAATGTTTAAATTCCACCAGCTGTCATGGTGGGATTTGAACCCATGTCCCCAGAGCATTAGCCAGGCCCTCTGAATTGCTGGTTTAGTGGCATTACCACCACCTCCCTACAATAGATACAGTATTTATAGATGGCTGGTCCAGTTAAGTTTCTGGTTATTGGTAACCCCAGGATATTGATGGTGGAAGATTCAGCAATGGTAATACTGTTGAATGTCAAGGGGAGATGATTAGATTCTCTTTTGTTGGATGTTAATTGTGTATCAATTGTTAAATTATTACAGGTGGAGGGCGTTTTTTGGGGTCCTGCTTGAGCACTTATAAAGAGACACTTACTGAGACTAGTGGAGGTTTGAGTAAGGAGCTCCTTGTTTGTAATACTTTTACTCTGTGCAATAAATGTGAAACTGAGTAAAGATAGGCTCCAGCATTATCATTCCACAACAAGCTTTCTGGAGTTTAACATGGTAGCAGAGGATTGTTGCTTAAAGCTGAGGGTTGGAAACTAAGAATTTTTTTTTACATAGAAAACTAAAATCTCACTTGCTATTGTGGAAAATGTGGCAGAAAGCAAGTGTAAATTGTCAGGGTATGATTGCCATCCAATGTTCTGAGTCTGAAACATATGACCAGTGGAAGAATTAAGTGGATATGTGGTCACGGATTACGTCCCTACCAAAAAGGACACAAGGTATGGCCTTGGCGTTGTCACTTCCTACCAAAAGTAAAATCAGCAGTTAAGTGTTTTGTGAACTGGGTGCTTGTCAGTTTGATACTAATGAAGATTTGAATCTTCTGTTAGAATTTTTGGTTGAATTTTACAAGAAAAATGACCTATTAAATGTATATGAGGCATGATAGATTTCAGAAAACAGATGGTTATTTAATGGAGGAATATGTCATGGACTTTAACAGACTGTATAGAAAATTGATAAAATTCAATTTGGAGTTTATCGTTGCTTCAGGTGTGACTCAAAGTATCATGATGCAATGCACTGCCCAAAGCGGATGGGCAGAATCCTTGAAAAACACATCACTCAGAGAATTCTGAAGCAAAAGAGGAAGATACTGATGAATCTGAATGAATTATATATATAGTCACAAGGAGTTTTAGTCCTTTGATGAATGTGTTTGTTGCGGATTCATTCAACTGTACTGTATTAGCTAGTGCTTGCACATTGACAGTATGTGGAACTGATTGGTTACATTGTTCTCTGGATTCACTCAGTAGTGAAGATCAATGCAAGGTTAAGAAGTATAAAAGTCCTACCAGCTTTAAGTTTGGTGATGACAACACATTGAAGTCACTAAAGAGAGTAGTAATTCCATGTAAAATAGCTGGAGTAAGCCACTTTATCAGTACTGATTTAGTCTCTAGTGAGATACTTTTACTGTTAAGTAAACCTTCAATGAAAAAGGCACAAATGAAACTTGATATGGAGTGTTTTAAGGCTTTTGTTTTTGGAAAGTCAGTGAATTTGCAGTTTACCTAGTCAGGGCATTATTGTATCCCCTTAACAAAATCTGATGTTTCTAGTCAGAGTGTGAAAGAAGTATTAATTGCATCAGGTGATAAGAATCAGAGGGATAAAAAGCAAATTATCTTAAAGTTACACAGACAATTTGCTCATCCTTCTTGTCAAAGATTAAAAACCCTGCTAAAGGATGTAGGTGTGATTGATGGAGTCTACGAGGCTATTAGAACAGATTAGTGAACAGTGTGAAACCTGTAAAAGGTACCGGAGGATGCCATCCACTGGCACGTGACTTTAACGAGGTAGTTGCCATGGATTTAAAGAACACGAGGAAAAGACAAGAATATTTTCATTATACATTTTATAGACCTAGCAACTAGATTTAGTCTTTCTACAAGAATAAATAGCAAGGACAAAAGGATGATTATAGATAAAACCATGCAGAAATGGATAGGGACTGGATTTGGGGCACCAGCTATGTTTCTGACTGATAATGGAGGGGAGTTTGCCAATGACAAGTTCAGAACATTATGGATATGAATACTGCAGCTGAAAGTCCTTATGAAAGGAATTATGCAGTGATTGATTAAATGTTGCATA
Organism: Heterodontus francisci; assembly: GCF_036365525.1. NCBI lineage: Eukaryota > Metazoa > Chordata > Chondrichthyes > Heterodontiformes > Heterodontidae > Heterodontus > Heterodontus francisci. Next base: position 90,373,323 of record NC_090377.1, read on the forward strand.
AAATCTTAGCTGATCAACCAAACTGCAAGTTGACAACTGCCCTGGCATGGGCAGTTCATGCAAAGATTTAGCTTCATTTGGTTGGGGGATATAGTCCCTATCAATTGGTCTATGGGCAGAATCCCAAATTGCCTTCTGTACTGTGTGACAGTCCTCCTGCTCCAGAAGGTACGACAATTAGTTCCATTTTTTCAGCAGATTTGAATGTGTTACATCCAAAGAGATGGGCTTTCATCAAGGCTGAGGTCTCTGAGGCATCATATAAGGCCATCTGAGGCATGTTATGAAAGTGCTTCTTTTTTTCTGAGGACTCAAATTTTAGAATTATGGACATTGGTTAATTTGGAAAACTGAAAAGATTCCATGGATGTGTTTTTTTTTTACAAGGGTTTTGTTTGAAAACAAATCTTTACTAGATGTCACATACCTTAAGCTAAATAAACAACAGTAGCCTTGTTGACTCAGGAGAGTTATTTACAAGAGAAGTGACATGTCAAGATTTAAGGTGCTCAAGAGTTGGTTGCACTTTTGGGATATTGGGCTGAATTTTACTCTGCCCCAGCGGGTCAGATGGTAGCATGGGGGCGGCATAAAATTGACCGGGAGACTCCGGGAGGCTTCCCGCCCTGCTCCCGCCTCTGGCCAACTTTATGGCAGTCGAGCGGGGGTGGGGGGGAGGGAAATGGCCTGCCCGCCTGAGGCCAATCAAGGCCCTTAAGTGGCCACTTAACGGCCACTTAAGGGCCCTCACCCACTTCCACTGATATTTTACCCATGGTAAGTGGGTGTGCTGGGGATGTGAAAGGCCGCCCAGTGATAGCTGCCGGCCTTTCCGCGAGCCGGTGGGGTGCCATGGCAGTCGGGCACAGGGTGCCCGATTGAGGACCACCCCCGCCTCCCAACCCATCCCCAGGACCCAAGACACCACCCCCCACCCCAAACGAACACCCTAGCCTCACCAGGGCACGCCCAATCCCCCTGGTGAGGCATGCCCAACTTATCTTCACTCATGGCTCCATGTGGTCGGCTGGGCTGCCGTCCCACCAATGGCCACCGCTCCTGGTGATGCTGCTGGGACTAAGAGGCGGGACTTCCTCCCTCAAGCGGGTGGTAGACCCGCCTCGGGACAATTAAAGCCCGGGGACCCGTAGAATGTGGCGGAAGCGGGTTTGCCACCGAATTTTCCGTCGGTGGTGAATTCCCTTCTGCCTAAGGTAAAATCCAGCCCATTGTTTTGGTTCATTTGGAGTGTGGACTGTTTTGATGGGTTTGTAGCTTGCTGAAAGAAACACCCAACTGAGCTTTCCTCCACCTCTCTAACAGACCCTGAAAAATCCATTGTGTGAGAGCTAAAACCCCTGATGCCTCATTTCTCCTCAGAAGCTCCTGGAAAGCCTGCCAGATTAATTCTCGACACTGCCTGAAAAAAACTGCTCCAGAAAAGATTGCAGTGACCCATCTACGTGTATTCAGATGCCAGACCGTATGCCATTTGGAACACAACATAGCTTATCTTTTTTCTTCAAGAACTAACAAGTATTTGGCCAAAGTATTCTCTTTTGTCTTTTTTTTTGTAAAAGACCTCTGCAGAGAATTTTTTGTGTGTGTGCATGTGTGTTGGGTTTCTAGAAGGGAATATCTATATACTTTCATATTTCAATCTGTGTGTTAATGCTTTGCATCTTTGCTGGATAAGTCTTTTTTAAAATAAATTAATAATTTTGTTGTTTATTAAAGAAACCTGGTTGGTCAATTTTCTTCTGAAACTAAAATAGATAAAGTATATAATTGGCCATATCGGTAACTGGTAAAATATTTACATATATGGTATGACCCATGGAGAAGTGGGACTAGAGAAAAACAGCGCACTCCTCCTGCCTCGGGCGTAACAATCAGAATTTAATTCAGAAGGTTTGATGTCTAATAAAATAGAGGGTCATAGTGAATAGAAGGACCCTGGTAAGGTAATAGGTTGTGATGGTAATCAAATTTTGAATGTTCATTCCTCGTGATTAATCAGGGTTGATTACAAAATCTTAGAATCTGAGCAGCTGATAGAGGGAGACAAGACACCTTGTACCTCAAATGAACATGGTCTAGGTTTTACCAGCCCCTCGATGCCATGGGTCACGGCGGGAGGGCCCCTGGACAATTCTGCAGGGAGAGGCCCGCCTCAACCACCGACGTCAAGAAGGGCCTGCCGCATATTACCACTGGCAGGGGGACCTCGGTGCGGCCTCCCCACCTTTGCGCTTGGCGACGGGGCCTTCATCTAAATCATTAAATTAACAAAAATTAGATGTAAATGAACTTACCTGCTGGTGGCGGCCGACCCACGCCGATTTTACGGCCACCGACCGCACCTCGTACGCCTTCGGAACTCCATATGGAGTTCCGAGGCGGGAACCTGGTTGTGGGGGGGGGGGGGGGGGCGGGGGAGGGGAGGAATAAAATTTTCAGGCCGGTGAGGTGGTGGGAGTGCAGGGAAAACAATTTTTATTGGCTGTAGGGATGGTGGGAAGGGGTTGAGGGTGAAAGGGAACAGATTTTTGGGGGGAAAGTGTGGGATATCAATAACAGTTTATTATGGGGCGAGAGGAAAATTTATATATATAAATTACCTATTGGAGGGTGGGAGACAGAATTTACAGTTGAAATAAACTTTTATTTTTATTTCCCGGAGACCGGGATCTTTAACTATTAAAATGCTACTGAAGGGCTTGAAGCCCTTTAAAAATGGTGCAGGCACCTGCGCAGTGGGGCCGGATGCTGTTGCCAGGGAGGTGGTGGCTGCCCCCTCTATGTCATTGGGGCCCCTCTCTTTAAATGAGCCCCCGCGCGTAACATTGTGGGGGCCCGGCAGCGGCACTTCCGTGTCAGAAGGCTGCTGAGTTCAAAGTGCGTCGCCGCGGAGTACGGCCGCTAAGAAAATCCAGCCCCATATATTTTGTGATGAAGGTCCTGAGGAACAGAATGAAGTAGCTCAAGGGTTGGATAGTAAGGTGAGCGATCATGACGCTCAAGAAAGAGCTATCACATCCAAAGGATGATTGCCCCGAGTAGGTACTTGGGTAACATATATTCCAGAGGGGTCTCATAAATGAAGGGATGCAACAATTGTGGGGCATGCAGAAAAATCTAATGCCAAGTTTAAATATTGGTTGAATTTTCAAGATGATGGCCCAGAAGCAAGGTCCATGGACTGACAGAATGGGGTGAAAGAGTGGAGAGTAAGAAAGTGTAGTGCAAGTTCTAATGGTGGGTCTGGAATTGACTCTTGTGTCAGGGAACGATCCCGTACTGCAGAAACAGTCTCCAATGGTGCAAGAGGGAGATCTTATAGCAGTAGTCCCATAAGACATGAAAATACTAATAGAGGCCGTAGTTTAAGCAGATTCCACAATGAAACAAAGGCTAGAGAACAGTCTCTAAATAGAACTAAAAGCATGACCATGAAGTTTTAATGACTGTCAATAAACTTGCGGATAAACTAATAAGAGAAGCAAATCATAAGGGGATAGAGTTGGTGTGAGTTTGGTGTTTATTCTGAGGTACCAGATAGGGGACAGCCATTTTTGTCACATAGATGGATTTGTATTGAAAACGTTCTTCCCGATGGGACTTATAAGGCTAAAATAAGGCTAGTTGTGAGCAGTTTTGAAGAGCAACTGGGTGATACTGATGTTAGAGTGGACTCTCCACAGCTGGAAAAGTAATCTTGAAATTTTTTTTAGCTCTTTTGGCCACATATTCATGGGAGTGTAGATCTTTTGATATAAAAGCCATATTTCTGCAGGGTGATACTTTTCAGAGAGAGAACATAAGAACATAAGAAATAGGAGCAGGAGTAGGCCATTCAGCCCCTCAAGCCTGCCCCACCATTCAATAAGAACATGGCTGATCTGTCCCAGTCCTCAACTTCTCTTTCGGGCCTGCTCTGCCTAACCCTCAACTCCCCGAGATTTCAAAATCTATCTACCTCCTCCTTAAATATATTTAGTGACCTAGCCTCCACAACTCTCTGAGGCAGAGAATTCCAGAGATTCACCACCCTCTGAGAGGAGAAATTCCTTCGCATCTCAGTTTTAAATGTGTGTCCCCTTATTCTGTAATTATGTCACCTAGTTCGAGATTCCTCCACTAGTGGAAACATCTTCTCAACGTCTACACTGTCCAGCCCGCTTAAAATCTTATGTTTCTATAAGATCACCTCTCATTCTTCTAAACTCCAATGAATAAAGACCTAACCTGTTTAGCCGCTCTTGATAAGACAACCCTTCATCCCAGGAATCAGCCTAGTGAACCTTTTCTGAACTGCCTCCAATGCTAGTGTATCCTTCTTTAAATACGGGGACCAAAACTGTATGCAGTACTCCAGGTGTGGCCTCACCAACACCCTGTACAGTTATAACAGGACTTCCCTATTTTTAATCCCCTAGCAATAAAGGCCAAAATTCCATTTGCCTTCCAAATTACTGGCTGCATCTGCATGCTAACCTTTTGTGTTTCATGCACAAGAACACCCAGATCCCTCTGTACTGCAGTATTTTGTAGTCTTTCTCCATCTAAATAATAATCTGCCTTTTTATTCTTCCTACCAAAGTGTATTACCTCATACTTTCCTACCTTGAACACCATCTGCCAAATTTTTGCCCACTCACTTAACCTATCTATATCCCTTTGCAGGATTCTTTGTGTCCTCATCACAACATGCCTTCCCACCTATTTTTGTATCGGCAGCAAATTTGGATACATTACACTCTGTCCCTTCCCTAAGTCATTAATGTAGATAGTAAATAGCTGAGGCCCTATGACCGATCCTTGTGGCACCCCAATAGTTATGGCTTTCCAACCTGAAAAAGACCCATTGATCCCAACTCTCTGCCTTCTGTGTGTTAGCCAATCCTCAATCCATGCCAACACATTACCTCCAATACCCTGAGCTATTTTGTGCAATAAACTTTTATGTGGTACCTTATCAATTGCCTTCTGAAAATCCAAATACACAACATCTACTGGTTCTCCTTTATCCATTCTGCTTGCTATATCCTCAAAGAGTAATATATTTGTCAAACATGATTTCCCTTTCATAAAACCATGTTAACTCTGTTTGATTGCATTATGTTTTTCTAAACGTTGAACTATTTCTTCCCGAATAATGACTCAAGCATTTTCCCAATGACTGATGTGAAGCTAACCGGTCTATAGTTTCCTGCTTTCTGTCTCCCTCCTTTCTTGAATAGGCTTGTCACATTATCGGTTTTCCAATCCGCTGGTACCCTACCGGAATCCAGTGAGTTTTGGTATACGATGACCAATGCCTCCACTATCTCTGCAGCCACTTCTTTTAAAACCCTTGGGTGCAGGCCATCAGGTCCTGGTGACTTGTCTGCCTTTAGTCCCATCAGTTTGTCCAGCACCTTTTCCCTCGTGATAGAAATTGTTACAAGTTCCTCCCTCCCATTTACACCTTGTTTATCTATTATTGTTGGCATGTTTATAGTGTCCTCCACCGTGAAGACTGATGCAAAATATTGGTTTAAATTATCTGCCAATTCCCTGTTCTTTGTTATTAATTCCCCATTCTCATCCTCTAAGGGCCCCACACTTACTTTAGCTACTCTCTTCCTTTTAATATACCCATAGAAGCTCTCACTGTTTGTTTTTATATTTCTTGCCAATTTACTCTCATAATCAATTTTTTCCCTCTTTATTAGTTTTTTAGTCATCTGCTGCTGGTTTCTAAAAACTTCCCAATCCTCTGGCCTACCACTTGTGTTCACCGCATTGTACGCCTTTGCTTTTGATTTGATGCTCTCCTTAATTTCCTTTCTTTTCCACGGGTGGTTCATCGTTCTCTTCAAGTCCTTCCTTCTGACTGGAATAAATGTTGCTGAGTGTTATGAAATATCTGCTTAAAAGTCTGCCACTGCTCATCTACTGACTTCCCCTGTAGTCTATCTTCCCAGCCTGCTTTAGACAACTCTTTCTTCACACCTCTGTAATTGCCCTTGTTTAAGTTGAAGTCACTGGTCTGAGACCCATGTTGCTCACCCTCCAACTGAATTTGAAATTCTACCATGTTATGATCGTTTCCCCCTAAAGGATTCTTAACTATGAGATCTCTTATTAATCCTACCTCATTACACAATACCAAATCTAAAATAGCCCGTTCCCTGGTAGGCTCTGCAACATACTGCTCTGAGTAACAATCCCTGAGGCAGTCTACAAATTCGTCTTCCATGCTACCCTTGCCAATTTGATTTGTCCAGTCTATATGCAGATTAAAATCACCCATGATAATTGCAGTGCCCTTCTTACACACCTGCATTATTTCCTGATTACTATCTTGTCCTACAGAGAGGCTACTCTTCAGGGGCCTATAGACCACCCCCACCCGTGATTTCTATCCCTTGCTATTCCTTAATTCCACCCAAACTGATTCTACATCACGATCTATTACACCTATACCATTAATCACAACTGCACTGATCCCTTCCTTTAATAGCAAAGCTACCCCACCTCCTTTTCCTTTCTGCCTATTCTTCCAGAACGTTGAAAATCCTTGAACATTTAGATTCCAGTCCTGGTCATCCTGCAACCATGTCTCTGTGATAGCTATCAAATCATATTCATTTATTTCTATCTGTGCCATCAGCTCATCTATCTTGTTACAAATGCTACGTGCATTCAGATAAAGAGCCTTAAGCTTTGACTTTTTACATTTTGACCTACTCCGGTTCTAATTTCTGCTGTACTCTTATGCTTGTATTCTCTGTCCCTTCCTGTCACTCTCTGATTAATGTATGTTCCTTCACTATCCTGCACCTCTGCTCTCTCGTTGCTTTGCGACTTTTTAAACTTCCTTTCAATTGAACCCTCCCCCCACTATTTAGTTTAAAGCCTTATCTACAACCCAATTATACAATTCGCCAGGACACTGGTCCCAGCATGGTTCAAGTGAAGCCCATACCAACGGAACAGCTCTCTCTTTCCCAGTACTGGTGCCAGTGTCCCATGAATCTGAACCCATTTCTCCCACACCAATTTTGAGCCACACATTTACCTCTCTAATCTTACTTTTACCGTATGCCAATTTGCACATGGCTCAGATAGTAATCTGGAGATTATTACCTTTGTGGTTCTGCATTTTAATTTGGCCCCAAGCTGCTCATAGTCCCTCAGCAGAACCTCTTTCCTAGTCCTACCTATGTCGTTGATACCCACGTGGACCACGACAACTGGATCTTTCCCCTCCCACTCCAAGTTCCTCTCCAGCCCAGAAGAGATGTCCTTAACCTTGGCACCAGGTAGGCAACACAGCCTTCCGGATTCTCTATCTTTGCTGCAGAGAACAGTATCTATTGCCCTGACTATGCTATCCCCTACTCCAACTACATTTCTCTTTTCTGCCCCCACTTGAATGGCATTCTGAACCACGGTGCTGTGGTCACTTTGCTCATCCTCCCTGCAGCCTGTGCCCTCGTCCACACCAGAAGCAAGAATCTTGTACCTATTGGATAAGGGCACTGGCTGAGGCTCCTCCAAAACTAAATTCTGGATCCCCATACCAGCCTCACTCGCAGTCACACTCTCCTGTCCCTGACCACGGTCCAGATTGGATGTAATTAATCTAAGGGGTGTGACTGTCTCCTGAAACACGGTGTCCAGGTAACTCTCCCCCTCCCTGATGTGTCGCAGTGTCCGCAGCTCAGACTCCAGCTCATCAACACTGAGCCGAAGTTCCTCGAGCAGCCAACACTTGCTGCAGATGTGGTCACCGTGAATCACAGCGGTGTCCACCAGCTCCCACATGCTACAGCTGTAACACATCGCCTGCCCAGCCATCTCTATTCTATTTAATTATTTAATTTGGATCACAGTATTTAAGAAAAAAAACTATTTAAGTGTACTCTTAACCTGTAATGACGTCGCCTGATTTAAATTACTTGGCCAAAACCAAAAAAAACCCCAAGAAAAACCAACATGAGACACGGAAGAAGGAAAGAAATACCCACTAATCACTTACCAGCCCTCCTGTGACATCACACTTTGATTTTTGTTGGTCAAGTAGGTCCACTGAACAGAACAAAGCGCTCTCACCACCGCCTCCGCTGCTGCTTCTGGTCTCGGGCCTTGGCTCTCCGCTCCTTTTATACCCCGGCTCCTCTTACTGCCGCCGCCGCTGCTTCTGGTCTCGGGCCTTGGCTCGCCGCTCCTTTAATACCCCGGCTCCTCTCACCGCCACCGCCGCTGCTTCTGGTGGTTGAGGTGTTTCTGAAATCACCTAAAGAGGCAGCAGATGCAGAATGTAAACTGTGGAAACTGAATAAATGTGTCTATGGCCTTAATGATGCTTCCAGGCTATGGTATTTCTCGGTGAGATTTGTTTTGTTGAAAATTGTTGTGTTTAATGAAGAGCAGATCTTTCCATGTTTTATGGATATCATAAGGAGAAACCTTCAGGTATCGTCATAATGCATGTTTATGATTTCTTATGGGGCTGTACAGTGGATGTTGAGAAATATGTTGCTAATAAGATTAGGGCAAAATTTAAGATTGGAGTCAGGCTTGTAGGGCATTTAAATATATTGGTTTAGATATCAAGCAGACTAAGTCTGGAATAACTTTAAATCAACAATCCTATTTAGAGAGTGGTACTCACATGCTTGGTCATGGCAGAAAGATGATATATCTGAAGAAGAGGCAGAGCAACTGCGAAGCTTGAGTTGTCAATTAAATTGGTTGTGCTCTCAGACTAAACATGTTGCTAGTTTTGTTGTATTGGAGCTGAGTACGATGATGAAATAAATACCTGAAAGTAGGGAATGTTTTAAGGGCAAATAAAACATTAAAAAAAATCAAATCTGGAGAAATGTGTACTGAAGTTCCCATTCTTAGGTGACCCAAAGAATATGAAGCTAGTCAATTTTGGAGATGCTTTACAGACTAATCTTCCTGATGGGTATTTGAGTGCTGCTGGTTTCATAATGACCGGAATTTTACGTTGGGTGAAAAGTTGGGGGCGAGTCCCCCTCCACCGGGCCTGGGGAGGCAAGCTGGGATTTTTCGCTCCCCAGGCTCTTAATTGGTCTTGGGCGGGACTTCCACCTCCTTCAGGCAGGAAGTCTTGCCTAATGGAGCTGCCGGCCAATCAGCAGCTCTTATTCCTAGCAGCTCCACTGGGAGTGGTGACCACTGCTGGGACTACACCCAGCCATCAGAGGCAAGAGGAAGGATGGCCCTGGAACTCAGGTAGGTTTTTAGGGCCTTTCTCAGGACAATTAGCTGGGCCCCGGTGAGGCAAGGGGGTTCGGTTAGGGGGTGGTGTTGTGCGTTGGGACGCAGTTGGGACTTCGGGGCAGCCTTCTGTGGGGCACAAAGTGGCCGTTCAGGAGGTGCCCCGCCACCCCCCCCCCCCCAGCCCACAAGAAGGCTGCCAAGGGTAAAATACCTGTCGCGGTGGGAGGAGGCCCTTAAGTGGCAGTTTGATTGGCCACTTCAGAGCCTTGATTGGTCTGGGGTGGGCAGGAAATTTCACGCCTCCGCCACCCCACACAAAATTGCAGCGGGGGTGGGACAGGTTCAGGAATGTCCCCCCTACCTCCCACTCAATATTCTGCCCCTCCCCCCACCCCCACCACCAGCCCACTTGTTGAGGGGCCATAAATTCTGGTCCATATCTCCGATAGGTGAAAATGGGACATGTTGCCGTTTAGCTTGGGAAGCAAAGAAAATAAAAAGGATCTTTAAAAGTACTCTAGCTGCAGAAACACTGGGGCTTGTGGAGGCAGTGGTTATGGGGTTCTATTTGTCAAATATTTTAGGTGAAATTCTGAACAAAGAACAAATTGAAGATAGGATATCCATTGAATGTTATGTGGATATCGTTCTTTATGGGACAATGTACACTATACAAAAAGTGTAAGTTCGAAAAGACTACATATTGACCTCATTGGACTGAAACAAATTCTGGAGAGAAAGGATATCTCCAAACTTAAATGGGTAGATGCAAGTCTCAGCTTTCTAATTGCTTCGCAAAAAGAGATGCTAGTACAAAGAAATTGTCAAGGGTGCTGGAGGAGGGGCGTCTCGCAATGTTAATACTTTGTACATAATATGGAATTTTTTTGAAATGTTGTTTGGGTATGGTAATCTAAGTTTTATTATAAAAGAAAGAAGGGAATCTGTTAATTGTGTATCAATTGTTTAATTATATGCAGGTGGGGGTGTTAAAATTGGGGTCTTACTTGAGCACTTATAAGGAGACACACTGAGACTTTTGAGTTTTGAGTGAGGAGCTACTTGTTTGTAATCCTTTTACTCTATAAAATAAATGTAAAACTAAGTAAAGATAGGCTCTAGTATTATTCTTCCACAACAGGCTTTCCGGAATTTAACATTGGAGATGGTATTTATGTGGCACAAATGTTACTTGCCACTTATCAGCTCAAGCCTGAATGTTGTCCATGTCTTGCTGCATTGGGACATGGACTGCTTCAGTATCTGAGGAGTTATGAATGGTGCTGAACACAGTGAAATTAAAGAACCATAGAAAAATTATGGCACAGAAGGAGGCCATTCAGCCCATCATATCTGCGCCGGCCGAAAAATCTAGCCGCCCAATCTATTCCCACCTTCCAGCAATCAGTCTGTAGCCTTGCAGGTTACAGCACTTCAGGTGCATGTCCTGACCTTATTTTGGAGAGAAGGTCATTGATAAAGCAGCTGCAGATGTTTAGGCTTGGGACAGTACGCCAAGTGCTAAAGTCAAGCATTTGGAGCAAATGGGAATTTGGTGCAGCAGGGGAAGGAGGCGCTGCTTTCTTTTGTTTTTGTTTTAGCTCCAGTAGCTGGTGAGTGTTCTTCTTTTGTCTCCAGGCTAGGAGACTGTAATTTGCTATTACTTTACTAATCTAATAACTACTTAACCAATCAAATAAATAAATAAGGTTAGACAGACATAGCAGGGCAGGTGGTATGCCGGAACTGCAACATGTAGGAGTTTGTGGAAAGCATTACGATTCTGAACAACCATATCTGTGGTAAGTGCATCAGCTTGAGCAACTTCGACTCAGATATGTTGAGCTGGAGTCAGAGCTGCAGACATTGTGGAGCACTAGGGAGTGGGAGAGTTACCTGGAAACTTTGTTGCAGGAGGCAGTCACACCCCTTGGGTTAAGTAGAACTTTAGAGTTGGCCAATGGTCAGGAACAGGAGGGTGTGACTGTGAGTCAGACAGGTATGGGGAATCCAGCATGCAGCGATGGAGGAGTCTTGGCCCTTGACTTTGTCCAATAGGTATGAGGTACTTGCTATCTGTGTGTTTTTCACTTTGTTTTTATTCAATCATGGGATGTGGGCACCACTGGCTCAGCTATCATTTATTGCCCATCCCTAATTGCCCTTGAAAAGGTGGTGGTGAGCTGTCTTGTTGAACTGCTGCAGTCCTTTAGGTGTAGGTACACCCACAGTGAGTTCCAGGATTTTGAGCCAGTGACAGTGAAGGAATGGTGATATAGTTCCAGGTCAGGATGGTGTGTGGCCTGGAGGGGAACTTGCAGGTGGTGGTGTTCCCATGCATTGCCCTTGTCCTTCTAGGTGGTAGAGGTTGCAGGTTTAGAAGATGCTGTCAAAGGAGTCTTGGTGAGTTGCTGCAGTGCATCTTGTAGATGGCACACGCAGACGCCACTGTGCATCAGTTGTGGAGGGAGTGAATGTTGAAGATGGTGGATGGGGTGCCAGTCAAGTGGGCTGCTTGGAGTTGCACCCATACAGGCAAGTGGAGAGTATTCCATCACACTCCTGACTTGTGCCTTGTAGATGGTGGACAGACATTGGGGAGTCAGGAGGTGAGTTACTCGCCACAGAATTCCCAGCCTCTTACCTGCTCTTGTGGTCATAGTATTTATGTGGCTGGTCCTGTTCAGTTTCTGGTCAATGGTAACCCCTAGGATGTTGATGATGGGGGATTCAGTGATGGTAATGCCATTGAACATCAAGGGGAGATGGTTAGATTCTCTCTTGTTTGAGATGGTCATTGCCTGGCACTTGTGTGGCACGAATGTTACTTGCCACTTATCAGCCAAAGCCTGAATGTTGTCCAGGTCTTGCTGGGACGCTTCAGTATTTGAGGAGTTGCAAATGGTGCTGAACATTATGTAATCATCAGCAAACATCCTCACTTCTGACCTTATGATGGAGGGACGGTCATTGATGAAGCAGCTGAAGATGGTTGGGCCTGGGACATTACCCTGAGGAACTCCTGCAGTGATGTCCTGGGACTGAGATGATTGATCTCCAAAAACCACAGCCATCTTCTTCGTTGAGCTCTTCTTCCATCGCCTCTGTCTCCGGGCACATTTCTTTGACCAGGAGTCCTCCCCACGATCAGCAGATCCATTCACCCACCTCCAGCATTCTCCCTGTACCTGGACCCCTCCTTCTGGCCTCTTACCCGCTCTTGAGCTTTTCATTGAAAACTGTCGGTGAGACATTGGTCATCTCAATTTCTCTGCCCCCCTCACTCACTCTAACCTCTCCCCCTCTGAACTTGCCGCACTCCTTACTCTCAGGTCTAACCCCGACATCGTCATCAAACCTGCAGACAAGGGTGGTGCTGTTGTTGTATGGTGTACCGACCTCTACCTTGTAGAGGCTCAGCGCCAACTCTCAGACACTTCTTCCTATTTCCCCTGGACCATGATCCCACCACCGAACATCAAGTGACTGTCCACAGGAGTGTCACTGACCTCATCTCCTCTGGAGATCTTCCCTCTACAGCTTCCAGCCTCAAAGTCCCGCAACCCCGGACTGCCCACTTCTATCTCCTTTCCAAAATCCACAAACAGGACTATCCTGGCAGGCCCATTGTTTTAGCTTGTTTCTGCCCCACCGAACTTATTTCTTCCTATCTTGACTCTATCTTTTCTCCGCTGGTCCAGTCTCTTCCCACCTACATCCGTGACTCTTCTGACGCCCTACTTAATTTTGACAATTCCCAGTTTCCTGGCCCCAACCGCCTCCTCTTCACTCTGGACGTCCAATCTCTCTACACCTCCATCCCCCACCAGGACGGTTTGAGGGCTCTCCGCTTTTTCCTTGAACAGAGGCCCAACCAGTCCCCGTCCACCGCCACCCTCCTCCGCCTGGCTGAACTTGTTTTCACATTGAACAACTTCTCATTCAACTCCATTCACTTCCTTCAAGTAAAAGGTGTTGCTATGGGTACCTGCTTGGGCCCTAGTTATGCCTGTCATTTTGTGGGATATGTGGAACATTCCTTGTTCGAGTCCTACTCAGGTCCCTTCCCCCAACTCTTTTTCTGGTATATTGATGACTTTATCGGTGCCGTTTCCTGCTCCCGCCCCGAACTGGAAAACTTTATCAACTTTGCTTCTAATTTCCACCTTCTCTCACCTTCTCTCATAGTCCATCTCCGACACTTCCCTCCCCTTCCTCGACTTCTCTGTCTCCATCTCTGGGGATAGGCTGTCTACTAATATTCATTACAAGCCCACCGACTCCCACAGCTACCTCGACTACACTTCTTCACAGCCTGCCTCCTGTAAGAACTCCATTCCATTCTCCCAGTTTCTCCGTCTCCAACGCAACTGCTCTGATGATGCTACCTTCCATGACAGCGCTTCTGATATGTCTTCCTTTTTCGACAACCGAGGATTCCCCCCCACTGTGGTTGACAGGGCCCTCAACCATGTCCGGCCCATTTCCCGCACCTCTACCCTCACCTCATCCCCTCCCTCCCAGAACCGCGACAGGGTTCCCCTTGTACTCACTTTCCACCCCATCAGCCTCCATATCCAAAGGATCATCCTCCGCCATTTCTGCCACCTCCAGGGTGATGCCACTACCAAAGGCATCTTCCCCTCCCTTCCCCTGTCAGTATTCCGAAGGGATTGTTCCCTCCGTGACACCCTGGTCCACTCCTCCATTACCCCCACCACCTCGTCCTGTTCCCACAGCACCTTCCCCTGCAATCGCAGGAGGTGTAATACCTGCCCATTTACCTCCTCTCTCTTCATTATCCAAGGCCCCAAACACTCCTTACAGGTGAAGCAGCAATTTACTTGTACTTCTTTCAATGTAGTATACTGTATTCGCTGCTCACAATGTGGTCTCCTCTACATTGGGGAGACTAAACGCAGACTGGGTGACCGCTTTATGGAACATCTCCACTCAGTCTGAAAGCATGACCCCGAGCTTCCGGTTGCTGGCCATTTCAACACTCGCACCACCCCCCCCCCCCCCAACCCCCACCCTCGCCCCCGGCTCTCATGCTCACATCTCTGTCCTGGGATTGCTGCAGTATTCCAGTGAACATCAACGCAAGCTCGAGGAACAGCATCTCATTTACCGATTAGGCACACTACAGCCTGCCAGACTGAACATTGAGCTCAATAATTTCAGAGCATGATGGGCCCCCCATTTTACTTTTATTTTTAGTTATTTTTTATTTTTTATTTTTTGTGTTTATTTTATTTTAGTTTGTTCAGTTTGTTTCTACTGTGCCTACCCACTGTTTTTTTCATGTTTGTGCTTGTGGCTGTTCAGTTTTTAGTCGATTAACACCCTATCTGTACTAATGCTTTGTCTTTCAGCACACCATTAACATATTGTTTGCCTTTGCTCCATGACCTTCTGGTCAGCTATTCTGTGACCTTGTCCTAGCAACACCTCTTTTGTTATCTCTTGCCACCCCGCGCTTTACTTGTTTAAAATCTTTTACATTTCTTATATCTGCCAGTTCTGAAGAGGGGTCACTGACCTGAAACGTTAACTCTGCTTCTCTGTCCACAGATGCTGCCAGACCTGCTGAGTATTTCCAGCGTTTCTTGTTTTTATTTCATCTTCCTTTGTGTTAGGTATGACTCCAACCAGTGGAAGGTTTTCCCCCTGATTCCCATTGACTGCAGATTTGCTAGGCTCCTTGATGCCATACTCATTCAAATGCAGCCTTGATGTCAAGGGCAGTCACTCACACCTCATCTATTGAGTTCCACTCCTTTGTCCATGTTTGGACAAAGACTGTAATGAGGACAGGAACTGAGTGACCCTGGCGGAACCCAAACTGAGTGGCACTGAGCAGGTTATTGCTGAGCAAGTGCTGCTTAATAGCACTGTCGATAACTCCTTCCATCACTTTGCTGATAGACTGTAGACTGATAGGGCAGTAATTGGCTGGGTTAGATCTTTTCTGCTTTTTGTGTACAGGACATACTTCGGCAATTTTCCGCATTACCAGGTAGATGCCAGTGTTGTAGTTGTACTTGGACAGCTTGACTTGGGGTGCGGATAGTTCTGGAGCACAAGTCTTCAGTACAATTGCCACAATGTTGTCAGGGCCCAGAACCTCTGCAGTATCCAGTGCCTTCAGTGGATGAAAACAAGGACTGCAGGGTGGATGAGCAATAGCACCCTGGTGCAGGATGCCATTCAAGTAAAGGAGTGAAAAGGAATATGGTAATGATAGTGGACAGTTAGTCGTTTGGTAGTACAGAACTTTGTATTGCTGAAAACTGAAACATTTGTCGAAGCTTTTCATCTTGCACTCGTCAGAAGAATTTGCAAGAATACCAATGAAAGGGAAAGCAACAAATTTATAGTGTATGAGAAGAGAGTGCTGATTGGTTGGCAAGTGGACTCTGATTGAAGTGTTGCCATGGGGAATGCACCAGTTTATAGTGACTGGCAGTTAATTGCCAAGCTTTGTTCTGTAAGTTACATATATTAATACACAGGGCCCTGTTCTTTGCAAACACAAAGAACATGTGCACACATTGCTCCTGTTTCAGTTAAACAAAATAAGTGACAGCCATTCACTGGTTCATTCCTCAGGGCAATGCCTTGACCAATCAGAGTCCACTTGCCAATCAAGCTGCCTGGTTCAAAAATTCCAATAAAGCTTGGCAGTTAACTGTCAGTCACCATAAACTGGTGCATTCTCCCTGGCAACGCCTCTACCAATCAGAGTCCACTTGCCAACTAATCAGCACTCTCTTCTCATACACTATAAATTTGTTGCTTTCCCTTACATACGAACATACGAATTAGGAGACGGAGTAGGCCAGGCTACTCAGCCCCTCGAGCCTGCTCTGCCATTCAGTAAGTTCATGGTTGAACTGATTACACTACATTTCCATCTACCCCCGATAAACTTCCACCCCCTTGCTTATCAAGAATCTATCTACCTCTGCCTTAAGAATATTCAAAGACTCTACTTCCACCGCCTTTTGATGAAGAGAATTCTACATAGTAACAACCCTCTGAGAGAAAATATTTCTCCTCATCTCTGTCTTAAATGGGTGACCCCTTATTTTTAAACAGTGACCTTGTTCTAGATTCTCCCACAAGGGGAAACGTCCTTTCACATCCACCCTGTTTCAGGATCTTATATGTTTCAATCAAGTTGCCTCTTACTCTTCTAAATTCCAGTGGATATAAGCCTAGCCTGTCCAATCTTTCCTCGTAAGACAGCCCGCCCATTCCAGGTATTAGTCTAGTAAACCTTCTCTATACTGCCTCCAACGCATTTACATCCTTCCTTAAATAAGGAGACCAGTACTGTACACAGTACTCCAGATGTGGTCTCACCAATGCCCTGTATAGATGAAGCATAACCTCCCTACTTTTGCATTCAATTCCCCTCACAATAAATTATAACATTCTATTAGCTTTCCTAATTACGTGCTGTACCTGCATACTAACCTTTTGCGATTCATGCACTAGGACACCCAGATCCCTCTGCTTCTCAGAGCTCTGCAATCTCTCACCATTTAGATAATATGCTTCTTTTTTATTCTTCCCACCAAAGTGGACAATTTCCCACTTTCCCACATTATACTCCATTTGCCAGGTCTTTGCCCACTCACTTAACCTATCTATATCTCTTTGTAGCCCCCTCATATCCTCTTCACAAGTTACTTTCCTACCTATCTTTGTGTGATCAGCAAATCTCGCAGCCATACTTTCAGTCCGTTCATCTAAGTCATTTTATAAATTGTAAAATGTTGAGGCCCCAGGACAGATCTGAGTGGCACACCACTCGTTACATCTTGCTAACCAGAAAATGACCCATTTATGTCTAGTCTCTGTTTTCTGTTAGCTAGCCAATCTTCTATCCAAGCCAGTATGTTACCCCTACACCATGAGCTTTTATTTACTGCAATAACCTTTGATGTGGCACCTTATCAAATGCCTTCGGAAAACCTAAGTACAGTACATCCACCGGTTCCCCTTTATCCACAGCACATGTAACTCCCTCAAAGAACTCCAATAAATTGGTTAAACATGATTTCCCTTTCACAAAACCATGTTCACTCTGCCTGATTACCTTGAATTTTTCTAAATGCCCTGCTATAACGTCTTTAATAATAGCTTCTAACATTTGCCCTAAGACAGATGTTAAGCTAACTGACCTGTAGTCTCCTGCTTTCTGTCTCCTTCCCTTTTTGAATAAAGGAAGTACATCTGTTATTTTCCAATCTATTGGAACCTTCCCTGAATCTAGGGAATTTTGGAAAATTAAAACTAACGCATCAACTATCTCACTAGCCACTTCTTTTAACACCCAGGATGAAATTCATCAGGACCCGGGGACTTGTCAGCCCGCAGGTCCAACAATTTGTTCAGTACCACTTCCCTGGTGCTTGTAATTTTCTTGAGTTCCTACCTCCATTCCATTCCCTGACTTACAGCTGATACTGGGATGTTACTTGTATCCTCAATAGTGAAGATCGATGCAAAATATCTGTTCAATTCATCTGCCATCTCCTTACTATCCATTATTAATTCCCCAGACTCACTTTCTATAGGACCAACACTCACTTTGTTAACTGTTTTCTTTTTTAAATATCTGCAGAAACTCTTACTATCTGTCTTTATATTTCTAGCTAGCTTTCGCTCAAACTCTAATTTTACCTTCCTTATCAATCTTTTAGTCATTCTTTGATGTTTTTTATATTCTGTCCAATCTTCTCACCTGCCTCCCATCTTTGCACAATTATAGTTTTTTTTCTTTAAGTTTCATCCTATCTTTAACAGTTTTAGTTAACCTCAGATTGTGGGTCCCACCCTTGGAATTTTTCTTTCTCATTGAAATGTATCTATTCTGTGTTTTCTGAAATATCCCCTTAAATGTCTGCCAGTGCATCTCTATTTACCTATCCCTTAACTTAATTTGCCAGTTCACTTTAGCTAGCTCTGCTTTCATGCCCTGATAATTGCCCTTAGTTTAGTTTAAAATACTAGACTTGGACCTACTCTTCTCTCCCTCAGACTGAATGTAAAATTCAATCATATTATGATTGCTGCTACCTAGGGGTGCCTTTACTATGAGGTCATTAGTTAATCCTATCTCATTGCACTATACCAGGTGTAGTATAGCCCCTGCTGTCTGGTTGGCTGCAGAACGTATTATTCCAAGAAATTATCCAGAAAACATTCTATGTACTCCTCATTTAGGCTACCTCTGCCCATCTGATTTTTCTAGTTTATATGTCGGTTAAAGTACCCCATAATTATCGCTGTATCTTTCTGACAAGCTGCCATTATTTCTTCCTTTATTCCCCGTCCTACTGTGTGGTTAATGTTAGGTGGCCTGTACACCACTCCCACAAGTGACTTCTTGCCTTTATGATTTCTCATCTCTACCCAAACTGCTTCTATATCCTGGTCTCCTAAACTTAGGTTATCCCTCTCTATTGCGCTAATACCATCATTAATTAACAGAGCTACCCCTCCACCTTTTCCTAGCTTCTTGTCCTTTCTAAATGCCATGTACCCTTCAATATTTACTTCCAATCTCTGTCATTCTTCAGCCATGTCTCTATAATGGCTATCAGATCGTACTTATTTATTTCTATTTGTGCTCTCAATTCATCTGTGAATTCAGATACAGAGCCTTTAGTTTTGTCCTTTTATTATTTTTGTAACCTCTAGCCTTATCTGTTGATTTACTCCTAGATTTGTCTGCTTTGTCCCTTTCTGTCACAGTCTGTTTATCATTTTCCATGTTAATACCTTTCTCACTTGTCTTATTTATACCCCTTGATTTACCTTATCTTCCCAAATTTTATCCCTTGCCCCCACTATTCAGTTTAAAACCCTCTCTACTTCCCTAATTATCCGGCTCGCTAAAACACCAGCCTCAGCACAGTTCAGGTGTAGACTGTCACAACGTTACAGCCACCACTTTCCCCAGTACTGGTGCCAGTGGCCCACGAACCAGAACCCACCTCGATCACACCAGTCTTTGAGCCATGCATTAGTTTCTCTAATCTTATTTTCCCTATGCCAATTTGCACATGGCTCAGGTTATAATCCAGACCTTTGAGATTCTGCTTCTTAATTTGGTGCCTAGCTCCTCATATTGACTATGCAGAACCTCTTTCCTTGTCCTACCTATGTCGTTGGTACCTACATGGACCACGATGACTGGATCCTTCCCCCCCCACCGTTAAGTTCCTCTCCAGCCCTGAGCTCTCCCAAACCCTAGCACCAGGCAGACAACACAGCCGTCTGGACTCTCCCTCTTTGCTGCAGAGAACAGTGTCAATCCCCCTAACTATAGGGGATGTTTAGAGGGGATGTGCAAGGCAAGTTTTTTACACAGAGGGTGGTGAGTGCCTGGAACTTGCTGCCGGGAGAGGTGGTGGAGTCAGGTACGATAGCGATGTTTAAGAGGCATCTTGACAAATACATGAATAGGATGGCAATAGAGGAATACGGACCCTGGAAGTGCAGAAGGTTTTAGTTTAGACAAGCATCAAGATCGGCACAGGCTTGGAGGGCCGAATGGCCTGTTCCTGTGCTGTACTGTCCCTTGTTCTAAATTCATTGTTCTATACTGTCCTCTACTATCACTTCTTCTTCTTCTTCTTTGGCCTTCTTGTCTCGAGAGACAATGGGTAAGCGCCTGGAGATGGTCAGTGGTTTGTGGAGCAGCGCCTGGAGTGGCTATAAAGGCCAATATTAGAGTGACAGAGTCTTCCACAGGTGCTGCAGAAAAAATTGTTTGTCAGGGCAGTTTCGCAGTTGGCTCTCCCCTTGCGCTTCTGTCTTTTTTCCTGCCAACTGCTAATTCTCTTCGACTCGCCACACTTTAGCCCCGCTTTTATGGCTGCCCGCCAGCTCTGGCGATGGCTGGCAACTGACTCCCACGACTTGTGATCAATGTCACAGGACTTCATGTCGCGTTTGCAGACGTCTTTAAAGCGGAGACATGGACGGCCGGTGGGTCTGATCCCAGTGGCGAGCTCACTGTACAATGTGTCTTTGGGGATCCTGCCATCTTCCATGCCACTCAAATGGCCAAGCCATCTCAAGCGCCGCTGACTCAGTAGTGTGTATAAGCTGGGGATGTTGGCCGCCTCGAGGACTTCTGTGTTGGGGATACGGTCCTGCCACCTGATGCCAAGGATTCTCCGGAGGCAGCGAAGATGGAATGAATTGAGACGTCGCTCATGACTAACATACGTTGTCCAGGCCTCGCTGCCACAGAGCATGGTACTGAGGACACAGGCTTGATACACTCAGACTTTTGTGTTCCGTGTCACTGCGCCATTTTCCCACACTCTCTTGGCCAGTCTGGACATAGCAGTGGAAGCCTTTCCCATGCTCTTGTTTAATTCTGCATCGAGAGACAGGTTACTGGTGATAGTTGAGCCTAGGTAGGTGAACTCTTGAACCACTTCCAGAGCGTGGTTGCCGATATTGATGGATGGAGCATTTCTGACGTCCTGTCCCATGATGTTTGTTTTCTTGAGGCTGATGGTTAGGCCAAATTCATTGCACGCAGCCGCAAACCTGTTGATGAGACTCTGCAGACACTCTTCAGTGTGAGATGTTAAAGCAGCATCGTCAGCCTGATGAAGACTTTCCGTACTTTGGTCTTCGCTCTTAGACGGGCAAGGTTGAACAACCTGCCCCCTGATCTTGTGTGGAGGAAAATTTCTTCTTCTGAAGACTTGAACGCATGTGAGAGCAGCAGGGAGAAGAAAATCCCAAACAGTGTGGGTGCGAGAACACAGCTCTGTTTCACGCCACTCAGGATAGGAAAGGGGTCTGATGAGGTGCCGCTGTGCTGAATTGTGCCTTTCATATTGTCATGGAATGAGGTGATGATCCTTAGTAGCTTTGGTGGACATCCGATCTTTTCTAGTAGTCTGAAGAGACCACGTCTGCTGACGAGGTCAAAGGCTTTGGTGAGGTCAATGAAAGCAATGTAGAGGGGCATCTGTTGTTCACGGCATTTCTCCTGTATCTGACGAAGGGAGAACAGCATGTCAATGGTCGATCTCTCTGCACGAAAGCCAAACTGTGCCTCAGGGTAGACGCGCTCGGCCAGCTTCTGGAGCCTGTTTAAAGCAACTCGAGCTAAGACTTTCCCCACTCTGCTGAGCAGGGAGATTCCACGGTAGTTGTTGCAGTCACCGCGGTCACCTTTGTTTTTACAGAGGGTGATGATATTCGCATCGCGGATGTCCTGAGGTACTGCTCACTCGTCCCAGCGCAGGCAAAGCAGTTCATGGAGTGCTGAGAGTATAGCAGGTTTGGCACTCTTGATTATTTCAGGGGTAATGCCGTCCTTCCCAGGGGCTTTTCCGCTGGCTAGAGAATCAATGGCATCACTGAGTTCCGATTTTGTTGGCTGTACGCCCAGTTCACCCATGACTGGTAGAGGCTGGGCTGCATTGAGGGCGGTCTCAGTGACAACATTCTCCCTGGAGTACAGTTCTAGGTAGTGCTCAACCCAGCGGTCCATTTGCTTGCGTTGGTCAGTGATTATATCCCCTGATTTAGATTTGAGGGGGGCGATCTTCTTGATGGTTGGTCCAAAAGCTCTCTTAATGCCATCATACATTCCTCTGATGTTTCCGGTGTCTGAGGCCAGCTGAATATGACTGCATAGGTGTTGCCAGTAGTCATTTGCGAAGCGCCTGGCTGTTCTTTGTGCAGTGCTTCTGGCTGCTTTAAGTGCTACGGATGTTAACTCGCTTGGGGCTTTCTTGTAGTTCAACAGTGCAGTGCGCTTAGCGGCTATGACAGGTTCCAGCTCTTCAAAATGAGATTGAAACCAGCCTGCATTTCTCTTCACACGTTTGCCATAGGTGGTCAAAGCTGACTCATAGACGGTGTCTCTGATGTGGGCCCGCTTGGTCTCAGCATCCCCTGTGGGAGTGTTTTGAAGGGCTTTTACAAGTAAATTTGGAAATTTTTGTAACAACTGTGGATAAGAAATTCTGCTCTTGTTGATGCGCGGGTGGCCCTTCTGCTTGGAGTGATGCAGCTTCTTTAGTTTGAGTCTAACCTTGCTGCACACCAGGGAGTGGTCAGTGTCGCAGTCCGCACTGTGGAAGCTGCGTGTGACTTGAACACTGTTTAAGGAGGCTCGCCTTGTGACGATGAGGTCCAGCTGGTGCCAACGACGTGATCTTGGGTGCCTCCATGAAACCTGATGACAGGGTTTAGTGTGAAAGAACGAGTTGGGGATGCAGAGGTTATGATAGGTACACAACTCAAGCAGTCTCTGTCGATTCATATTCATCCTTCCAACACCATAGTACCCAAGGCAGGAGGGCCATGAGTCATGGTCGGCCCCATCCCTGGCACTACATTCCTTTTTTCTCCCTCCACTTGAATGACTTCCTGTACCATGGTGCCATGGTCAGGTTACTCATCCACCCTGCAGCCCCCACTCTCATCCATACAAGCTAAAAGAACCTCAGATCTGTTGGACAATCACAAAGGCTAAGGCTCCTGCACTCCTGCCCTCTGGGTTCCCTTACCTCTGGCTGCAGCCACTCTCTCCTGTCCCTGACCACTGACCAAATCAGAAGACCCTATCCTAAGGGGTGTGACCGCTTCCTGGTACAAAGTGTCCAGGTAACTTTCCCCCTCCCTGATGTGTCGCAGTGTCTCCAGCTCGGACTCCAGTTCAATGACTCTGAATCGAAGCTCTTCGAACCGCAAACACTTACTACAGATGTGTTTTCCCTGGATCATACTGGCATCCGGGAGCTCCCACATGCTGCAGCCATGACGCATCACCTGTTCTGCCATCCTTGACGTGTTTTAATTAACTACTTAATTATTTTATTCAATTATTTATTTTATTTTCCTTTTTTAATATATTTTATTAAGCTTACCACTAGTTCCTTTACTATTTTAAAATTTAGGATTAGAATGGACCTTACTCACTTACCAGATACTCACCAAACAGGTCGCTTCTTCCCAAACCAATCACCAACCTGCTTGCCTGTGATGTTACAGCTTACCAGTTCCTCACCAAACAGCTCCTTCCACTGCACCGAAGCAAGAACCAAATACTGGAAGGTTAAAAGAGTGCAAAAAAAGGAAAAATAGCAAATTGGAGCACCTCTGCCCCCTTCACCAAACTTGCCACTCACCAAACTCGAATCTCCACACTCAGCTTTTAATCTGCACTCCGTGAGTCTAATAGATGTTACCAATGATAATAAAGCTTTGCCAATACTAATAAACCTTACTACTATTAGTAAACCTTACAAATACTGATAAACCCTAATAATACTTAATACAGCTTATGTATTAAGTTGTCCTAATTTGAACTAATACACTCACTAAGGGTTTCTCTCTCACTCTATATTATAAATTATAAAATTCGCTTTAGTTTTTAGTTTATATACTGATAAATCGATCAAATGTTATACTATGTTTGATTTAAATTAAATTAAAAACTTACCTGTATACTCACCCCAGTGACTCTCTGTTTCCCTGTTCTCACTGTTGATTGTGACGTCACTCTGATGTCACTTTTCGATTTTTTTCCCTGCCCTGCTCCCACCGTGTTCCTCTCTCTCCCGCTCTGTCTCCGGTCTCCGACTCAGGGCTTTTGCCGTACTTTTTACTCTGTCTCCGGTCTGCGACTCTGGGCTTTTAGTGCACTTTTTAAACCTCCGTTCCCACCCTGCTCCTCTCTCTCTCGCTCTGTCTCTGGTCTCCGGTCTTACATTGGTATTCTTGCGAATTATCCTGATGAGTGCAAGAAGAAAAGCTTCAACAAATGTCTCTGTTTTCAGCAATAGTGGACAGTATTGTCAGGGGGATTGATACTGTTCTCTGCAGCAGCGACTGGGTGTTCCGAAGGTTGTGTTGCCTGCCAGCTACCGTGGTTAAAGACATCTCCTTGTGGCTGGCGATGAACTTGGAGTGGGAGGGAAAGGATCCAGCTGTCATGATCCACGCAGGAACTAATGACATAGATAGAACTAGGAATGATGTTCTACTGAGAGTTCGAGGATTTAGGGTCCAAATTAAAACACAGAACCTCAAAGGTAATAATTTCTGGATTACCACCTGTGCCATTCATCAATTAGCATCGGGTCAAGCAGATTAGAAAATTAAACGCATGGCTCAAAGAGTGATGTGGGAAGAAGGAGTTTCAATTCATGGGGCACTGGCACCAATACTGTGAAAAGAGGGAGCTGTTCTGTTGGGATGGACTGCACTTAATCTGGGCTGCAATCAGGATCATGGTGAATCCTATACCTAGGCTGCAATGAAGGCTTTAAACTAAAAGAGGCAGAGAGGGATCAGGTGAATGGAGATTTAGAACTCTAAAGACAAAAGGTGAAGCAATAGAGCAGTGTAGTGATTTGGGTAAACACAAGAAGAGTGATACTGGAAGGAATAAAGAATTTAATGGTAGTAGTGTATCAGCGAATAGGGTCCAAGCAAAGAATAGTAGTAAAAAAAAATTAAAGGCTCTTTATCTGAATGCGTGAAACATTCACAATAAGCTAGATGAATTAGTGGCATGAATAAAGATAAATGGTTTAGATCCATCGCCATTACAGAGATATGGTAACAAGGTGACCAAGGTTGGGAAATAAGTATTCCAAGGTGCACAGCATTTTGAAAAGACAGACACAATGTAAAAGGAGGAGGAGTAGCCCTCATAGTAAAGGATGATATAATGACAGTAGTGAGTAAGGAACTTGGTTCAGGAGATCAGGAAGTAGAAGTACGGGTGGAGATTAGAAATAAAAGGGTCAGAAAACGCTGCGGTAGTAATCATTATACTGTTGGACTGAGCATGCAGTAAGAAATAATTGGAGCTTGTAACAAAGGCAATATAATAATTTTGGGTCTTTAATCTTCATATAGACTGGACAAATCGAATTGGAAGAGGTTGTCTGGAAGATGAATTTGTAGAATATTTTATGTTATGGAACCACCTTGGGATAAAGCTATTTTAGACATAGTAATGTGCAATGAGGCAGGATTAATTAGTAATCTCATAGTAAAAGATCTTATGGGAAAATGTGAACATATTACAATTAAATTCCATATTATGCTTGAAAGTGACATACTCCAGTCCCAAACAAGAATCTTGACCTTAAACAAGGCCATTGCATAGATATGAGGGCAGAGCTGGCTAAGGTTGATTGGCTAAATAGACTAAAAGGTATGGTGGTTAATAAACAGTGGGAAACATTTAAAGAAACAATTCAAAATGCTCAATAAAAATATATTCAATTAAAAAACAAAAACTCAGAAAGAAAGATCCATCTGTGGCTTACTATGAAAATTAAGAATGACATTAGGTTAAAAGAAGAAGCTTATAATATTGTGAAGAATAGTAGTAGGCCTGAGGATTGGGAGTGTTTTAGAAACTAGAAAAGGACACCCAAAAAGTTAATTAAAAGGGGAAAAAATAGAATATGAGAGTAAACTAGCCAGGAATATAAAAAAACAGATTGTAAGAGCTTTTGTGAGTATATAAAAAGGAGAGTAGTTAAAATAAATGTTGCTCCCTTAAAAGCAGAGACAGGAGAAATTATCATGGGGAATGAGGAAATGGCAGATGCATTGAACAAATATTTTATGTCTGTCTTCACAGTAGAAGGCACAAATTACATGCCAGAAACAAAGGGTAACCAAGGGGCAGATAAAAATGAGGAACTTAAGGCAATTAATATCAGCAGAGTAAAAGTATTGGAGAAACTTAAGGGACTAAAAACCAACAAATCCCAAGGACCTGATGCCTACATCCAAGGGTTCCAAAAGACATAGCTGTAGAGATAATGGATGTACTGATTATGATTCTAGAACAATCCTAACAGATTGAAAGTTAGCAAATATAACTCCGCTATTCAAGAAAGGAGGGAGGGAGACAGCAGGGAACTACAGGCCAGTTAGCTTGACATCAGTCATCAGAAAAATGCTGGAATCTATTCTTAAGGAAGTCTTAATGCACTTAGAAAATTATAACATAATCAATGTCAACATGGTTTTATGAAAGAGAAATCCTGTTTGACAAATATAATAACGTTTTTTGAGGATGTAACTGTTAAGGTCAAGTAGGGGGAACCAGTAGATGTAGTATTCTTGGTTTTCCAAAAGGCACCCAATAAGGTGCGACAAATAAGGGCGCATTGGATTTGGGGGTAATATATTAACATGGATAGAGGATTGGTTAATGGACAGGAAACAGAGCACAGGGATAAATGGGGCATTTTCAAGTTGCCAGACTAATGGAGTGCCACAAGAATCAGTGCTGGGATGTCAGCTATTTACAATCTATATTAATGGCTTAGGTGAAGAGCCGAGAGTAACGTATCTAAGTTTACTGATGATACAAAGCTAGGTGGGAATGCAAGCTGTGCGGTGGACATAAAGAGGCTGCAAAGAGATATGGACAGGTTAACTGAATGGGCACAAGGTGGCAGATGGAATATAATGTGGGGAAGTGTGTGGTTATTCACTTTGCTTATAAGAACAGAAAAGTAGAATAATTTTTAAAAGGCTCGAAACTTGTAAATGTTGATGTTCAGAGAAACTTCGTACTTGTACAAGGAGCAAAGGAAGTTAGCATGCAGGTACAGCAAGCAATTAGGAAGGTAAATGGCATCTTGGCTTTTATTGCAAGGGAATTACAAGAATAAGGAAGTCTTGCAACAATTGTACAGGGCTTTGGTGAGACCACACCTGGCGTACTGTGTGTGGTCCATACTTAAGGAAAGAAATACTTGCATTGGAGGCGGTACAGCGAAGATTCACTAGATTGGTTATTGGATGAGAGTGTTATCCTTTGATGAGAGGCCTATACTCTCTGGTGTTTAGAAGAATGAGAGATGATCTCATTGAAAGATACAAGGTTCTGAAGAGGCTTAACACCTTAATGTTGTTTCCACTGCCTGAGGAATCTAGAGCACGGGGACAGAGTCCCAAGATAAGGGGTCGATTATTTAGGACTGAGCTGAGGAGAAACTTCCTCACTCAAAGGGTTGTGAATCTTTGGAATTCTCTATCCCAGAGGGTTGTGGATGTTCCATTGAATGCATTTAACCACAACAACTTATAAAACAAAGTATGACACTGAGCCAAAAGCTTGGTCAAGAAGGAAAGTTTTAAGGGGTGTCTTAAAGGAGGAAAGTGAACACGAGAGGTGGAGAGGTGTAAGGGGGTTATTCCAGAGCTTGGGGCCTAGGCAACTGAAGGTGTGACCTCCAATGGTGGAGTGATTAAAATCAGGGACGCACAAGAGACCACAATTAGAGGAGCTTAGGTACCTTGGAGGGTTGTGGGGCTGGAGTTTATTACAGATAGGGAGGGGCAAGGCAAGGAGGGATTTGAAAACAAGGATGAGTATTTTAAAATCAAGATGTTGCTTGATCAGGAGCCAATGTAAGTCAGCGATCACTGGGATTGGGACTTGGTGCGAGTTAAGACACAGGCAGCAGAGCTTTGGATGACCTCAGGAATGTGGGAGACCAGCCAGGAGTGCTAAGTATGCTGAGATAAACAGATTTTTGGTCTTTCGGGAATCATGGGATATGGGAAGCAGGCAGGAAAGTGGAGTTGGGGCAAAAGATCAGTATTGATCGTATTGAATGGCGGAGCAGGCTCAAGGGGCAGTATAGTCTATTCCCCTGCTCCTGTTTCTTATGTTCATATATATGCTGAGGAACTCCTGTAGCAATGTCCTGCGACTGAGATTGGGCCTTCAACTACCACAACCATTTTCCTTTGTGCTAGGTATGACTCCAACCAGTGGGGAGATTTCCCCCAACTTCCATTAACTGCAATTTTGCTTGGGCTGCTTGGTGCCATATTCGGTCAAATGCTGCCTTGATTTTAAGCTCAGTCAATCTCACCTCACATTTGGAATTCAGCTCTTCTGTTCATGTGTGGGCCAAGGCTGTAATGAGGTCTGATACTGAGTGACTCTGACGGAACTGGCTTCGGTGAGCTAGTTGTTGCTGAGTAAGTCCCACTTGATGGTATTCTCGACGACACCTTCCATTGCTTTGCTTTGATTGAGAAAAGACTGATGGGGCAGTAATTGCCTAGATTGGATTTGCCCTGATTTTTGTGTACAGGACACACCTGGGCAATTTTCCACATTATCAGGTAGATACCAGTGCTATAGATGTACTATAATAGCTTGGCTAAGGGCATGGCTAGTTCTGAACCACAAGTCTTCAGTACTACGGCCAGGATGTTGTCAGGGTCCATAGCCTTTGCTGTATCCAGTGCCTTCAGCCATTTCTTGCTATCACGTGGATTGAAGTGAATTGACTGAAGACTGGCATGTATGATGGTGTAGACCTCAACAGGCGGCTGAGAGAGCTCATCAACTTTTGGCTGAAGGTGGTTGCAAATGCTTCAGCCTTGTCTTGTGCACTGATGTGCCAGGCTCCCCCATCATTGAGGATGGGGATGTTTTTGGAGCCTCCTCCTATAGTTAGTTGTTCATTGTCCATCACTAATCATAACTGGAAGAGCCAGGTTGTGGGATCGCTTAGCTCTGTCAGTAGCATGCTGCTTTCACTTTTTATTATGCATGTAGTCCTGTGTTGTAGCTTCACCAAGATGACATCTCATTTTTAGGGGAGCCTGGTGCTGCTCTTGGCATGCTTTCCTACTCTTCTCATTGAACCATGGTTGGTCCACTGGTTTGATGGTAATGGTAGATGAGGGATATGCCAAGTCATGAAGTTTCAGCTTGTGGTGGAATCCAGTTCTGTTGTTGCTGATGGTTCACAGCATCTTATGGATGCCCAGTTTTGAGCTGCTAGTCTGTTCTGAGTCTATCCCATTTAGCAGGGTGGTAGTGCCACATAACACAATAGAGGGTGTCCTCAGAGTGAAGATGGGACTTTGTCTCCACAAGGACTATGCGGTGGTCAATCCTACTGATACTGTCATGGACAGATGCATTTCCAACAGGTAGATTGGTGAGAAAAAGGTCAAATATGTTTCTCCCTCTTGTTTGTTCTCTCACCACCTGCAGCAGGCCCAGTCTGGCAGATATCTCATTCAGGCATCAGCCAGTAGTGGTGCTACCAAGCCTGTCTTGGTGATGGGCATTGAAGCCCCCCACCCAGAATATATTCTGTGCCCTTGCTCTTCTCCAAAGTGGTGTTCAACATGGAGGAGTACTGATTCATCAGCTGAGGGAGGGCAGTAATCACCAAGAGGTTTCCTTGCCTGTGTTTGACCTGATGCCTTGCAAGTTTATGGGGTCCAGAGTCAATGCTAAGGACTCCCAGGGCCACTCCCTTCCAACTGTATACCAATGTGCTGCTGCAGAACAGAGCCAGAGGTGGTGATGGAGGAATCTGTTACATTGGCTACAATGTACAGTTCAGTGAAGGCTATTACTTGACTAATCTATGGGACAGCTCTTCCCATTTTGTCACAGGTTCCCAGATGTTAGTGAGGAGGACTTTGCAGGATCAACTAGGCAGGGTGTACCTTTGTCATTTCCTATGCCTAGGTCAATGCCAGATGGTCCATCTGGTTTTATTATTCAACTTTTCTGTAGCAGTTTTATACAACTGAGTGGTTTGCTAGGCCATTTCAGAGTCAAGCACATTGCTGTGGGACTGGAGACTAGTCCCAGTAACAATGGCAGATTTCCACGCCTGAAGAGCATTAGTGAACCAGATGGGTTTTTACAACAATCTTTCCATGATCATTATTAATGATATTAAGATTTTATTCCAGAGTTATTAATTAGTTTTTTAGTTTTAGAGATACAGCACTGAAACAGGCCCTTCGGCCCACCGAGTCTGTGCCGACCAACAACCACCCATTTATACGATTCCTACACTAATTCCATATTCCTACCACATCCCCACCTATCCCTATATTTCCCTACCACCTACCTATACTAGGGGCAATTTATAATGGCCAATTTACCTATCAACCTGCAAGTCTTTTGGCATGTGGGAGGAAACCGGAGCACCCGGAGGAAACCCACGCAGACACAGGGAGAACTTGCAAACTCCACACAGGCAGTACCCAGAATTGAACCCGGGTCGCTGGAGCTGTGAGGCTGCGGTGCTAACCACTGCGCCACTGTGCCGCCCCAAATTGATTGAATTTAAATTCCCCAACTGCCATGGTGAGATTTGAACTCATGTCTCCACAGCATTAGTCCAGGCCTGTTCATTATTAGTCCCGTAACATTACCATTATGGTGCTGTCCATTTTTCCTACAGAGCAAAGGTGGGTAAATGGAGTTGAGGTACAGATCAACCATAATCTAATTGAAAGACAGAACAGGCTCAAGAAGCTGCGTGACTTACCTCTGTTCCTATGTTTCCCTTACATCCTCTGGATATGAATAAACACATTCAATCTCAGATATCTCCTGCTTTAAATCTCTTCTGTAGGGAGAATCCCCTGGATTGCCAAAAAGGCAGAACTCCTTTTCTGCATTTGTTCGACAACCAGTATCAAACAAGCCTCAAAATTTGGAGGTAATCTGCACCTTTCCTCAGCTGTTTCTCTCTGTGTACCTGTCAAAAATGATATAGCCCCTGTCAAAAATGATATAGCCCCTTTAAATAAAAACAGAAAATGCTGGAAATGCTTTATGATAGTGGGTGGGTTTTGAATGGGATAAAATCAGGCCCAATAGGTGGAAGCTTACCACCTTTGAAGATTTCCTGAGGTCGGGACCAAAGGTGGTCCTGACCCCATCGGTGATGCCTGGTTGCCTGCCTGCCTGTATGATCTTAGATTAGATTAGATTAGAGATACAGCACTGAAACAGGCCCTTCGGCCCACCGAGTCTGTGCCGAACATCAACCACCCATTTATACTAATCCTACACTAATCCCATATTTCTACCAAACATCCCCACCTGTCCCTATATTTCCCTACCACCTACCTGTACTAGTGACAATTTATAATGGACAATTTACCTATCAACCTGCAAGTCTTTTGGCTTGTGGGAGGAAACCGGAGCACCCGGAGAAAACCCACGCAGACACAGGGAGAACTTGCAAACTCCACACAGGCAGTACCCGGAATCGAACCCGGGTCCCTGGAGCTGTGAGGCTGCGGTGCTAACCTTACAGGAGGCAGAGAATTAAGAGGTCCCCCACCCCACTCCGGAAGTACCATCCAATTAAGGACGATGGCGGAACAGGCATCTGGCTGGCCCAATGTGAGGGCCTGCAGTTATGTCCTACTGGCAGCCCAACTGGGAAAGATGGACGCTACTGCAGCAGGCAGGAAAATACAAGGGCACCTCAAGATGGAGGCACCCTTGGAAGATATGTGAAATTATTAAAAGTATTTGTGGTCACAGCTGCCAGGCCATCATTGAGGAGGGGAACCCCCTCCACAGGATAGCCTGCAGCCACAGCTGTGGCCATGTGGCAGAACCAGCTCTGAGGGGATGCAGAGGGGGATGGAAGAAAAAAAGACTAAAAAAGGTATCACCCGCAATGTGGGTAAGATCCCAGTGGCATCCCCAATCTGTCCCCAAGTGGCCAGTTAATTGGCACTAATTGACTACCTGCTGCTACCCGCAACCTTCCA
The DNA here is from genome assembly GCF_036365525.1 of Heterodontus francisci. NCBI lineage: Eukaryota > Metazoa > Chordata > Chondrichthyes > Heterodontiformes > Heterodontidae > Heterodontus > Heterodontus francisci. The sequence continues at coordinate 90,405,162 of NC_090377.1, forward strand.
GATTTTCCTCCCGATCCTGCCTCCAAGCGCTGCCTCCCCGGGTCTCATAAGATTCTGCCCAATGTTTCAGTTGCATTACCTTTTGTCAGAACTGGAAAAAGTTAAGAGTGTAACAAGTTTAAGCAAGTACAGAGACAGGGAAACGGGAGGGGAAAAGAACAGAAGGGAAGAACTGTGATATGGGGGAAGACAGAAGGCGGAAATAAAAAGATGGGTCTACAGGAGGTGTAAATGGGGATAGCAGAATATTCACCAACAGCTGCTGTCTGAAAAAAATGGTTATGATCTGAAATTGTTGAACTCAGTGTTGAGTCTGGAAGCCATAAAGTGCCAAATCAAAAGATGAGGTGCTGTTCCTCAAGCTTATATTGAGCTTCATTGGAACAAAGTAGGAGGCCAAGGACACAGAGGTCAGAGTGGGAGTGGGGCGGAGAATTAAAATGACCGGCAACTCAAATCATATCAAATGATTCAGCTGTTTCCTTTTACAACTCCTCTAGCCCCATCTTTTGTTTCTGCTTACCATCTTCCTTTGCCTTGCACTATCATCCCTTTTGTCATTTAATCTCTCCTGCCTTCATAGAAACATAGAAAATAGGAACAGGAGTAGATCATTCGACCCTTCGAGCCTGCTGCACCATTCATTATGATCATGGCTGATCAACCAACTCAGTACCCTGTTCCTGCTTTCACCCCATACCCTTTGATCCCTTTAGACCCAAGAGCTATATATAACTCCTTCTTGAAAACATACAATGTTTTAGCCTCAACTGCATTCTGTGGTAACGAATTCCATAGGCTCACTACTCTCTGGGTGAAGAAATTTCTCCTCATCTCAGTCCTGAAGGGTTTACCCCATATCCTTAGACTATGACCCCTGGTTCTGGACTCCCCCACCATCGGGAACGTCCTTCCTGCATCTCCCCTGTCAAGTCCTGTTAGAATTTTATAGGTTTCTATGAGATCCCCCCTCACTCTTCTGAACTCCAGCAAATATAATCCTAACCGACTCAATCTCTCCTCATACGTCAGATCCGCCATCCCAGAAATCAGTCTGGTAAACCTTCGCTGCACTCCCTCTATAGCAAGAACATCCTTCCTCAGATGAGGAGACCAAAACTGCACACAATATTCCAGATGTGGCCTCACCAAGGCCCTGTATAATTGTAGCAAGACATCCCTGCTCCTGTACTCAAATCCTCTCGCTATGAAGGCCAACATACCATTTGCCTTTTTTACCGCCTGTTGCACCTGCATACTTACCTTCAGCGACTGGTGTACGAGAACACCCAGGTCTCGTTGCATATTCCCCTCTCTCAGTTTATAGCCATTCAGATAATAATCTGCCTTCCTGTTTTTGCTACCAAAGTGGATTACCTCACATTTATCCACATTATACAGCATTTGCCATGCATTAGCCCACTCATTCAACTTGTCCAAATCACCCTGAAGCCTCTCTGCATCCTCCTCAAAACTCATCCTACCACCCAGTTTTGTGCCATCTGCAAATTTGGAGATATTAGATTTAGTTCCCTCATCTAAATCATAAATATATATTGTGAATAGCTGGGGTCCTAGCACCGATCCCTGAGGTACCCAACTAGTCACTGCCTGCCATTCGGAAAAAGACCCATTTATCCCTACTCTTTGTTTCCTGTCTGCCAACCAATTTTCTATCCATTGCAATACACTACCCCCAATCCCATGCGCTTTAATTTTACATGCTAATCTCTTATGGGGGACTTCGTCGAAAGCCTTCTGAAAGTCCAAATAAACCACATCCACTGGCTCCCCCTCATCAACTCTACTAGTTACATCCTCGAAGAACTCCAGTAGATTTGGTAAGCATGATTTCCCTTTCGTAAATCCATGCTGACTCTGCCCGATTCTACCACTGTTCTCTAAGTGCTCTGTTATAAAATCTTTGATAATGAACTCTAGAATTTACCCCCCAACGACGTCAGGTTGACTGGTCTATAATTCCCTGCTTTTTCTCTACCTCCCTTTTGAAATAGTTTTTTGCCCCTTAGTGTTTCTCAGCTCTATTCATACAGATTTCACATCATCAGAGCTGATATCTTTCCTCACTATTACGTTAATTCCCTCATTAACCAGCAATGCAACTCCACCGCCTTTTGCTTTTTGTATGTCCTTCCTAAATATTGAATACCCTTGGATGTTCATTTCCCATCCCTGTTCACCTTGCAGCCATGTCTCCGTAATCCCGACTATATCATACCCGTTTACATCTATTTGCACAATTAATTCATCCACTTTATTGCGAATGCTCCGCACGTTAAGGCACAAAGCCTTAAGGCTTGTCTTTTTAACATTACTTGTCCCTTCCCACTATTTTTCACAGTGGCCCTGTTTAATTCTGGCCCTTTATTTCTCTGCCTATCACTTTTCTTATTCCCCTTACTGTCTTTTGTTCTTGTCTTGGATCCCCCCTCCTCTGACTCCTTGCAATGGTTCCCATCCCCTTGTCATTTTAGTTTAAACCCTCCCAGACCACTCTGGCAAATACTCCCCCAGGACATCAGTCCCGGTCCTGTCCAGGTGTAACCCGTCCAGTTTGTACTGGTCCCACCTCCCCCAGAACCGGTCCCAATGTCCCAGGAACCTAAAACCCTCCCCCTCACACCATCTCTTCAGCCACATATTCATCCAATATATCCTGTTATTTCTACTCTGACTAGCAAGTGGCACTGGTAGTAATCCTGAGATCACTACCTTTGAGGTCCTACTTTTCAACTTACTTCCTAGCTCCCTATATTCCACTTTTAGGACCTCATCCTTTTTTTTACCTATGTCGTTTGTACCAATGTGTACCAGAACCACTGGCTGTTCACCCTCCCCCTTCAGAATGTCCTGTAACCGCTCTGAGATATCCTTGACCCTAGCACCAGGGAGGCAACATACCATCCTGGAGTCTCTTTTGCGGTCACAGAAGCGCCCATCTATTCCCTTTACAATTGAATCCCCTATAACTATTGAATTCCCACACTTCTTACTCCTCCCCTGTGCAGCAGAGCCAACCGTGGTGCAACAAATTGGGCTGTTGCCGCTTTCCCCTGAGAGGCCATTCCCCCCAACAGTATCCAAAGCAGTATATCTGTTTTGCTTAAAACCTGTTACATCTCTAACTTTTTCCAGTTCTGACAAAAGGTCATCAAGCTGAAACGTTAATTCTGTTCCTCTCTCCACAGATGCTGCCTGAACTGCTGAGTATGTCCAGCATTTTCTGATGTTAATTCAGAAGATTTCCAGCATCCATAGAATTTTGCTTTTTTATTAGCCCCTTAAAATAGCAGTTTCAGAATTTAAAAGCTGCAGTGGCATGCTATTTCCCATTCCTGAGTTGATGGCAAGCTCCCACATTCTTGCCTCATCCAGTTTAGAAGCTTATTATGAATGGCTAATAAAATTTGCAGATGACACAAAACTTGGAAGAGGAGGGTGGTGATAACTTCAAGAGAACACAGACAGGCTGGTGGAATGGGCAGGCACATAACAGATGAAATTTAATGCAGAGAAGTGTGAGGTTATATATTTTGGTAGCAAGGACGAGGAGAGGCAATATAAAGTAAATGATAGAATTCTAAAGCTGGCGCAGGAACAGGGAGACTTTGGGTATATGTGCACAAATCATTAAAGGTGGCAGGGCAGGTTGAGGAAGAAGTTAATAAAGCATATGGAATCCTGGGCTTTATAAATCGAGACATAGAATACAAAAGCAAGCAAGTTATGGTGAACCATTATAAAACACTGGTTTAGCCTCATCTGGAGCATTGTGTTCAATTCTGGGCACCACACTTTAAGAAGGATGTGAAGGCATTAGACAGGGCGCAGAACAGGTATACAGAAATGTTTCCAGGGATGAGGGACTTCAGCTACATGGATAGATTAGAGAAGCTGGGGCTGTTCTCCTTGGAGAAGAGGTGATTTGATAGAGGTGTTCAAAATCATGAGGGGTCTGGACAAAGTAGATAGGGAGAAACTGTTCCCATTGGAAGAAGGGTCGAGTATCAGAGGACACTGCTTTAATGTGAATGGCAAAAGAACCAAAGGCAACATGAGGAAAAACTATTTTACACAGCGAGTGATTAAGATCTGCAATGTACTGCCTGAGAGTGTAGTGGAGGTAGATTCAATCCTGGCTTTCAAAAGAGAATTGGATAATTATCTGAAGAGAAAAAAAATTGCAGGGCTACAGGGAAAAGGCAGGGGAGTGGGACTAGCCAAGTTGTTTTTGCAGAGCGTCACCATGGACACGAGGGGCTGAGTGGCTTCCTTCTGTGCTGTACCCATTCTGTGCTTCTATGATTTGGGAAATCCTGCAGGGTTAGTCCAGCACAGTTTAAATGTACATTACACTCACTGGTCAAAGATTCTAGCACTTAAGTGAAGGCTAAAATTTCCTCCCTGATGTTATAGAAACCAGACAATGATTACAATTTCAAAAGGACCATTTCTGTTACCTGCATAATCCTGCTCTAAAATCAAGATCTCTCCATGTTCCTATAGTCCAACACAAACAACTCCATTACCACTTTATCTTGTTTAGCACAGCACTTCCTTGCAGACGTATCTATTATTTCTCGTTTTTATGATCTCCTATGGGATCAGAAACAAATATATAACTATCAGTTACTTCATAATCAGGTGAAGAAATGACAATGGTATTAATTTATCCAATTATCCCTATAAGTCATGTATTTAAACATACTAATATAACAGATGTATCTGTTTTACTTTGTAGGCGTAGCACACGTAAATAATCCCATTAGTCAACGGAAAATTACAGAAGAAGATGGCATGGATGTACTTCTTTATTTGCTTTATGCTACAAACTCTCCTCAAGTACAGGTAATAAGGGACAGGGGCTATTAGAGTGGCAATGCTGCATTTACCTATGTTAACTCTGGAGTAATTTACTCCAGAGAAAAAAAGTTAATGAATGTAAACTAAAGTTGATAGTACTTAGATCAATTGCATAAATGCCAAGTGTAAGATTTTTAAACTGATGCTGTTTCAGTCCATATGTCAACTTTTCAAAGTATCAGAAGAAAAATTATGAGAAGAAAAATCAGCTGTTTTCACTAGGGTTGGAGATGATCAGCAGAAACCACTCAGTTCAGTTGAAGAATGAGGCTGAAAGATGTTAGAACCAATCACTAGCTGCTTGGTTCTTCAATTGTTGGATGCAGACAAATGTGAGATAAAAAGTCCAAACTTATTTTGTAATGAGAACTAATTTTGCAGTCCAGAGGCCCATGATTGATCTGCATGGCAGTTCAGGCCACTTCTAAATTGATTGAGGCCTTTTTTCAGGGGCTCTGGTGGCTTCTTGAAATGAGCGCAGGTCTTATTTCAATATTGAAATGAGGCTCCTGTTCACATTTCAGACCCAGACTCCTAAATTGGTTTGTCCTAGTTGGAGCTTGTGATACACAAGCTGCAACTGGCATTTTCAAATCTTGAGCAGCCTGACCATCAATCCTTAAAGGCCTGCAGGAAACCATTCACTAAAGAGCCAAAAATGTGGATATTGTTCAGCATTTTTAGCAGTCAGAAGTAGCAGGATGCACTTTCTGTCTTCAAATTAACATCTGCAAACCACTACTGGTTCGCCCACTCCTTCCCAAGTCCTACCCTCCCTCCTGGACTTACTTCTGGGCCTCAGCATGGGCCAAAATTCATAAGGCCTGACAGCTAAGTTGGGTGCACCTGACTGGCACCTGCAGTTCACCTGATTTATTCTGATGAAGTCAAAGCACAAATTAGTTTTGGGTCATGGGCCTCTTTGTGTGTTGCACGCAGTTTGGGACGCCAAAGAATCTAGCCCAGGGAGTTTTAAGATGAGCTGATCATTTACATATAAATACATAGAAGTTACAACATGGAAATTGGCCATTCGGCCCAACCAAATCATATCAGAGTTTACGCCCCACATGAGCAAGAGTCAAAGAGTCACATATCCGGTGTGGCTACAAACTTCAGTTGTGTATTGTCAATATTTTTGGGACCATAAGTGTCGTTTCCAGTCCAAAATAGTATCTGTATGATGCACCTATACTTCGCAGACAGCATTTTGGTAAGGGTGTTAGCATGGGTACCAGGAGCATGTGCCAGAGTTTTGAAGAATAGGCAGATTGTATCATTAGTCAGCATGTCTGTCTTCACCCAAGAGAAAGAGGATGTAGATATGGAACTTAGAGAGAGAGACTGTGAGGTTCTTGAGCAAATTGTCATAGGGAGTGACAAGGTATTGGAGGTTTTGGAAGACTTAAAAGTGGACAAATCTCCAGGTCCGGACGATTTGTGTCCCAGGATGCTGTGGGAGGTGAGGATGGAGATTGCAGGGGTTCTGACCCTAATTTTTAATTCCTCTCTGGCCACGGGGGAGGTGCCAGAGAACTGGAGAACAGCTAATGTGGTCCCACTATTGAAGAAAGGTTGTAGAGGTAAGCCAGGGAAATACAGACCAGTGAGTCTCATGTCAGTGGTAGGGAAACTATTGGAGAAAATTCTGAAGGAGAGAGTCTATCACCACTTGGAGAGGCAAAATTTGATTCGGAATAGTCAGCATGGCTTTGTCAGAGGGAGGTCATGCCTAACAAATTTGATTGAATTTTTTGAGCATGTGACCAGGTGTGTAGATGAGGGTAGTGCAGTTGATGTAGTTTACATGGATTTCAGCAAAGTTTTTGACAAGGTCCCACATAGGAGACTTATCAAGAAAGCAAATGCACATGGGATACAAGGTAACTTGATAAGGTGGATTCAAAATTGACTTAGCAGTAGGAGACAGAGAGTGATGACAGACGGCTGTTTTAGTGACTGGAAGCCAGTGTCCAGTGGCATACCACAGAGATCTGTGCTGGGTCCCCTATTGTTTGTCATTTATATAAACGACATAGATGACTATGTGGGGGGTAGGATCAGTAAGTTCGCGGATGACACAAAGATTGGCCGAGTGGTTAACAGTGAGGTGGAGTGTCTTAGGTTACAGGAAGATATAGACGGGATGGTCAAATGGGCAGAAAAGTGGCAGATGGAATTTAACGCTGAAAAGTGTGAGGTGATACACTTTGGAAGGAGTAATGTGACACGGAAGTATTCAATGAATGGCCTGACACCGGGAAGTTCCGAGGAACAAAGGGACCTTGGCATGTTTGTCCATAGATCTCTGAAGGCAGAAGGGCAGGTTAATAGGGTGGTGAAAAAGGCATATGGGACACTTGCCTTTATCAATCGAGGCATAGATTACAAAAGCAGGGAGGTCATGTTGGAGTTGTACAGAACTTTGGTAAGGCCACAGCTGGAGTACTGTGTGCAATTCTGGTCGCCACATTATAGGAAGGATGTGATTGCATTGGAGGGGGTGCAGAGGCGATTCACCAGGATGTTGCCTGGGATGGAACATTTAAGCTATGAAGAGAGGTTGGATAGGCTTGGGTTGTTTTCACTGGAGCAGAGAAGACTGAGGGGTGATCTGATCGAGGTACAAGATTATGAGGGGCATAGACAGAGTGGATAGGGAGCAGCTGTTCCCCTTAGTTGAAGGGTCAGTTACGAGGGGTCACAAGTTTAAGGTGAGGGGCAGGAGGTTTAAGGGGGATTTGAGGAAGAACTTTTTTACCCAGAGGGTGGTGACGGTCTGGAATGCCCTGCCTGGGAGGGTGGTAGAGGCAGGTTGCCTCACATCCTTTAAAAAGTACCTGGATGATCACTTGGCACGTCATAACATTCAAGGCTATGGGCCAAGTGCTGGCAAATGGGATTAGGTAGACAGGTCAAGTGTTTTGATGCATCGGTGCAGACTCGATGGGCCGAAGGGCCTCTTCAGCACTGTATTATTCTGTAATGCTGTATTGATGCCAATGGTGCCATTTTTGATCTCAAGACTCCAGGTAATGCCATATCTTAACCACACACAGTAATTGTTTGCTTTTTTATTTTCGTTCATGGGATGTGGGCATCGCTGGCAAGGCCAACATTTATTGTCCCTCCCTATTTTCCCTTGAGAAGGTGGTGGTGAGTCACCTTCTTGAACTGCTGAAGTTCATATGGTGTAGGTACACCCACAGTGCTGTTTGGGAGGGAGTTCAGGATTTTCACCCAGCAATGATGAAGGAATGGCAATATAGTTACAAATTAGGATGGTGTGTGATTTGGAGGGGAACCTGTAGGTGGTGGCGTTCCCATGCTTCTGCTTCCCTTGTTCTTGGAGGTGGTAGAGGTTGCGGGTTTGGAAGGTGCTGTTGAAGGAGACTTGGCGAGTTGTTGCAGTGCATCTTGTAGATGGTATACACTGCTGCCACTATGTGCAGTGGTGGAGGGGGTGAAAGTTTAAAATGGTGGAAAGAGTGCTTATCAAGCAGTCTTCTTTGCCCTGGATGGTGTCAAGCTTCTTGAGTTTTGTTGGAGCTGTACTTATCCAGGCAAGTGGAGAGTATTCCATTGTACTCCTGACTTGTGCCTTGTAGATGGTGGACAGGATTTGGGGAATCAGGAGGTGTGTTGCATAGGAACATAGGAAATAGGAGCAGGAGTAGGCCATTCGGCCCCACGAGCCTGCTCTGACATTCAGTTAGATCATGACTGATCTTCTATTTCAATAGCATTTTCCCGCACTATCCCCATATCCCTTAATACCTTTATTATATAGAAATCTATCAAGCTCTGTCTTCAACATACTCAGTGACTGAGCCTGTACTGCCCTCTGGGGTAGAGAATTCCAAAGATTCACCACTCTTTGGGTAAAGAAATTCCTCCTCATCTCAGTACTAAATGGCCTACCCCTTATTCTGAGACTGTGTTCCCTGGTTCTAGGCCCATCTAACCATAGGAAACATCCTTCTTGCATCTACCCTATCGATCTGTGTAAGAATTTGTATGTTTCAATGAGATCACCTCTCATTCTTCTAAACTCTAGAGAATACAGGCCCAGCCTCCTCAATCCCTTCTCATAGGACAATCCCGCCATCCCAGGAATTAATCTGGTGAACCTTTGTTGCATTCCCTCAATGACAAGTATATCCTTCCTTAGGTAAGGAGACCAAAACCGTACACAATATTCCAGGTGCGGTCTCACCAAGGCTCTATACAATTTACTTCTGTACTCAAATCCTCTTGCAATAAAGGTCAACATACCATTTGCCTTCCCAATTGCTTGCTGTACCTGCACATTAGCTTTCAGTGACTCATGAACAAGGGCACCAACACTTCCCAATTTTTCACCATTTAAGAAATACTCTGCATTTGTTTTTCCTACCAAAATGGATAACTTCACATTTTCCACATTATATTCCATCTGCCATGTTCTTGCCCACTCATTTAGTCTGTCTAAATCCCCTTGAAGCCTCTTTGCATCCTTCTCACAACTCACATTCCCACCTTGTTTTGTGTCATCAGCAAACTTGGAAATATTACATTTGGTCCCCAAATCCAAATCGTTCATGTAGATTGCGACTAGCTGGGGCCAAAGCAATGATCCTTGCAGTACCCCATTAGTCACATCCTGCCATCCTGAGAATGATCTGTTCATTCCTACTTTCTGTTTTCTGTCTGTTAATCAATTCTCAATCCATGCCAGTATATTATCCCCAATTCCATGTGCTCTAATTTTGCTTACCAACCTCTAGTGCGGGACCTTATCGAAAGCTTTCTGAAAATCCAAATACACTACATCCACTGGTTCCCCCTTATCTATTCTACTAGTGACATCCTCAAAAACTCCAACAGGTTTGTCAAACATGATTTCCCTTTCATAAATCCATGTTGACTCTGCCCAATTCTACCATTATTTTCTAAATGTCCAGTTCTGGGGCAGGTGGGACCTGTACAAGGAGGACGGGTTACACCTTAGCAGGACTGGGACAAATATCCTCACAGGGAGATTTGCTAGTCCTGTTGGGGAGGGTTTAAACTAGCTTGGCAGGGGGATGGGAACCTGAGGGGGCTTTCAGATAAGAGAGAAACAAATATGGTAATGGTAGTGTCATGCAGGCCCCCACCTGTCAAGCATGAGGCATATTAATTTCGCCACATGGGCATTACATTTCAAACTGTTGTTGAAGTGAAGAAAGGACTTGCTTTAAAAAATTGCCAGATCTTGGCTGGAAAGACATTTGCATATTAACAGACAATGTTTGGAAGGACAAAGCAGCCATTACCTGACACATTCATCCCACAATGGACCCTTGGCTAGAAAGATATTTGCATATTAACAGACAGTGCTTGGAAAGGCAAAGGAACATTCCCTGACACATTCAACCCACAATGGACATTTGATCACCAGATGTTGAAGGTGGGGGAGCTTGCATTCCAGGTTAACTGCTAAGATGGCCAAATACACAAACAGACATGGTCAAACCAGCTAGTTACATGACTAACCTGCTGGGCAACCTGAGTTTTTTGCATTTGTACAACCAGTTTAGGCAGAAAGCAGAATGCTCCTGGACTGAGAAGATCTCTCCTGGCTGGCTCGCCACAGCCTCTCCTGTCTGCCTGCTCCCATCTCTTTCTCACAAGCCTCTGAATCCACTGAAGATACATGAACCCCAAGAGAGAAAAGTTTCCTACATCGAATAAGGTTTGAGAAGAATACTGGGCTCCAACGAAAAGCAAGATCTACCTACAATCAAGGACTCTACAGTGAGCTCGAAGAACTGTACAAAAACTCTTCAGATATTGCCTCAAACCTTTCCACTTTATTTTTCTTTTTTCTGTCTCTATTTGCATGTATGTATCGCGTATGCATGCTTGCATGGGTGCATCGTGTATCCGTAGGCGTCAACTGAATTAGTTCAAGTTTAATAAATTTAAACTTTTCTTATTTAAACCTAAGAAAGCCTGTTTGTGCTGGTTTATTTGCCTTATAATTGGAAAGCAGTGAACAAGGATTCACCAAAGGGGGAGCTAAAAACAGTGTATTTCAAAATAAAACCCTTTTACAATAAGACTTGGTGAAGGCTGAAAGGGAACCCTAGACCTCTTTCTCACCTGGTCATAACAGTAGGAAGAAAAGTAATAAGTGAAATTGGGAGGCAGTGAAACAAAGGTCAGCATAAAATAGCATCAAAATACAGAAAAATGTTAAAGAGGCAAAATTAAAGGCACTCTATCCTGCACATGTAGTCGTCTAGGCCACAGGAAGCATTCACGACTTGCCACGTCTCAGGATGTGCATTCCATGTAGCCGAGCTTCCCTGTCATGCCTTAACTTTACCGACTATTTATGATAAACTGGAGACTTGAAATTAGAAAGTAGAATGACCCTTAGAATTAACTATAAGGTAACTACTTAATTTTTTTTTACATTTTTCTAATTTCCAGCTATTAACATATGCACCCTAACAGTAGTGTACTAATCTAGCTATTTACAGACACTCTCTAACAGCAGTTACTCACCAATCAAGCACCTTACGGCTTTCCTGTGATGTCACTGATTCTTTTTTCAAACTCAGTCAACTCGCACTGACTCCTGAATCTCCTCTCCTGAGGTTTAACTGCTCCCTCACAGGTCTAGTTCCTCTCCACTGCCTGAAGGTAAGTGTAAGAGCTTGGAGCTTCACTCTGTATTTATCCTCCCCCGATGTTTATCTGCTCCCTCGCAGGTCCAGTTCCTCTCCACTCCCTGAAGGCAGAATTTCCAGCCTCTGACCTGTTCATGTAGCCATAGTATTTATATGGCTGGGAACGAGCCCCCAGCAGCGCTATTTAAAGGAACCAGCAACAACTTTCAGGTTCGTTGCTAATTAATTTCTGCTGGCTGTTGCTGAGTTTGTAGAAGTGTTTGGTGGCTTGTACTGCTTTTTAAAGTTGTTGAAGGGAGTGGTGTGGCATGTGGTGAAGATCTTGGTTCAGACTTCAAGGATTCCACTTAGACCATTTGCTTCTAGACATGGGTGCAGTAGTTTCGATCCCCCTTGTCCTGTAGCACAACAGGGAGAATCAGAGGGGGACAAGCTGCTCAAAGAGAGAGGAGGAGGAGGGGGTAAACGTCTTTCAGCAGGAGGTCATATCTGCCCAGGGTCATCAGGGTCCAAGTCTACCACCTCAACCTCAGCAAGGTACAGTGCGTTAGACATCTCCACTTCACCAAGGAGGTGCTCATTGAACTATGCCACCTTTTGCAGCCCGAGCTGCAGCCTCAGAGCAGAGCAAGGATGGCATTGCCAGTGGCTGTGAAGGTGTCCATGGTCATGTGCCTTTATGCAGCATTAGTATGGACCCCTGGATTACAAGTCCAGTAAACTAACCACTATGCTACTGTTCTGCCTTTCATATATTTATGCATTTATTGACCTGACCTCTCGTGTGAGGTCATTGAACTTCTTGCAGCACTACATCGAACTCCTTGAAGCTTCACTCCTGGCATTCACTGCCACAGCTATCTGGTCCCACAGCCTTTTCAGAGTTTGTCTGGAGGGCTTCCTCGCTCCTCGCGGATAGCTGACTGCTCTTCTCTTCAGTGCGACGTTGTAAAATCTTGGAGCCGACCTTCTGCCACATTTTTATGAATTATTCATGGGATGTGAAAGACGCTGGCAAGGCCAGCATTTGTTGCCCATCCCTAACTGCCCTTGAGAAGGTGGTGGTGAGCTGCCTTTTGGAACCGTTGCAGTCCATGTGGAGAGCTCCAGGATTTTGATTTTTATGTTTTGCCATAATTCAATGTTTTTCTTTCTCACAATCTCTTCTGCCACCAGGTCCAGCTCCTGCTGCACCTCCCCTTTGAGAGATGCAAGCTGGCTTTAATAGTGCAGGCTAGCATTAAGAGGTGTCAGCTTTTCACAATTTTGGACCACTGCTCAGTTGGATAGCCACTCAGCATTGTGCACTGACTGCACGCTGAGCAGGCTTGAGCAAGCAGCACAAAGTTTGCATGTTGCCTGCATCAGGAACAATGGGACACTTAATCCTGGGTCACAATCCCTTCACCCATTTTTGGGTCTTATTGACTTTCAAGTCCTGTATGTATATTTAACATTTGTCCCAAAGAAAGTGTATATAAGTTTTTTTTAAATTTTCCTCAAGGAAAATTTATAAGGCATAATCAGCTGGTGTCTTGTATGAAGATTTATTTTCTTCAAAACTAATTGCAACCACAATTTCGAGATATGGAGATGTTCCCTGCTGTGAATCATTATCCGGTTTTATTTGAGCATTCCCATAGCTGCACTCATAGAATGGCCATGATTTCTAAACAGAGTGGCTAAGTTTTTCTTCATTTCAAAAAGGTATATGGAGATTCCCATATTTATTTTGCATGTGCCTGACGGAAGTTCCTTGTAATTGTGCAAAAAATGGGAAAGAGTCCACCATATTTGAGCACAGGGAAATGTGGGGAGTCACATTAATAATCAAATGGCAAATAGTTCAACTGTTTCTATTTTTCTAATCAATAAACTTAATAAAAGCTGTGAATATATGTGAAGAAAACTTTCCATGAAAAGGACTTTTTAAAATTTATTCATGGGTTGTGGACATTGCTGGCAAGGCCAGCATTTATTGCCCATCCCTTATTCACCAAGAAGGTGAACCATCTTCTTGAAAAGCTGCATCCATGTGGTGTGGGTACACTTACAGTGATATCAGGGAGGGAGTTCCAGGATTTTGACCTAGAAAATGTGAAAGAATGGCAACATATTTCCAATTCAAGATGGTGTGTAACTTGGAGGGAACTTGCAGGTGGGATGTTCCCATGCGCTTGCTGCCTTTGTTTTCCTGGGTGGTAGAGGTCGTAGCCAACAAAATCGGAACTCAGTGATGCCATTGATTCTCTAGCCAACGGAAAAGCCCCTGGGAAGGACAGCATTACCCCTGAAATCATCAAGAGTGCCAAGCCTGCTATACTTTCAGCACTGCATGTACTGCTTTGCCTGTGCTGGGACGAGGGTGCAGTACCACAGGACATGCGCGATGCCAATATCATCACCCTCTATAAGAACAAGGGTGACCGCGGTGACTGCAACAACTACCGTGGAATCTCCCTGCTCAGCATAGTGGGGAAAGTCTTCGCTTATGTCGCTTTAAACAGGCTCCAGAAGCTGGCTGAGCGTGTCTATCCTGAGGCACAGTGTGGCTTTCGAGCAAAGAGATCCACCATTGACATGCTGCTCTCCCTTCGCCAGCTACAGGAGAAATGCCATGAACAACAGATGCCCCTCTACGTTGCTTTCATTGATCTCACCAAAGCCTTTGACCTCGTCAGCAGACGTGGTCTCTTCAGACTACTAGAAAAGATTGGTTGCCCACCAAAGCTACTAAGTATCATCACCTCATTCCATGACAACATGAAAGGCACAATTCAGCATAGCGGCACCTCATCAGACCCCTTTCCAATCCTGAGTGGTGTGAAACAGGGCTGTGTTCTCGCACCTACACTGTTTGGGATCATCTTCTCCCTGCTGCTCTCACATGCTTTCAAGTCTTCAGAAGAAGAAATTTTCCTTCACACAAGATCGGGTGGCAGATTGTTCAACCTTGCCCGTCTAAAAGCGAAGACCAAAGTACGGAAAGTCCTCATCAGGGAACTCCTCTTTGCTGACGATGCTGCATTAACATCTCACACTGAAGAGTGTCTGCAGAGACTCATCGACAGGTTTGCGGCTGCCTGTAATGAATTTGGCCTAACCATCAGCCTCACGAAAACAAAGTGTATCAAGTCTGTGTCCTCAGTACCTTGCTCTATGGCAGTGAGGCCTGGACAACGTATGTCAGCCAAGAGCGACGTCTCAATTCATTCCATCTTCGCTGCCTCCGGAGAATCCTTGGCACCAGGTGGCAGGACCGTATCCCCAACACAGAAGTCCTTGAGGCGGCCAACATCCCCAGCTTATACACCCGACTGAGTTAGCGGCGCTTGAGATGGCTTGGCCACGTGAGCCGCATGGAAGATGGCAGGATCCCCAAGGACACATTGTACAGCGAGCTCGTCACTGGTACCAGACCCAACGGCCGTCCATGTCTCCGCTTTAAAGACGTCTGCAAACGCGACATGAAGTCCTGTGACATTGATCACAAGTCGTGGGAGTCAGTTGCCAGTGATCACCAGAGCTGGCGGGCAACCATAAAGGCGGGGCTAAAGCATGGCGAGTCGAAGGGACTTAGCAGTTGGCAGGAAAAAAGACAGAAGCACAAGGAGAGAGCCAACTGTGGAACAGCCCCAACAACCAATTTTATCTGCAGCACCTGTGGAAGAGTCTGTCACTCTCGAATTGGCCTTTATAGCCACTCCAGGCGCTGCTTCACAAACCACTGACCACCTCCAGGCGCTTACCCATTGTCTCCCGAGACAAGGAGGCCAAAGAAGAGGTTGTAGATTTGGAAGGTGCTGTTCATGATTAAATGTAATTATACAGAATAATGAATTTTAAAAAGTTATAGTGTTTTTAATTTAATAATTACCAACAGTTTCCACTTTTATTTTCTATGTATAGGTTGAAGTGATCTACAGCTTGGCCTGCATTGTGTTGGGAAACAATGAACTACAGAAGGTCTTAATGGAGAGAAAGGGTTTCACCTTCAAGATTATATTGAATCATCTTAAAACTGCTGAAAAAGTAGGCTGTAGCAAATTAGTATGGTATATAAAATTTTAAAGGAACGCAATAATGCAAATATGCAATGGGGATTCCACAACACTTCATTATTTTAAACTAAATTTAATATCTCATTCATATAATCACATTTTAATGTGGAAAATCCCTATTAAAATAATTCTTTACATATTCTTAACTTTTATTAAGTTTGCTGTATATAAAACAAAATAACTGCAATATGAGTCACTGGAAATTCTATAGCAGAATTGAATCATACAGTTTGGGAGCTCGTAGGTTAACTACCCTGAGCTTTGCTACCTGACCTTTGTTAAATTGGCAGTGGAGACACAACATTTGATTTCAAACCCCTCAGATAGAGAAGAAAGAGAAAACTGGACAGTTTGTTGATGCCTTGTCCAATAACTTCCTCTGACAGTGTGTGTAAATATCAAGTATAGAAAGAATAGACTTGTCTAAGCTGTCCATAATGTTTGAATAGTTGAGTCACAGTCTACAGTCACACAAACAATGGTAACTCAGTGGGCTTGCAATGTCTCTGTTATGGCATCTCAGCATGAGTAACCACCTTCAGAGGAAGGTGTTACCTCATTACTATTCACTGAAAAGTATGCACAGAGAAATTAACATAGTGAATGTGAAATATAATGAGCAGCAGGTTCTGTGGACACTTCTCCACAAGTTCAGACATGACTCAAAATGGAAGGAGCTTTGCAATAATTAAAGGTGACAGGCACACCTCTAAAGGAGTCATTGTATAATTAAAAATATCTGTACTTGTAAAGCATATGCATTTCTTAACAAGTTAAACAGGTTTCAGTTGTCCAATTCCTTTATGTACTGTGGGTAAAAATGCATGTATTCACTTCCATGAAAATATCTTTCCGCAATCAATTAAACTAATTGTAAGTCTCAAAGTTTCTGCTTTTACTGCATTAAATTCTATTGAATTGACTGATAACAGGTAAAATGTTATTGCACTTAACTATTATTTACTTTTTTATCAGGATATCTCTTTACGAGCAGGCAGTGCTTTAGCCCTCTTTGCATTCAACAATACAAAGCAGGAGCTTCTGATACGTGAATATGGGGGCATTGAAATGTCAGTGTTCAATAAGTTTCTGCAGTCCGCAAAAGAGTTGGACCAGGCCATTGCTGCATTTCAGGTATTCGTCCAGGAGAACATTCTTCTATGCTAATCAGTTTATGTGTCTGACCAATCATCTCTATGCCCTAAAAATTCAATTGTACAGTGACCATTTTTGGGGCATTAAACAGCCTCCAAAGTATCCAGGATGGTTGGGCAGGAAGCATAAGCACATTTCCAGCTGAAAGTGTACCACCCACCATATTGGATCAAACATATCCAACAGTGTCAAGAATCTAGAAGAGTGAGTAACTTATTTAAATGAGGATCCTGCAGATCTTGCAGCACCGCTTTGATTGTGGTCTTCCCCAGTACCTAATTCGCCATATGCTGAAATTGGCCTGCAACACTTGGCATCAACTGGTAGGAAGGCTGCTCACCAGTGCTATTTAAAGAGATCATACAGAACTTAGAAGGTTAGCACTGGTTTGTCATTTCCGGCCTCTGGTTAACTTTTGTACTTTTTTGGTGTGTTTTATCACTCTGGAAACTTCACTTTCTCTGCAAAGAACAAAATTTTGCTGCGTCGCACTATTTCTGGCTGCCTCATTGATAGTTCGACTACAGTCATGGACTGTAGGGCTACCTTTGGAGCTGGAGGAGGAGAAGGAGCATCAAGATGTCACTTTGCAGGATCCCATGATCAAAGTGGTTTATCAGGGAACAATTCTCCTACATTAATTTTACTGAGAAGCAGGGCTGATGGGTCCAGAAATGGGCAGCGTTCCTGTGTGTCACGTGTGCGGCTGCACCATCTCGATTACGCAGCAGGCGACCATTTAGCATAATGGAGATGCCAGTCACCCCCAATCATGTGGCTGGGGTAGGAGATGAGATGCCGAATACGGGATCAGCTGACAGTGGATCAGGTGCTGGCGCCATCTTTAAAAGCATGCCAGCCCTGCAATCACTCCTTTCTTGCAATCAATAGAAATATTCATGATACTCATATTATGGAGAATCACACCAAGCATGATTGGCATTATGGGATCTGTGCAGAGTAACCCGCACATGTTTCTGTTCTGTCATGCAAATCAGCCTTTGCAGGTCTCTGCAGCCACAGAGGGACAGCCATCAACCTCTGAGGAGGAGCAGTCAGAGGATGCACCATCCCATGACTCTCCTGTACCTTCCACCAGTGCAGATATTTTCACCTTGGTGGGTAGTCCATCGACATTACGGTCAGGGTCACTAGCTGGTGAGAGAACTGCACATGCGCCAACATAGCTGGCTGAGGCTGAGACAGCCGATGCCTCCGACAGTCGGAGGGAGGACTGTGCTTGGCCAGGCCCCAGGCCACCATGAGCCATTGGTGTTGACAGCACAGGGCATGCTGGAGTTGCAGAGAGGGGTTCGGCAACATCTGACAAAGATGCCAGGGGCCATATGCAGCCGTGAGCCGACGATGGTGGAGTCCATCTGTGCCATGATTACTATCATCTCCCAGGCATACAAGCACATGGCTGCCTCCGTCAACGGGTTGCGGATCCTCACGGAGAGCCAGATTCCACAGATACGCGAGGACCTGCACTTCATCCCTTTGGCCATGAGCCCGATGCAGCAGTGGCAAGGCGAGAGACGGACGAGATGCCTGGAGATTTCTGCTCCTCGTCCTTCTCTAGTGAGCAGGAAGGTTATACTGAGCCTTGAAAAGAGGAGGAGATGCTGCCCTCCACATCTTGGAGCTCCCCTCAGGACACTCTGAGTGTGCCCTCAGCCCCTCCACTAGTGAAACCAACTCTAGCAGTTGCGATGCCCAAGGAGAATCCTGCACTAGTGCAGGAAACAGTCAGGCAGTCAATGCCCTCCAGTCCTCGGGCAGTCAAAGGACGGCCGATGTCATCCCAGGCTAAGGGGCATCCTGATCAGTAGCCTGCCTCCAGCATAGCTCATATCGCAGGGTCACACCATGTAGGTGCACCCATAAATGTGTTAAGAAAAGGACCTAGCCATACTTGGGGATTCACGGATGTCGCAAATATGTTCTTTAGAATTTAATTAAATGTTCTTTTGTGCCAATCATTAGCCATCTTTGTGTGAACACATGTTCCATCATGCCTTAATTGTAAGCTTCTAACTTCCACCATACCCCTTACTGCAGTGCCAATGTGACCACACATTATCATGGCAACTTAACTGCAGATTTCATTAACATATGTTCTCCCACGGGCACTAGTGCTCATTGCAGCTGGTCAATCTTCCAGGAACACAATTGGAAAGGGGACAGCAGACTACATGCATGAAGGTGGATTTTCATTGGATTCTCAGTGAGTATATATCAGGGTGGCTGAAGGCAGGTCATTGAAGTTGTCTCTTGCTTCCTTTGTACATCGCTCAACGTGTCTGGCCTCCATCACCGTGTTCTCATCATCCAAAAATCCTGTTGTTCCATTTTGGACAATTTACTATATAATGATATTTTGAATCATATCTGAAACACCTATTAATAATTCTATGGGCATCAAGATGTCATAGAGATGAGCTACAGTCAAACCCTTTGTCTAACAATGGCCACACCATCAAATACCATGAAACCACAATGGGAGAGAAATTTGGGTCACTTGACAGAAAACAGGTTTCTGGTAAGGAGGTTTTAATAAGAGAAATTTTCTGTGCAGAAAGCCAGAAGCCAGAAGGAAGAGAGACCCATTCCAGCAAGAAGAAGGACCCTGCCAGAATACCATCATTAAACTACCTAGAGGCAGAGACAAAAGGTGGTCTTGAATCTCCATACCTGAGCAATTGTAACAGGAATTTTTGCCATTGAACTGTGATTGAAATTTAACCAAAGAAATCTGCAGCAAAGCATCAGTCCACCTTAAACTTTCCAAAGTCAGACTTCAGTGAACCAGGACAAAGGAAAAATAGGCCTGCACCGCTTTTAAATTTTCCTCCCAGGGAAACAAGCAAGGTTTCACAATGAGCTCTTTTTTAAAACCATCAGGCCTAAATGCATGCTATCTTTTAATCTCTATCTTTTCCTGGATGTGCATGCGTGCGCATGTGAGTGGGTGACTTTGTGAATATTTTTGGGTATTGTTTAATATAATTTATCTTTCTTTAAATCAATGAGAAAACCTGTCATTTGCCTGTTTATTAACCATTAAAACGCTCAAGGGGTTAAAAAACATTTCTAATAAAAACACTGTCTTCGGTCAGTTGAAAGGTGAAAAAGGGAAACCATCCTATCATTTCCCACCCGTCCATCACTGGTTGGAGGCTCATTAGGCAGGATCTGAAACATTGGATTGAATGAGAGCAATTTGGAAACAGGAGGAAAATTGATCCCTAAAATTGTAAAAAAAAATCAACAGGTTTTCTCGTATTACTTTTACTGTGCTAAAACATTTAAGACATGGCTGCATTTGACACCAAAGTGTTTGTAAAACAGGGAGAGTTATCATGGGGTGCATTAAATCTATTAAATATTGAAGAATTAAAAGCCGTAGCTAACCAGGTGTGTGTAACAAGCAAGAAGCCTGAGATCCTTAAAAATCTAGCTAGTCATTTTAATACTGGCCCAAATCCAGAAGAAACAGGCATGGAACCTGAGTCTGACAAAGTAGCCCTAGCTAGAAGTCAAATGGGAACACAGTGAATGGAATTGGAGTTTCAAAAGGAAAGGGAGAAATGGAACGAAAAATGCAATAGGAGGCAGCGGAAAGCGAGATGCAGTGGGAGGCAGTGGAAAGAGGGATGCAAAGGGAGAATAGAAGTGAGAAAGCATGGGGCCCTCCACAAGTCATGAAAGAAAGTGCAAAGAGTAAAAGACCTGTGTGTTCCCACTGTAGCAAAGCAGGACACGTGAAAGCCAACTGCTGGAAATTCAAGGGGAAGCCAATGGATTTTGTTGGGGTTCACAAGGCCAGTCCAGGAAAGAGGGCCCTAACAGGTGGCAAGGCAGACCAGACTGTGGTCTTAACCACAATGAGTGACCCCTCTAGAAATACCGCCATGGGTGTGGTAGAAACAGACAAAATCCCTGAGGGTTCCCAGAATTTTGTCTTAAAGGGAAAGTTGTCCCCGTACCCCTCTAATGAGGTGACCAAGCCAATTGTCCTGCTCAGGGATACAGCAGCCACACAATTCGTAATGCTGGGTAAAGGCATGATCTTCCCACCAGAGAGCTCGGAAAAGGCAAAGTTTCCAGTAAAAGGCATTGAAGGAGGGTACATGTCCCTACTCCTATATCAATTCTACTTAGAGTGTGACCTACTCTCTGGATTGGTTACAGTAGAGATTGTTCCTAGTTTGCCTATAGCTGGAATAGATTTTCTGTTAGGCAATGATTGGACTGGGGATAGAGTGAGAGCAGCCTGGAAAGTCTTAGACCAGCCAGATGAGACCAGGGAGATGGAACAGTTACAGGAGGAAGTCCCTGGAATATTCCCTGACTGTGTAGTAACCAGTCTGTGGCTAAGCGAGCTCTACCAGAGAGAGCTGAGCCAGTAATACAGTCAGATGACCCAGAGGTCTGACTGGTTGAAACAATTTCTGAGATTTAGGAGAGGAAAAGGAGGTGTACAGTAGATTCTCCTTGATTGAAGCTCAGCAGGCAGACCCTGATTTGAAAAAGAATAGCACAGACTGCCTGTTCTGAGGCAGAGGCAGAAAGAGTGCCTGAATGCTATCACTTTAAAAATAGGGTAGTGATGAGAAAATGGAGACCCTGCAGAGGAGGAGTGGACAGTGGTCCACCAAATTTTAATTCCCCCCCAAATATGTAGGGAAATCTTGAGGATTACGCATGAAATCCCAATGGCTGAGCATGTGGGTATCCAAAATACCCAGGCTTGGATAAGCCAGCACTTTTATTGGTCTCACCTTCACAAAGATGTGCATAAATTTTGTAGGACGTGCCATACCTGCCAGGTTGTTGAGGAACCACAATCTGCAATCAAGCCTGCTCCGCTAGAACCCATACCTGCTTTTGAAGAACCATTTAGCAGAGTACTGGTAGATTGCCTAGGACCTTTACCCAGAAATAGGACAGGTTTCCAATATATCCTAACAATCATGGATAAAACCACCCGATTCACAGAGGCCATACCCTTAAGAGAAATTACAGCCAAAGCCACAGTTGAGGGGCTGACCCAGTTTTTCACCCACTACAGACAGCCCAAAGAGTTCCAATCAGATCAAGGATCTAATTTTACATCCAGGGTATTCCAAGAAGTCATGCATAGCCTTAGCATTGAACAGTTAGAATCCTCAGCATATCACCCACAGTCACAAAAGGCTCTGGAATGACACCACCAAACCCTGAAAACCATGATCAGTGCCTATTGCTATGAGTACCCCCATGATTGGGACAAAGGGTTAGCTTTTCTGCTGTGCCATCAGAGATTCACCCAATGAATCAACAGGCTTCAGGCTGTTTCAATTGGTTTATGGCACGAGGTAAGAGGCCTTAAACTGATCAAAGAAAAATTTCTAGATCAAAGGGAGGAAATCTCATTGTTAAATTAGGTATCAGCCTTTCACGCGCAACTTTTTAAAACATGTGCTGTAGCTAAAGACACCTAAAAGCCTCTCAGAAAAACATGAAAAGGCAAGCAGACAGACACGCTCAGGCTCGGACATTTAAACCAGGGGATGAAGTCCTAGCGCTGTTGCCATTACCAGGCGAACCCCTAAAAGCTAGGTTCAATGGCCCGTATTATGTGGGGAAAAAGATCAGTGAAGTAAATTGCCTGATGAACACCCCAGACTGGAGAAAGAAACGAAGAATGTGCCACATCAATATGTTGAAGAAATATCATAATAAGGAACAGGACAAACCAGTGAATTATGCCTGGTAGTTAGAACAGTGGGAGATGGAAACAAGAGTGAAGAGGAACCATGGGAAGAAGGAAACCTAGAAAATTCTCATATTGAACCCCCTACTGTGAAATTGCTCAACACAGAAATCTTAGGGAGACTAGAGACAGTTTTGAACTATTTAACTGAAGAGCAGAGGAAAGGCTTAGCATCACTGCTAAGAGAGTTTGGATAAGTGAGTAAGGACAAACCTGGTCGTACCTCTTTGACCATTCATGATGTGGATGTATGGGAGAGCCCACCTATAAAACAAAACCCATATCGACTGAGCCCCAATAAATTGGCTCAATGACCGAATTGAACTTAGTCAAAGCAGCTGGAGTTAACCTATTGTATTGGTCCCCAAGCCCGATGGATCAAAGCTATTTTGTATTGACTACCACAAAGTTAATGCAGTGACTCGAACAGTTTCATATTTGATTCCTCACATTGAAGACTGTGTTGACAAAGTTGGCAATGTATCACCAGTAACCTGATAAGCTAGTGACAGTAAACCTGAAGAACACAAGTGATGAATGCATGTATATGTGTGCTGTCATATGTTTTCACTTTTCTTTCTAAAAACATCAGAAAATGAAATACCAAGGAATTTCATTTTTTCCCTTTTTGCAGGGAGGTGTCATGCTCACACAAAGGGAATTTTTTTAAATCTTTCCTGGGATGGGTGGTTGCTGGCTAGGCCAGCATTTATTGCCTATCCCTAATTTCCCTTGAGAAGGTGGTCGTGAACTGCCTTCTTGAACCGCTGCAGTCCATGTGGGGTAGGTACACCTACAGTGCTGTTAAGGAGGGAGGAATTATAAACTATAATATGAACTGATGAATTAAACTCAAAACAGACACCTCTTTCTACAAAACAAGATGGAATAAGAGGTCAGGTGAGCTCTCCTGTATTGTAAATACACATGGTAACTACTGGAACCCTGAACAATCGGCATGTCTGGTCAAGTGTTGAAGAAAGCATTAGAAATGTAAATGGCCCATTCAATGTTAATGGCTACCCCTCTTCAACAAGTTGGAGTTAGCAATGTCTTGGCAGACATCGGGACTCCAGACTAAAACTCAGGATAATGGGTGTGAAAAACATCACTTTATCAAGATGTCCTCGAGATGAGCTACAGTCAAACCCATTGTCTAACAACGGCCACACCATCAAATACTATTTATGAAAATACAATGGGAGAGAAACCTGGGTCACCTGACAGAAAACAAGTCTCTGAAAAGGAGGTTTTAATAAGAGACATTTGCTGCGCAGAAAGCCAGAAGCCAGAACGAAGAGAGGCCCATCCCAGCAAGAAGGATCCTGTGAGAATACCATCTTTAAACTACCTAGAAGCAGAGTCGAAAGGTGACCTTGAATCTCCCTACCTGAGAAATTGTAACAGGATTTTTGCCATTGACTGAGATTTAACCAAAGAAATCTGCAGCAAAGCATCCGTCCGCTGGAAACAAGCCAAGTTGCACAATGAACTCTTTATAAACCATCGGACCTAAATGCATGCTATCTTTTAATCTTTATATTTTCTTGTGTGTGTGTGAGTGGGTGACATTGTAAATATTTTTGGGTATTGTTTCATAAACATCCTTTCTTAAATCTGTGAGCAAATGTGTCATTTGTCTGTTTATTGATCCTTAAAACACTGAATAATAATTCTAATAAAAATGCTGTCTTCGGTCAGTTGAGAGGTGAAAAAGGGGAACAAGCCTTATCATTTCCAACCTGTCTGTAACACTTAGCTATGTCACCTGTTGTAGCCACAACTTGAGCCTGGTACCAGCACATGGACAGCATTTCCTGGGGCAACCAAGGGGTGACTGTGGACCTTAACTTTTATGCCATGGGCTCCTTTTAAGCTGCAGTGATGATATCAATGACATACACAGCTTGCAGTCCACCAATATAACAGGGAAGTCACCAAAGCTCCGCACACCAGGAGGAACACATACATCTCCTTCCCCATAAACAGAGTAAAATAGGACAAGAGAGCTCTTGGTTTCAACCACATGACAGGCACCTCCAATGTGAAAAGTGCCATAGACTGTATCCATATTGCCTTAGATGGTCCCTATCTCTGCAGGGATAATGTTATTAAAATTGTTGAATTGGTATTTTGACAACATGCCATCTATCATTTAGATGATATTTCTTTTTGGCTAACCTGTTCTGAAAAACTGCATTGGTTTCATAATGCAATTTTTATGAAGCACTGCAACCCGAAGAAGGAAGAGAGGCTACACACCATGCCTATGGTAGAATTAATTCTTTGAATGCAAAACTTCCAGATACACTTTTTTCATTCCTAGCAGGAGAAAAATCAGGTGCACAACTGATTGAATATGCTATCTGGCATCAAATGCATAAGCTCAAATGATTAAAAATGTTGTGATATTTACAGTGAAAAATCTTGATACTGTGAAGGTTGAAAATATATGACTAACAGCCCACTATGTGGATGGAAGTTTCTATGTGAATGAACTTTACATAACTTACAATAAACAACAATGCACTTGTATAGGATGAGAAAAGATCATTTGGCCCATTGGGCCATGAAATGCATTCTAAAAGATTTGATAATAATTTATTTCTTTTCCACATGGTACAGATAATAATATTAGCCAAGGTGATTGTAGATATGGATGAGGTCACACTGTCAGCTATGGGTATCATAACTTTAATCAATCTGCTCAAGTCAGAGAAGCCATCCACAATCATTGTAGTAGGTAAAATGCATTATTATGTCTATTGTTTTCAATAGTGCTAAAATATCTATCTATATCTACAATTCTAAATCTGTCTCTGCATATACAACCAACAGACTGTAACGCTATCCTGATCAATTGACTTTATAGAATTTAGATTTGTAGTAAGATGCCACCTGCTCCAGGCAGTTACTGATAGCTGATTTATCATTTGTTCTCATTGCAGGTTGATTGATACTATGTTGTGTCATATATATGATTATGGCATGCTGCAGTGATCATATTCCAGTTAATACTAACCTTTCAACTTACTGCCAAATACTTTATACTAGTCAAATCTCTATCATATTTCCTTAAAATTATATTCTGGTAATCAGAACATTCTTATCTGAACATGCAGCGTTCCCTGTAATTCTCTAGTCCTGATTTGAGACATCCATTCTTCTGTACTACCGTTGCATTTTTCATCTGTGCAGTCAACTGCTCGAATGCCATACAGTTCTGTTACGACCAGGTGAGAAAGAGGTCTAGGGTTCCCTTTCAGCCTTCACCTGGTCTTACTGTAACAGGGTTTCATTTTAAGCACACCGTGTTTTGAACTCCCCCTTGGTGACTCCTTGTTCACCACTTTCCAATTATAAGGCAAAGACACCACTTTCCAATTATAAGGCAAAGAAACCAGCACAAACAGGCTTTCTTAAGTTTAAAGAAGAAAAGTGAAATTTTATTAAACTTAAACTCTAATTCAGTTAACACCTACAGATACACGACACGCCCATGCTAGCATGCATATGCGATACACACATGCAGATAGGGAAAGAAAAGAGCAGAGGAAATAAAGTGGAAAGGTTTGAGGCAATATCTGAGGAGTTTTTGTTACGGGTCTTCGAGCTCACTGTAGAGAGTCCTTGCTTATAGGTAAATCTGTTGAGGCCCAGTATTCTTCTTAAACTTTGTTTGCTGTAGGAGACTTTTCTCTCTTGGGGTTCTTGTTTATTTATTTATTTATTTTTATTTATTTAGAGATAGAGCACTGAAACAGGCCCTTCGGCCCACCGAGTTTGTGCCGACCAACAACCACCCATTTATACTAACCCTACAGTAATCCCATATTCCCTATCACCACCCTACACTAGGGGCAATTTAAATGGGTTTTTGGAGTTCCATGAGAAAGAGGTGGGAGCAGACAGACAGAAAGACAGGTCTGTCCTTCGCTCCCTTTTTAAACAGAGGTACAACTTTAGCAATTCTCCAATCCTCCGGTACCACACCTGTATCCAGTGAGGACTGGAAAATGATGGTCAGGCCCTCTGCTATTTCCTCTCTTGCTTCTTTTAACAGCCCAGGATACATTTCATCTGGCCTTGGTGCCTTAGTTATCCTCTTACTCATAATGTATTGATAAAACATCTTTGGGTACACCTTGATTTTGCTTGCCAATATTCTTTCATGCCCTCTCTCTGCTTTCCTAATCTCCTTTTTGATTTCACCTCTCCACTTTCTATACTCCTCTTGGCTTTCTGTAGTATTGAGTTCTCGGTGTCGGACATAAGCTTTCCTTTTCTGCCTTATCTTACTCTGTAGGCTCCTTGACATCCATGGGGCTCTAGATTTGGCCGTCTCACCCTTTTTCTTTGTGGGAACATGTTTACCCTGAACCTCTTGAATCTCCCCTTTGAATGCCTCCACTAGGAAGGGTGTGATTGCACTAGAGTGGGTGCAAAGGAGATTCACCAGGATGTTGCCTGGGCTGGAGCATTTCAGCTATGAAGCAAGACTGGATAGGCTAGGGTGAGTCTAGCATCACTGGTTGAGAAACTATTGGAAAAAATTCTGCGGGACAGGATTAATCTCCACTTGGAGAGGCAGGGATTAATCAGGGATAGTCAGCATGGCTTTGTCAGGGGGAGATCGTGTCTAACTAACTTGATTGAATTTTTCGAGGAAGTGACTAGATGTGTAGATGAGGGTAAAGCAGTTGATGTCGTCAATGTGGACTTCAGTAAAGCTTTTGTTAAGGTCCCGCATGGGAGATTGGTTAAGAAGGTAAGAGCCCATGGGATCCAGGGCAATTTGGCAAATTGGATCCAAAATTGGCTTAGTGGCAGGAGGCAGCGGGTGATGGTCAAGGGTTGTTTCTGCAAGTGGAAGCCTGTGACCAGTGGTGTACCACAGGGATCGGTGCTGGGACCCTTACTGTTTGTAGTCTACATTAATGATTTAGACGTGAATATAGGAGGTATGATCAGTAAGTTCGCAAATGACACGAAAATTGGTGGTGTCGTAAATAGTGAGGAGGAAAGCCTTAGATTACAGGATGATATAGATGGGCTGGTAAAATGGACAGAGCAGTGGCAAATGGAATTTGATCCTGAGAAGTGTGAGGTGACGCATTTTGGGAGGACTAACAAGGCAAGGGAATGTACGATGGATGGTAGGACCCTAGTAAATACAGAGGGTCGGAGGAACCTTGGTGTACTTGTCCATAGATCACTGAAGGCAACAGCACAGGTAGATAAGGTGGTTAGGAAGGCATATGGGATACTTGCCTTTATTAGCCAAGGCATAGAATATAAGAGCAGGGAGGTTATGATGGAGCTGTATAAAACGCTAGTTAGGCCACAGCTGGAGTACTGTGTACACTTCTGGGCACCACACTATAGAAAGGATGTGATTGCACTGGAGAAGGTGCAGAGGAGAATCACCAGGATGTTGCCTGGGCTGGAGCATTTCAACTATGAAGAGAGACTGAAAAGGCTAGGGTTGTTTTCCTTAGAGCAGAGAAGGCTGAGGGGGGGACATGATTGAGGTATATAAAATTATGAGGGGCATTGATAGATTAGATAGGAAGAAACGTTTTCCCTTAACGGAGGGGTCAATAACCAGGTGGCATAGATTTAAGGTAAGGGGAAGGAGGTTTAGAGGGGATTTGAGGAAAAACTTTTCACCCAGAGGGTGGTTCGAATCTGGAATACACTGCCTGAAGTGGTGGTAGAGGCAAGAACCCTCACAATATTTAAGAAGTATTTAGATGAGCACTTGAAACGCCATAGCATACAAGGCTATGGGCCAAGTGCTGGGAAATGGGATTAGAATAGATAGGCTTGATGGCTGGTGTGGACACGGTGGGCCGAAGGGCCTGTTTCTGTGCTATATAACTCTGTGACTACGGCAGGAGAGGCTGCGGCGAGCCAGCCAGGAGAATTCTTCTCAGTCTAGGAGCAAAAAGCTTTCTGCCAGTTCAAACACTGTCTCTACAATTTAAAACTCCCCAAGTTGGTCAGCAGAGTAGTCACGTGACCTACTGGTATAACCACTTCTAACTTTGTGGATTGTGTGTCAGGGAATGGTCCTTTGTCTACAAATACTGTCTGTTAATATGCAAAAATGTCTTTTCAGTCAGGGGCCTGGCAACCCCTTGTAACAGCAACAATTTGAAATTTAGTGTTCATGTGGCGAAATTAATGTTCCTCATTCTTGGCAGGTGGAGGCCTGCATGACAAGCTTATTTTTTATGATTGAAAATATCATGTGGGTGTGGCACTCATCCACATAAACTAACAAGGTTCCAGGTTCGATCGCTGGTCTGCTGAGTTAGTTGCTGTCAGCTAAGGGTAGTGACCTTGGGGTGGCTGGAAAGAGCTCCTGATTACAATTCTCATTATCTAGCAGCTTGCTGGTCATTACTAATTTGGGTCTGCCATTTTTAATGGATCCATAAGCAGTCTAACTAGTGTGGGAATTCACTCATGCAGGGATAATGTTATATATCCCTATATCTACATATATAATAGCTTATAATGTAACTTGAGGATGAACATTTGCACCCTCCCATGCCTTTTGCACATGTGGGTGCAAAATTTGGTTGCATAGTCCCACTGAGGTACAGAGGCCAAACACCTTACTTGTAGTGCACAACCTGTGCGGCACACCATCTTGATAACAGTGCTCACACAGGTGTCCCGATGGCACCAGAAGCAAATGGAGCTGATGATAGCATGATGTCACACAGCCCTACCAGCTAATGTGGTGCCCATTTTCCAAATTTGGAGCACACAGATCCATTGAATAAATTGGCACATCTCTCAAAAAAAAAATCAAGTGTTCAGCTATAAGATGGACCCTGCACCAGCGCTATTTAAAAGGCCAATGAACAAGTTCCAGGTGAAGTGCTTTTGCCTTACTTATGTTTAGGTTGAGTTTGTTGAAGTACTGTGCTGTGTTTTTCAAGTTGGTTTTGGGAGCAGGTATGAGGGCAGTTGTTGCAGTGCTTATTGGTCTGCAACATGACCAGGAAATTGAGCAGAGGATGCACAGATGGGAAGTTCTGGGAGGAGGGAGGAGGGCTATGCACCAGGGTTTTCTCGAGAGCACTTATCCTGGACCAACCCAGGAGCAGTGCCTGATGCAATTCAGGTTCAACAAGGATATGGTCACTGAACTGTGCCACCTCATTCAACCTGACCTGGAACCTCACTGCAGGACGAGAACAGCCCTGCCAGTGACTTTAAAGGTCACCGTCGTCCTCAAAATGTTATGCCTCCAGGCGGGAGACATCGGCAACATTTCCCAGTATGTTGCCCATCGCAGCATCCAGAAGGTCATAGAGGCCATCTACTCCAGATGAGGGCAGTTCATCATCTTTTCACTGAGGAGCTCCACATGTCAACGGGGATGGTATAGGAACTACAATGGCTTCCATTGCAACCCATCCACAAACATTCACTCCCTCCGCCACTGATGCACTGTGGCAGCAGTGTGTACCATCTACAAGATGCACTGCAGCAATGCACCAAGGCTCCTTAAGTAGCACCTTCCAATCCCATGACCTCTACCATCTAGAAGGACAAGGGCAACAGATGCATGGGAACTACACCACCACCTGCAAGTTCCCCTCCAAGCCACACACCATCCTGACTTGGAACTATATCGCCGTTTCTTCACTGTCGCTGGGTCAGAATTCTGGAACTCTCTTCCTAACAACACTATGGGTGTACCTACCCCACGTGGACTGCAGCGGTTCAAGAAGGTGGCTCACCACCATCTTCTCAAGGGCAATTAGAGGTGGGCAATAAATGCTGTCCTTGCCCGCGACACCCACGTCCCATGAACAAATAAAAAAAATTCCATAAATGTGCAGTTGGTGTGCAACCTGCCAAGATCATTTTGGTGAATGCCCACTATCCTGGCAGCCACCATGATGCATTCATCCAACACCAATCAGTCCTACCCACCATCTTCATCCCTCTTAGAGGAACTGGAAGCTGGCTGCTTGGGTACAAGGATTACTCCCTCTGTATCTAGTGGATGCCCCCCTCACCCCACCCACCCCACAATGCAAGTACAGTGGGCCTACAAAGAGAGCTAAGGAGCTATTTGGAACATCGTCGAGCAGGCAATCGGCCTGCTAAAACAACAGTTTCTCTGCCGACCGCTTGGGAGGATCATTGTAGTAAATGCCAGAACAAGTCTTGGAAGTTCGTGGTGGTCTGCTGCACCCTCCACATTATGAGGGTGCAATCATTACCTCCAGGGATCCAGAAGCCAATTCGGGAGGAGAAGGAGGAAGACAAACAGAAGGAAGAGAACATAAGAAATAGGAGCAGGAATAGACCAATCGGCCTGTTGAGCCTGTTCCACCATTCAGTACAATCGTGGCTGATCTTTGCCTTCAACTTCACTTTCCCACCCACTGAACTGGACTAGCCATATAAGTACTGCAGCTACAAGAACAGGTCAGAGGCTGGAACTTCTTCGGTGACTAACTCATCTCCTGGCTCCCCAAAGCCTGTCCACCATCTACAAGGCACAATTCTGGAGTGTGATGGAATACTCTCCACTTGCCTGGATGAGTGCAGCTCCAACAACTCTTAAGCTCGAAACTATCCAGGGTAAAACAGCCTGTTTGATTGGCCTCCCATCCACCACCTTCAACATTCACTCTCTCCACTACCAATGCACATGTAGCAGCAGTGTGTACAAGATGCATTGCAGAAACTCACCAAGGCTCCTTAGACAGCACCTTCCAAACCTGTGACCTCTACCACCTAGAAGGACGATGGCAGCAGATGCATGGGAACACCACCACCTGCAAGTTCCCATCCAAGCCACATCGAATCCTGATTTGGAACTATATCACCGTTCCTTCACTATCACTGGGTTAAAATCCTGGAATTCCTTTCCTAACAGCACTTTGGGTGTACCTACACCTCATGGACTACAGAGGTTCAAGAAAGCAGCTCACCACTGCCTTGTCAAGGGCAATTAGGGATGGGCAATAAATGCTGGCCTTGCCAATGATGCCCACATCCTTTGAAAGAATAAAAAAAATTATTGTAAAAGCAAACCTAACTAGTTAAAATAAATAACTAAAACACAATGTTTAAAAAGTAATACTTTGCTCTACCATTCTTTTTTTCTTCCTACCATTTCTTCTCTATTATTATTTTATTTCTACACATTTTGTGACTAATATAATCTATTCTACTTACTCTTGTCTTTTTTCTAGCTTCTTAACATTTAAAGTATGTTATTTATCATGTTTCTTTGGGCTCCCTCCTCTCAAAGTTCATTTTGGAAGTGAGAGCAACTTTGAAAAATTGATCAACTGAAAACTAATTCCAAAAGTAGACAAAGACCTAAAGATTGATCTGCTTATACTGTAGATATGACTAGGTCTATCTCTGCCATCTTTTTCTGCCATCTGAACTTATAGGGATTACTGATGGATGAGTGCATTCATTGAGAGCACTAGAAGACTGGACCTGGATGAACAAACATGTTTATTATTCACTCGGAATTAATTTAAATACTTTTTCCTCAATATTCTCTTCTACTGTCCTCAAAATACTAACTCCTTGTTGGGGAACAGATCCCTGGCACCAATCAAGTGGCTGGTATTCATGTGCAACCCTAAAGGGTGATTAATGGCAGACTATTTGACTATATTGAGCATTACATTGGTGATGCTTTCCTCGTTTTGAGTACCACTCATCCATATACAAATCCTAAATTGATTTTAGGCTCAATGCAAATATAGCTCATTCTCGATCATCTCTTAAGTTTATATATGCATTTCTTCAAGAATTTGTGTTATTTCATATGATTTGGTTCTCAATTTTTAGTTCATACACAGTATCTATTAAGTTAAATTACTGAAATTGTACTGTACTGTAATAATATTTTGACCAATTTGTACAATTGCTCTCTTTACAGGACAGCTGCTGTCCTCTCTTACTCAAACCAGAACAGGTATTTCCGATGCCATTATTACAATGGGAGCTGTAGAACACCTTTGTCCACATTTATATGCTGAGAGGGAACAGGTAAAGGAAAAACAAACAATAGTGTAAACTTTGTGAATATGTCTTTATGTGCATTAACATGTTATATCCATGAAGGATGATGTGTCACTCTTGATATTCTTCAAGTCATAACTGATGCTTTGTGAAATATGTTAAGACATGTGCAAGTGAAGTTCTCTTTTAATACTAAAGATGGCATCATTGCCTTTACAGACTCTGGTGCTAGGAAGATCCTGGACAATTAGTGAATAAGTAATTTTACTGTAGATCATTACTACATAACATGTTAGGTTCTGCTATATTTTGTTTTCTTAATTAATTTACATCTATTAAACTGAGTCTCTATGGAAAATGGACTTAACAGCAATAAAGGAATAAGTCGAGTGTGTGATGGAATACTCTTCACTTACCTGGATGGATGTAACTGAAACAACACTCAAAAAGCTCAACAGCATCCAGGCCAAAGCAGCCCACTTGATTGGCAGCCCATCCGCCACCTTAAAAATCCACTCCCTCAGTTACCAGCACACTCTGGCTGCAATACGTACTACCCACAGGATGCACTGCAGCAAATCGTGAAGGTTTCTTTGACAGCACCTCCCAATCCCACAATCTCCACCACCTGGGACAAGGACAGCAGTTGCACAACCTTCACATTCACCACCAAGTTCCTCTCCAAAACAAACATCATTTTGTCTTTGACATTTATTGCCATTTCTTCATTGTCACTGGGTCAAAATCCTGGCCTATCGAACCGTATTGCTGAAGCACTTTCACCACTTGGAAGAAAAAGATTTATGCAGAAGGTTCACCACCACCTTCTCAAGGGCAACAAGGATAGGCACTAAATGTTTGTCTTACTAGTGACAATCATAATCCTAAGAATGATTTTCTTTTAAATGCTGAAAGCTAGCTTCCAGAATCAAAAGTTAAACAGACTGAAAATAGAAAATCCTGGAAATACTCAGTTGATCAGGCAGCATCTGTGTAGAGAGAGACAGTTAATGTTTCAGGTCGATGTAATAGGTTTAAGTAAATGAAATGGGGGAGGATGGGAAAAGAGCAAAAGGGAAGGACTGTGACAAAGTGGAGGGCAGGAGAGATTAAATGACAAAAGTTTTAGAGATGCAGGGCGAAAGGGAGTGGTATTGGGCAAGTAAAGAAACAAGAGATATGTCTAGAG
The DNA here is from genome assembly GCF_036365525.1 of Heterodontus francisci. Classification (NCBI taxonomy): domain Eukaryota; kingdom Metazoa; phylum Chordata; class Chondrichthyes; order Heterodontiformes; family Heterodontidae; genus Heterodontus; species Heterodontus francisci. Next base: position 90,438,888 of record NC_090377.1, read on the forward strand.
GAGGTGTGAATGGCATAACGATGAGTGAGAACTCACTTTTATGGGGGGGGAGAGGGCAAAAAACTAACTGCTTATTCATTTGGGGGGGGGAGGAGATTGCAGATGTGAACAGATCTTTATTTAAATTTGTTAACAAACCAGTCCCTTTAAACATTGAAATTTCAACTAAAGGCTTGAAGCCCTTTAAAAATGGCACCGGCACCTGTGCGGTGGTGCTGAATGCCGTTGCCGGGAACAGCAGCTGTCCCCTCTAAGTCATCGAGGGCGGCCGTTCCACCTCCTCCATTAAATGGGCCCCTGCACATTATATCGCGGGGGCTCTGCAGCGGCACCTCTGTGTCGGAAGGCAGCTGACTTCAAAGCGCGCCACCACAGAGCACGACGTGCTGATAAAATTCAGTCCTCTGTTTCTTTCTCCACAGATGCTGCCTGACTTGCTGAGTATTTCCTGCATTTCTGTTTTTATTGCCACTGATTGATTGTTCTTTCGAGCAGAACAAACGTTATTGGTTGTCATTTGGCTAGTGCTTGAGAGTCACTAACAGAGGGTACACAAACTGAGAACCATAAATAGTATTCAAAAGCACTCCCGTACAAAAGAACAATTACAGCTCTTGTCCTCAATCACAGTAGAAAATTACTCATGTTTTACCCCTGATGATTCCAGTATAAATACCAGGCCAAATAAGGTGACAGTGTTCCCTACTTTACTGTTTGTTAAATTTTAGCACACTTATCGTACTAAAATTACCCACTTAATTGTGTGCATGTATCTTTCATAATACAAGAAACTTTGAAGCAGTTATCAATCATTTTCCTAAATGACTCCATTATTTTTAGATTATACAGGAAGCCACTAATGCTGTGAACTACAAATAATTTAACACTCTACTTTTATTCCCGGAACCTGACTTCAACTCAGTTTAGATCTGAAGCTCCCACTAGCACCCCACAAGGGTCAAACAAATCTGAACTGTTGGATTCCTGTTCCTGTTGCATGGAAGTCTTAAATATAAAGTTACCAACCAGATTTCACTCTAACTCAAGACACTTCATAAGAATAGACAGCAAGCAAAGTAGGTCTCTGTTTTGAGGGTGCAGTTGAAGCAGTCAATATAATGTGTACCATGCACTGTATCATGCACTAAAATAGCTTATGTAATACGGACTACGAAAATAGAATATTTAAAACCGTCAGTAGAGCCAATGTTTTAAAAAGTATTTCAATCTACACCATTATCTCTCATTTTAATAAGTATTAACATAAAAAGAAACAAAATAACTGGCTATTTCAGGTTCGCGATTCTTGTGCTACAGCCTTGGGATACCTAAGTTTTAATCGAACTGGTCATCGTCGCCTGCTGGTGGAGTGCAGGAATCAGCCAGAGTTATATGAACTCTTAATATCTAACATATGCAAAGATGGCAAAATCAGTAAAGAATTTACAGATGAATTCAGAGTGCAAAAATTAGTTGGCCTGCCATCAGAGAGGTATGAAAGCCTAATACTGAGAAACATTACAAATTCTACAAATGGTCTGAAACATAGCTTAGCTAACATTAGTGAGCTTGTAATAAACTGTTTTCATTTTTTTAAACCAGGCTGGAAATAAGTGAAGGCCAGCTGGTGGTGGTCAAAGCGGACAGGAAAGGTAAATTATCAGTCTCCTTAAATACAACAGAGATTTCAATAAGGTAACTCACATATCTATTGAAATGGTACAACAATAACAACAACATATTTATATAGCACCATTAACATAATAAAGTGTCCCAAGGCACTTCATCAGAGCAATATAAAATGAAGTATGACACTGAGCTGCATAAGGGGATATTCGGTCAGATGGCCAAATGCTTGGTCAAAGAAGTGAGTTTGAAGGAGTGTCTTAAAGGAGGAAAGTGAGGTGGATAGGCAGAGAGTTGTAGGGAGGATATTCCAGAGCTTGAGGCCGAGGCAACTGAAAGCACAGCCACCGATAATGGAACAGTTAAAATCAGGGATGCACAAGAGGCCAGAATTAGAGGAGTGCAGATATCTTAGAGGGTTGTGGTGCTGGAGGAGATTACAGAGATTGGGGATGTGGGGTGGGGGGGGGTTGGTGGTGGTGGCGGGAATTGGTGTGGTGACGAGGCCGTAGAGGGACTTGAAAGCAAGATGAGAATTTTAAAATCAAGATGTTGCTTGACTGGGAGCCAATATAGGTCAGTGAGCACAGGGTTGATAGGGGAACAGGACTTGGTGCGAGTTAAGACACGGGCAGCAGAGCTTTAGATGACCTCAAGTTTACGGAGGGTAGAATATAGGAGACCAGCCAGGATTGCTTTGTAATAGTCAAGTCTGGAGGTAACAGAGGCATGAATGAGGCTTTTGGCAGCAGATGAGCTGGGACAGGGTGAAGTCCAGCGATGTTACGTAGGTGAAAATAGGCAGTCTTCGTGATGGCATAAGTATGAGGTCGGAAGCTTATCTCGCGGTCAAGTGTGACACCAAGGTTGTGAACAGACTGGCTTAATCTCAAGCTGTCTTCAGGGAGAGAGATGGAGTCAGTAGCTAGGGAACAGAGTTTGGAGCGGTGACTGAAATCAATGGCTTCTGTCTTCCCAATATTTAATTGAAGGAAATTTCTGATGTTAAATAAGCAGTGTCATAATTTAGCAACAATGGAAGAGTCAAGAGAAGTGGTGGTGAGGTAGACCTGGGTGTCCTCAGCGTATATGAGAAAACAATGCTGTGCTTTCAGATGATTTTGCTGAGGGTCAGCATGTAGATGAGAAATAGGACAGGACCAACGATTGATCCTTGGGAGACACCAGAGGAAATGGTGCAAGAGCAGGAAGAGAAGACATTATAAGTGATTCTCTGGCTACAATTAGATAGATAAGAATGGAATCAAGTGAGTGCAGTCCCAACCAGCTGGATGACAGTAGAGAGGCGTTGGAGGAGGATGGTGTGGTCAACTCTGTCAAAGGCTGCAGATAGGTCGAGAAAGACGAGGAGGAAAAGTTTACTTTTGTCACAGTCACATAGATGTCATTTCTGACTTTGATAAGAACTGCTTCAGTACTGTGGCAGGGGTGGAAACCTGATTGGAGGGATTCAAACATGGAGTTCCATGAAAGATGGGAACAGATTTGGGAAGCGACAACATGTTCAAGGACTTTGGATAGGTAGGGGATGTTGGAGATGGGACAGTAGTTTGCAAGGATGGTAGGATCAAGGATTAGTTTTTTGAGGAAAGAGGTGATGATGGCAGATTTACAGGAGAGAGGGACAACATGTAAAGAGAGAGAACCGTTTACAATATCGGCTAACAAGGGAACCAGAGTGAAAGTTGGGCGATCAGCAATTTAGTGGGAATAGGATCGAGGGAACAGTAGGAAACAAATTATGTCATTTTTATAAACTATATTGTTGTCAATGATTTGACCATCAGTAAAATAATGTAAATTAAAAGGCAAAAATTTCATGAAAAGTGAACAACCTTTAAAGTAAAAGGTATTGGAGTGCAAGTTAAATTAAAGTTCTTGTATCACATTAGCTGTTGGAAGCCTTCTCACCTCTGGCTATAATCCCCATAGCAGAGTTTGATCTCATAATCTAGACGAATAGTCCAGTCCAGCATTGAGGATGCACTTCATTATCACGAGTTTTGTCCTTGGGATGAAATGATGAACCAAAGTTCCATCTGGTTATGTTAGTGAACATAAAAATCCCAAAGCACTATTCAAAGAAAAACAAGAAGTTCTCTTGATACCCAAGCCAACTTTCTACATCTCAACTAATATCATGAAAAACAAAATTACTGCTTATTCATCTCACTGCTGCTGTCTTTGCCTATAGAATACTAACCAAAAATAATTTGTGTTTTTTATGTAAGGTACTATATAATTGCAAGTTTATCACTAAAAAAATGATTTAATTAATCTAAACTCTGGTTTTGTTTTAATCACAGGGAGATCAAAAACAGCCAGTTGTCCACATGAACAGAATAAAACATTGGCTTTACGATCAAGATCTGCTCCTAGATGAAAAGACTTGGACCGCTGAACCTCAGAACAAGATGTTATTTGCTGTTTCTATAACAAAATGAGTGCATCTTCAAAATTAAATGAAGCAAAAGAATTTAAATGATCTTGATCAGGCTATTTACCTCTTGCTTTGGATATAAACAGAATGTCAAACTTGCTGCAGTGTTACTCATGCCCATCTCAGCAGCAAAGTGCATAAAAAACTTTCAATGTATTCCCATTTTAAATTAAAGATGATGTCAGGCAAAATGATAGCATATTGTGAGTTTTCTTTGTACATTGTTACGATCTTCCTTTGCTGGTTAAGCTGCACCAATTAAAGTACTATATTTCAAATTTATTTATTTAGTTTCTTTGGTAGCTGATAGTCCTAGAGTAACACATTACGTCAGAGCCTCAACATAGTGGCCACGAAATTTGGCTCCGTCGCTCTACTGACTTTAAGGGTGCTAGCACAGGCATGCCATGTGTGCACTGGAAGCATGCAGAGTGAACGGATCATGATGTCAAACAGCCTCTTACACGGATTTAGCACACAATCTGCCATTTCAGACAGTGCAGGTCCAGTTAACATCCACTCTTAATCACTCCCAACTAAAATGTGTTTAGCTGTGTGAGAGACCATCCCTCTGGTGCTACTTAAAGGGATCACCAGGCAAGCTTCAGGTGAGGTGCTTTTAAGTTTCCCTTGTTGATGCAGAGTTCGTGGAAGGACTGTATTGAGTGTTTTTGGAGGAATTGTGTAAACTTTTTGGATTTACAAGGGAGTGGTGCTGAATCTTAACAAGGAGGTCAGAGGAGTTGGTTGGGCTGTTGGAAAAAAGTCTGCTTCGGTAATGGGGGCTATAGTCGCAGTCCCTCCTGGGCTGCAGCATGCCTTGGAAATAGAGCAGAGGCTGTAGGTAGGGGAAGCTATGCACAGAGGGAGGAGGAGGGCCCTCAATATAAGGCCCTACCATCCAGGCTTCTTCAGAGAGCACTTCTATCTCCACCTCAGTCAGGAGCAGTGTCTGAGGCACCTACATTTCACCATGGAGGTGGTGACTGAACTGTGCCACATCCTACAACCCTACCTACAGTGCACAGTAGGTCGAGGATGGACTGCCAGTGGCCATCAAGGTCATGGTGACCCTAAATTTCTAAGTTAACAGATCCTTCCAGGCGGGAGTTGGTGACATAAGCAATATTTCACATCAGGGAGGTGACTGAGGCCCTGCACAGAACGAGAGGGAACTTTGTGATCTTCCCTCTTAGTAAAAGGAAGCAGGAGGGGTGAGCACATGACTTTGCCAGGCTAGCAGAATTCCCAGTGATGCAGGTTGCAATTGACTGCATGCATATGGCTCTTCAGGGCCTACATGTTAATCGGGAGATGTACCACAAAAACACAGGTTACCACTCCATTAACATGCAGTTAGTGCACGACCATGCCCAGAAGATACTGTAGGTGAATGCCAGCTGTCCTGGCAGCAGCAATGACACATTCATTCTGCGGCAGTCAGGCATAGCTGTCATCTTTGGCCCACCACGAAGAATTAGAGATTGGCTGCTGAGTGACAAGAGATACTCATTCTACATCTGGCTCATGATTCCCCTTCCCAATCTGACCATGCATGGACAGTGCACCTACTAGAGCCATGCAGTCACCAGGAACATCATGGAACAAAGCATCAGTGTTCTGAAACAACAATTCTGCTGCCTGTACTGGGAGCCCTCCAGTATTTGTCGGAGCGTGTCTCCAGATTGTGGTGGTCTACTTCACCCTCCACAACCTCACTAGCATGAGAGCGCAGTCCTCCCCATCTTCAGAGAGCACCTCAGGAGAAGGAGGAACAGGAGAGGAGAAGGAGGAAGGGAGGAGAAATCCGGGACCCCTTCACTCCATACGGCTGTCCATGAGCAGATGCTTCGACTCCAGTCCCCTGAGATCTCATCCCCACAACACATTTGCTCCACAAATCCCCACCTTTCAGTCCATCTGCTACAGACCATTACAGTGTCCTCTTGTCCAAAATCCTGAAATAAAAGCCAGCAACAAAGATCCAATCCATAACAACTTTATCCATCCTACAACAATTCCACGAATACATACAAAACTGAACTGTTCACCCTGTGGATTCCCTTAGTGCCTGTCTTCTCTGTACCTTTGCCTGTCCTAGTTCTCCTATGCAGTTCTACCTCTGTGGCTGAGCATGGCTGGTAGAAGGCCGCTGGCTTTCACTGGGGAAGGCCGCAGATGGCCTTGCAGAAGGCCCTTGAGAAGCTCTGGGCCAGCTTCAGTCTGCATCACCTCGGCATGAGTGGCAGTAGTCCCAGCTGTCTGGCTAAAGGGCAACAGCAAGGGCACTGATGTAGTGGCACTGGTGGGAGCACGAATGATGTCATTCTGAGAGATGAAAGCTGGTTCGTGCATCCTAGAGCCACTGCTACTCTGACAGGGTGACACCTCAGTAGTCTTTTGGAGGGCAGATTACTAGACTGCTATGAGAGCCCCTTGAGCACTGGTATCCGCAGCCATGATGGCAGCAGTCTGAATCTGCAAGACAGAAAGCTGGACTTGCATGGTAACAAGCATAGATCTCATGACCTCTGTCTGAGCTTCCATGCAGCACTCAGATACTGGGTGGCTTCAGCCTGTGCTGCAATGGAAGCTGAGATATTGGTCACCAGACACTGTATCAAGGCTGAATCAGCAAGTGCTGTTCTGGAGTTGGGCACCAGTTCCACACTAGAAAGGATGGGTTTCAAGCTGTGCAGGAAACCATGTACCAAGTTGGAGCCGGACTCCTTCATACTCCTTCACAGTGACAAGAAGCTCCGTAGCAGGCCTGGCAATGCAGCAGGCATCTCTGTGTGCATGCCCATCAGCGTTTTCCTGTACATTGGGGCGGCACAGTGGCGCAGTGGTTAGCACCGCAGCCTCACAGCTCCAGGGACCCAGGTTCAATTCTGGGTACTGCCTGTGCGGAGTCTGCAAGTTCTCCCTGTGACCGCGTGGGTTTCCGCCGGGTGCTCCGGTTTCCTCCCACAGCCAAAGACTTGCAGGTGATAGGTAAATTGGCCATTGTAAATTGCCCCTAGTGTAGGTAGGTGGTAGAGAATATGGGATTACTGTAGGGTTAGTATAAATGGGTGGTTGTTGATCGGCACAGACTCGGTGGCCTGAAGGGCCTGTTTCAGTGCTGTATCTCTAATTTAAAAAAAATTGCCCCAATGAAGTCCTCATTTGAGTCCTCTGCAGCAGAATTAATCTGCTACCTTGCCATTCCATGAGCTGGCACACAAACTATTCTTTTGCCTTGGACAAACTGCAGCCCACCCATATCTGGTGACTCACCACGTGCTGATCCCAACTTTACACTAGCCTCTAATGTACATACAGTATCAGTATCTAAGCTGGTGATTGCAAGTGTCAGATCAAGTGACAGTGCTTATTCATCAGAGATCTGGTGTTGCTCTTGCTCTTCATGATGAGGCTGCAGTTGCTGGCTGGGTGGCAGTTCTTGGGTATCTGAAAGCAGAAATGAAGAAGGAGAGGGTCGGGCTGAGGGTAGGGGGTGGGGTGGAGTGAAGAGCAAGAGGTCCGTAGTCATGCCATCTGCAGTTTGCACTTCATGCCAGTTAGCAAGATGAAGGTGAAGTGGGATTTGAGAAGATGAATAAGGCAGAAACTTACTGTCAGCCTAAATGTTCACGGCAATGCTGCATGCAACAGCCTCAGTCATAGAGTCCCATGATGCAGAATAGCTTCACCTCCAGAGGGCTTAGGTGATGCAGGTATGTCTGTTCCTCACTGGTTCTTTGCTGCTCCCTGTAGTTATAGGCCACCTTGTCCTACAAAAGAGGGGAAGAAATGTCAATGATTATGGTGCAGTGTGTTTGGGTAATGTACCTGCCATAGCTGAGTAGCTGGAGGTATGTGGAAGCAGCAATGGATGGGTGTGAGAGCTTTGAAGGTGAGGTGGAGTCTGAATGCTAGCCTGAGTCCTAATTGCTGATGGGTTAGTGATGGGGCTGTGGTGCATTGAGCAACACAAGAGTTTGGTAGTGCTGTGGGTAGGAGATGTCCTTTGAAGACCTTGACCACCCCTGTGAGGTCATTGAACTTTTTCCAATACTGCAGCCAGACCCTTGAGGCCACACTCTGGAAATTGACTTCACTAGCCACCTGCTCCAATTTTCTTTTCAGGGTATGTCTTGAGGATCTTCTGGCCATCTGTGGAAATGTGGCATCTCTCCTCCTTTTGACTTCGATCATTAAGGCCTCCAATGCCGCTTCTGAAAACCTGGGAGCCATCTCCCTGGCCTTTGCTGCATTTTCTGTCCACTCCCTTCCAGCAAAGCCTTCCTGAGACTGTTCAAGCAGTTGTTCTTTAAGTGGTGCAGGCTGATTTTTAGATTAGATTAGATTAGATTAGATTAGAGATACAGCACTGAAACAGGCCCTTCGGCCCACCGAGTCTGTGCCGACCATCAACCACCCATTTATATTAATCCTACACTAATCCCATATTCCTACCAAACATCCCCATCTGTCCCTATATTTCCCTACCACCTACCTATACTAGTGACAATTTTATAATGGCCAATTTACCTACCAACCTGCAAGTCTTTTGGCTTGTGGGAGGAAACCGGAGCACCCGGAGAAAACCCACGCAGACACAGGGAGAACTTGCAAACTCCACACAGGCAGTACCCAGAATCGAACCCGGGTCCCTGGAGCTGTGAGGCTGCAGTGCTAACCACTGCGCCACTGTGCCGCCTTTTAAGAGGTGCAGATTAGCTGTGTGCCGTTCTAGCCATGCACACACCTGGGTCTCCTGCTGAACATGCAGCCAGTCAGCAGCGTGTTTTGTGTTTGGCTGCACGCTGCAATTATATTAATGGGTCAGCAGCACGATATTGGACAGAATGGAATTCTTCCCCCAGTGTATCCATGTTTACCACAAAATGAAAAAGTTTGTTGCCTCTGATCTTTCACTGTAGCTGAGCTAAAGTCATGCAGTGCCACATGAAGGCCAGGTGCTTTCCCACAGGCAGGGACAATTAAGTCAGTGTCACTCTATTTCATATATCTCCAGCAGTTACTTTCACCTTGACATTTGTAAAAACAAGTGGACACATTAATTTCCTTCTCAGCCAAGAATGAGCTACACAACAGAAACCTGTGGAACCATAGCTCACATGAATCAATGCTCTCAGGATGGGAAGGGATTGAGAAAATTAGCTGGGATTTTTTTTTGAGAATTAAACAGTAGATGAATGTTTTATGGCACAAAAGTTACCTACCTGAAGTACTTAGAAACATAAATCTAGAGGTCTGTAATGTTAGCATTTGAAGTTTAAGGTGTTTATATGACACTACTTTGTTTTTGTAAGTATTTATCACCACATGGAATCGCATTATATCGAATGTACAGCAGAGAAACAGGCCATTCTGCCCAACTGATCTATCTAAGTGTTTATGCTCCTCCTCTCACCCTGCTTCATCCAACTATCAACATAACTTTCTATTTCTCTCTCTCCCTTATATAGCTTTCCCTTAAATGCATCTATGTATTTACCTCAACGACTCCTTGTGGTAGCAATTTCCACATTCTAACCACTCTCGGGTGAAGAAATTTCTCCTGAATTCCCTGTGACTGTCCTATATTTATGACACCTATTTTGGTCTCCCCCCACAAACAGAAACATTTTCTCTTCATCTATCTTATCAAACCCTTTCAGAATCTTTGAAGGCCTCTATCAGGTCACCTCTCAGCCTTCTTTTTTCTGGAGTAAAGAGACCCAGCCTTTTCAATCTTTCCTGATAGGTATAACTTTTCAGTTTTGGTATCATCCTTGTAAATCTCTCTTGCAAAGTTGCCAGTGCCTCTAATTCTTTTTAGATAATATGGCGACCAAAACTGTGCACAATACTCTAAATGTGGTCTAACCAAGATTCTATACAAGTTTAACATAACATCTCTGCTTTTCAATTCTATCCCTCTAGAAATGAGTGCCAGTGCTTTGTTTAATGGCCTTATTAGTCAGTTGCTACTTTTAGTGATTTGTGTATCTGTACCCCTAAGTCTCTTTTACTCCTCTACCCTGCTTAGATTTATTTTCCAAGCAGTTCATGGCCTCCTTATTCTTCCTATCAAAATGCACCACCTCATACTGATGTAATTTAATTTCATTTGCCATTTACATGCCCATTCTGTAAATTTATTAATGTCTTCGTATATCTTGACAGTCTTCCTCAGTATTAACTATACATCCTAATTTGACATCATCCGCAAATTTTAACTTTTTACTTCTGTTTCCTGAGTCCAAATTGTTCATGTAAATAGTAAATAACAGTGGGCCCAGCAAGAATCGTTGTGGAATGCCATTTCCCATCTTTTGCCAGTCTGCATAACTACCCTTATCCCTATTCAGTTTTGTAGTCAGCTTGCTATTTATTATGCAACTTGTCTCCTAACTCCATATGTTCTAACTGGATTAATGAGTCTACTAAGGAAAACTTTATTGAAGCCCTTTTTAAAAAATCCATATATAGTGCATCTGCTACATTACCCTTGTTCATTCGTTGTTTCTTCTTCAAAGAATTCAATAAGGTTGGTCAAGCTTGACCATCCCTTTTGAAGTTCATGCTGACTATTATATTTTCACACACAGTAATTTCTAGGCTATGGTGTAACAAAATTTTAGGCAGATTAATAAAATCTCATGAGACACTTCAACTTAATGATTCTCTTCCATTAAATTGCATCATGAAAATCACATCAATTGTCCATTAAGATTATTAAAATCAGCTTTTATTGTTAGTTCAAAAACCTGACTTTCTTCAGGTTTAGTTTTTTTGCATCAAAAACCAGATGAAAATCAAGGGAGAAAATTAGAACTCCAAAAAAACTCATGTATTTTTATTTATGTATCACTAAAACTGAGAAAAAGACTAATAAAAAGGCATTGTTAAGTTAAATGATAATTGTAATTATTTATGAAGATCAGAGACATAAATTTCATAGGGCTATTTGGATACCTTAAACTAATTGTTGGATTGAAGGAATTTAAATACAGAGCCACCTCTACAGCAGAATTCGATAACATTACAGCTGAAGAAGGAAACAAAACTGTTGGGAATGTATGCCATTCAAACAGAATATATAATTTTACTTATGATTTATCTCTCCAGGTGCAGTTTTCAAATTTGTTTGGCAACAACTGGTCTGATGGGATGCAGAGTAGCATTCAAAAATTATAGCAATTGCAATCACACAGTAAGAAAGAGCGCAGAACATAGTTTATTTTGCGTAGAAATCAGACTGAGATGTAGATAGATCAAGTGCATGCTGACATTACAGTTGCAATACTTGGGCATCGCTGGAGACAATTTTAAGCAAGAAAATAACTGGAACTTTCAAGGGTTTTAGTGGGAAATTTGAGAATAAATTACTTTTAACAATCCACTACATCCCATTACAAATGGAAATTTATGGTGAAAATCAGGACTTCTTTAATGACTCTTATTGGCACATGATGTCTTTGTGCACCCAAAGCTTGGTTCCTTCTCCCCAGCCGATAAATACTTCTTTAAGTAGAATATTTTTGCAATCACTGAATGGCTAAGTGTACTGCCCCATATGGTACAGAGCCATACAGTTGAAGAACTTCAGGATTCAAACCTGAATGTTGAGTTAGTGGATTTCTGCCAGGGTGGCAAGTGGAGGCACTAAAATTAGTCCAAAAGGAAATGTCAGTCAGATTCCCTGCTCTTGATTTCCATCCTTGATCCTTTTTAGAAACTATGCAGCTGTCGAGGGAGGATAGGTTCAGTCCATTAGCCCCTATTATTGTATAGGCTGATAAGTGCAGAATTACTACTCAGGCGCAGAACTTCCAACACCTTTAAAAATGCATCTAACTGAATCTGCACCTTCAGGACACAAGGAAGAAAAATGGAAGGAAAAGTTAGAAGAACAAAATAACAAGGCAACTCATTAATTTCTGGTCACAAAGGTGTTCCATAAACATAATAAAGTTGGTTTGTTTTACAGTAATGTTGCTTTTGAAATTGGACTTGCCTGGTACTTTTTAACATGCATCTTTTTCTGTAATTGACACAAAGTTTTTTTAGATTTATTCCTGGGATGCGAGCGTCACTGACAAGGCCAGAATTTATTGCCCAACCCTAAGTGCCCTAGAAAAGATGGTGGTGAGCTGCCTTCTTGAAGCATTGCAGTTCATGTGGTGTAGGTACACTCACAGTGCTGTTAGGGAGGGAACTTCAGGATTTTGATCCAACGATAGTGAAGGAACGGCAATATAGTTTCAAGTAAGGATGGTGTGTGACTTGGACGGTGACTTGCAGGTGCTGGTGGTGTTCCCATGCACCAGCAGCCCTTGTCCTTTTACATGGCAGAGTTTGCGGGTTTGAAAGTGCTGTCAAAGGAGCTTTGGCGAGTTGCTACAGTACATCTTGTAGATGGTACACACTGCTGCCACTGTGCACTAATGGTGGAGGGAGTGAATGTTTAAGGTTGTGGATGGGGTGCTGATCAAGCAGGATCTTTTGTCCTGGATGGTGTTGAGCTTCTTGAATGCTGTTGGAGCTGCAGTCATCCAGGCAAGCGGAGAGTATTCCATCACACTCTTGACTTGTGCCTTGAAGATGGTGGACAAGCTCTGAGGAGTCAGGAGGTGAGTTACTCATTGTAGAATTCCCAGCCTCCGACCTGCTCTTGTAGCCACAATATTTATATGGCTGGTGCAGTTAAGTTTCTGGTCAATGGTGACCACCCCAGGATGTTGATGGCGAGGGAATCAGTGACAGTAAAGCTGTTGAATGTCAAGGGGAGCTATTTAGATTCTTGTTGGAAGTGGTTACTGCCCGTCACTTGTGTGGCATGAATGTTATTTGCCACTTATCAGCCTGAGCCTGTACATTGTCCAGGTCTTGTGTATGTGGGCGTGAACTGCTTCATATGAACTTAAGAATTAGGAGCAGGAGTAGGCCATTTGGCCCCTCGAGCCTGCTCTGCCATTCATTAAGATCATGGCTGATCTGATTGTGGTCTTCACTCCACTTTCCTGCCTGTTTCGCATAACCTTTTAATCCCTTGTAGGTCAAAAACCTGTCTAGCTCAGCCTTGAATATATTCAATGACCCAGCCTCCACTGCTCTGTGGTAGATAATTCCAAAGATTAACAATCCTCTGAGAGAAGAAATTCCTCCTCATCTCCATCTTAAATGGGAGCCACCTTGTTTTGAAACTGTTCACTCAAGTTCTAGATTCCCCCATGGGATGAAACATCCTCTCTATTTTTATTTATTTAGAGATACAGCACTGAAACAGGCCCTTTGGCCCACCGAGTCTGCGCCGACCATCAACCACCCATTTATACTAATCCTACACTAATCCCATATTCCTACCAAACATCCCCATCTGTCCCTATATTTCCCAACCACCTACCTATACTAGGAGCAATTTATAATGGCCAATTAACCTATCAACCAGCAAGTCTTTGGCATGTGGGAGGAAACCGGAGCACCCGGAGGAAACCCACGCAGACACAGGGAGAACTTGCAAACTCCACACAGGCAGTACCCAGAATTGAACCCGGGTCGCTGGAGCTGTGAGGCTGCAGTGCTAACCACTGCGCCACTGTGCCGCCCTACATCTACTATACATCTACCCCATCCAGCCTCCTCAGAATCTTATATGTTTCAATAAGATCATCTCTCATTCTTCTAAACTCCAAAGAGTATAGGTCCAACCTGCTCAACCTTTCCTCATAAGACAAATCCTTCGTCCCAGGAATCAACCTAATGAACCTAATGTAGTATGAAATCATACAGGCCAGAAGATTATAGATTTGAATCTCAAGCTGTGCTGAGTTATTGGGTTTTAGCCAGCACAGCATTGTACCATCCAATCTGCTGGCCTGGCTGAGAGAAAAACGGGGACAGGTTGTCACTCCTGATTAACATCCAGTACTGAAATATGTGTGTGTTGCTTGAGAACAAGTTTGACCTCCACTGTGATTGGCGATTTGGGTGAGGCTTTCAGAACTGTGCCCCAGCAAGGGTTGCTGCTCTCGAGAAGAAAATTGGAAAAAAGGCAAATAAAGTAAGCTCATAATTATTTGTATTGTTTCAAATGTCATGCTTTTTACCTGGTTATTTTGGGTCAAAATCCTAATGTCAGTTTCAATGTGAACATA